>NC_091816.1:42427500-42731590 GCF_041296235.1 Equus asinus | reverse complement strand
TTCCCCTAAAACCCTCACAGCCATTCTGGTGGTCACAAATGGCTGGATTGCATCATTTGTTCCGGCTGAGTGGTATACCATTGTGTGGCTATAGCCCATCTTCCTTCTCCAATCATCCCTTGCTGGACACCAGGGTGCTTTCCAAGTCTTGGATATCAGGAGTAAGACTGTGGTGAACACAGCCATGCACATGTCTTTATGCGGTAGTCTTTCTGACTTTTTTGGATAAGCAAGCGGCAGATTAATAGCTGGGTCATACGGGACATGGATACTTAAATTTCTGAGGCAGTTCCACACCTTTGGCATCGTGGCTGCACCGGGTTACACTCCCACCAGCAGTGCAGGAGGCTTCCCTTCTCTCCACCTCCTCTCTGACACTTGTTATTTCCTGTCTGCTTCCTTCTAGCCATGCTGACCACAGTGAGCTGCCATGGCCTTGCAGTTTGGATTTGCATTTTCCTGAGACTTAATGATGGTGAACAAGTTTTCATGCACCTACTGGCCCTCTTTCTGTCTTCTTCGGAGAAATCTCTGCTTCCATCTTTTGACCAGGTTTTCATTGGCTTGTTTTTTTTCTTGTGGAGACGTGCGAGTTGATTGTATCTTTGGGCTTTTCACCCCTTGTCCGATGTGTGGTTTGCAAACATCCTCTCCCAATTGTTGTGGTGTCTTAGTATTCAGTTGATGGTTTCCTTGAGTGGGCAGAAGTGTGTGCATTTGATGTGGTCCCGTTTGTTTCTTGTTTCCTTTGTTGCCCTTGCCCAGTCAGACATGCTTCTTCCAAATAGGCGGCTCAGACAGATGGCAAAGAGCACTCTGCCTAGGTCTCCTCCTACAAGGTTCACGGTTTCAAGTCTGCCATTCAAGGCTTTAATCCATTTCAGGTGGTGTGTGTGCCAGGTGTAACATCATGGTGTACTCTCGTTGTGTTCCATGTGGCTGTGCAGGCTTCCCAGCACCGTTTATTGTAGAGACTCTCCTTTCTCCGCTGTCTCCACTTGGCTCCCTGGTCCAAAATGGGCTGTCCATGTAAGTTTGAGTTGGGCTCTGGGCTCTCAATTGTTTTGCATGGGTCTTCATGCCTGTTTTGGGGCCCAGACTGTGCCGTTTCGGTACCTAGCGCTTCGTCCTCTATGTTGAAATCAGAAATTGTGACACGTGCTGCTTTGTTCGTTTTCCTGAGGATTCCTTTGCCTAGTCAGGGTCTCGCGTTGCTGGCTAGAAACTTTAGGATTCTCTCTTCTTCTCTGTGGCAAATACTGCTGCAACTTTGACTGGGATTGCATGGAATCCAGAGATTCCTTACTGCGGTATGAACCTTTCAAGTGTGTTAATCCTTCCATTCCTAGATCCCTCGATATCTTTTTTTTTTCTTGTGTCTTCTTGAGTTTCTTTCCCCAAAGGTTTGCTAGTTTTTGAATTAACATAGAATTCACCTGTTTTGCTAAGGTTATTCACAGAGATCCTATTCTTCGTAATGGCAAGCTCCTGTTTTTTTGTTTTTTTTTTCTTAGCTTCAGTTTTTCTATTCTTTGCAACTTTTAATTGGTTTTGTTTTGGCACAAGTGCATTGCTGTGCTCACATCTGCTGGCAATGCTCCTGTATTTGCTGTGGAAGTGTGGCCCTGTCCAACGTCCCTTCCCATCTGCCTCTACTCTACCTCGGACGCCTGCACCCGAACAACTGAAGCAGTGGTGAGGAGGCCCAAACCGAGGATTCCACCCAGCCCATACTGGGCCACAGACCCAGAAGGTGCGGACCTCACCACTGCACCACCGGCCGGCCACTTACATGTTCAGTGGCAACGTGCAGTTGAGTGCAATGGGAGTTAAATATACTAGTGAGCCCAACTCTAGCACTGTGTAGATGAGGCTAGGTTGTTTTTCGGGTCCATTGTGATGTCAGAGGATTTGTCATAATTGTGTCTCTGAGGTCCAGCATGCTTCCTGGATACAGGTTTCAGAGCCTGCTTGGAGCAGTCTCATAACTCACCCTTCCCAGTTAGCCCATGCTTGACCTTCGCTGCCGTTTTTTGGCTTGTGAATTTCTCTGACTTTCAAACGTTCCAGCAGAGTCTGTCTAAAGACGGACATCATCTTTCATTGTGGATAATTCAGGTGTGATTTCTGTTCACCTTCCATTTTCTGGGTCCTCTTTTTCTTTTCCATAGTATACTCGTCATGGTCTTTCTCAGCTATCTCCCTTAGACATGCTTATCAGTCCGTTCTCCTTCATTCCAAGTGATTAGTTTGTATTTCTTTAATCGCTGTATGTTCTCTAGGGTGAGGTGTGAGTGCTTTCGTGACTCTTGGTTGTTGTCCTTGAATTTGCACCGGTCACTTGTAGGACTCTTGGCTACCCTAGCCTAGGTCAAACTAAGCACTGAGAACACGTGGTCATGTGGGTTGGTTTGACATCCTGGGATCAGAAACTCCAAATTCGAGGTGGTCCTGGCAACCCCCTTCACGGACACAATGTTTCCAAGACAACTTAGACAAATCGGATGAATTCCACTCTCCAGGAAAGATATTTTTCTGTCTCTTTTCCGGATTTGGGAAGTTTCGAACTTGACCCCTGATCCTTGAACGTTCCCCTAGATTCCGTCCAGATACGGGCTTACTTAATTTTTATAGGGTGTGCCATTTGTTTGCCCTACATCCTCTACCCTGGCCTGTTTATTTTTCTTGAAACACAACTGTAAAGTTCTAATTTTCGTGCAACTTCCTTACATATGGTGTCAAAACACATAATCAATAATCCTTCTACGGCAAGAGGTAGGGGGAGAGAATTTCGATGGAGGCAAACAGAGCACACTAGCCTGGGAGGGCAGCCTTCACGAAGGAACGAAGCCCTGTGGAAGAGGGTGCTTATCAGCACCCTTGTAGAGCACTTCCAAACAAAGAGACATACCCCAAGCGTGACAGGGCTCCATTCCTTCAAGGCTTCCAAGACATCTCTTGGGACACATTACCATGTGCCCAGTGGGCCCACGTGACACCAGAGCTTCGGAAAAAGAGACTGACCTTCAAAGAATGCTATGGGCCTTGGAAAGGAGGCATCGATTCTTCTCTTCAATGTCCTCAAGACATCTTTCTTGACTTTGCATTATGCTTAAGGCACAAGGGCACTGTAGGTGTGATGAACGCCAAGTCCGGCCACTTGTTTCCAATGAAGTTGCAAGCTTGAATCAGCATGACCTCCCCATAGACTTGAATAGATGACAATGTTCTCCTCTCCGTGCCTGTCCCTCTATTCTCACTTGTGGCCTAGGGTTCCTTTCTTATCCCTTGCATCAGACTCTGTTTTATCTCTTCTAGTTTCTGTGCCTGCTTTCTGTTTGCCAAACCTGTTTCTGGGTATCTGTCCCTTTAATAGCCTAGCCTAGGCCAATCCTCAGACTGTAACCATGCGGCCACCCTGGGGGACATGTTCACCGTGATGTCATAAGCGACCTCAAAATTCGAAGTTGTCCTGACAACCTCCGTGCACACAGAGTTTCACAGCCATCTCAGACCAGTCTGACTCCTCACCCTGTCTAGGTAGGATAGTTTTCCTTTTTCTGCAATTGTTGTCAGTTTCTATCTTTCTCCTTGAACTTCGAAAGGGCTCCTACATTCTCTCTAGACACTGGTTTCACTCCTGTAAGATTATCCTGGGTTTTATCTCTTATATCTTGGGTAGATGGCAAAATGGGTGGACCTTACCCAGAAAAAGTCCTGGACTCCCTCACAAGTTGAAGTTGCCCAGGGAATGTTCTGATGCACAATGATGGTGTCATCTCGTGGCACTCTGCCAATTCCACCTTGGCAGGTCACAAGTTTTCCTTCCTTCTGCCTTTGGGAAGTGTACCAGATACTTCCATAGATTGTAATATTCTTATGGTTCCTTTTCTTGTGCGTATTGATAACGTATCCTCACAATTGCTGCTTATTTATGATCTCTGCCCGCACCATACCATGAAATCTATATTTCCTAACACTACTAATGTGATATGCACTCGTAATGTGAAACAGTGAGGCCCGGGCCGCCCAAGCGGAATGTGGGCACTTACCTGCTCCACCACAGGGCCGGCCCTGAATTGTACTTTTGGACCAACCTTTTGCCTGAACTTGGGAAGACGTGGGCCTGTTTGGATTATTCGTGAAGGTGATTAGTAATAACATCATGGACGGTAACATTTTCCGTTCGTTCATGGGTTTAGGACTGATCATGTTCTCTTCGTAGTATTCCTCTTCACCTATTTGGAATGGTCTGCCTTTCTGTAGCATCTGTAAGCATTTGGAGGTGATTTTCCATCCTTGGAAGTTCACCTTCCGTAAACTCTTTCCGCCCCCAAAGCTTTATGACATCATTCTGGACCCCTTTTTGGATTTTTGCTTTGAGGTGAATTTCTAGCCATGACCCTGCATTAGAACGTACTATAACTTCCAGATTCACATCCTCATTGCTTTAGACTTCTGTGTAGCTTACATCATCTTCACCAGTGTAAGACTAATCACAGGCCCTCACCACACACTTGTGCCTAATCTTCTCTTTCACCCTCCGTCACCGCCCCTCTTTGCCTCTGGGAGCCCGCATACAAATGTTCAGTGCCACCTGTTGGTTAGTGCTTGCTTTTTCTTCTCCTTGTAAGTGAGATTCTATGGTATTTGAATTTCTCACTGGGGCTTGTTACACTTCCCCTAAAACCCTCACAGCCATTCTGGTGGTCACAAATGGCTGGATTGCATCATTTGTTCCGGCTGAGTGGTATACCATTGTGTGGCTATAGCCCATCTTCCTTCTCCAATCATCCCTTGCTGGACACCAGGGTGCTTTCCAAGTCTTGGATATCAGGAGTAAGACTGTGGTGAACACAGCCATGCACATGTCTTTATGCGGTAGTCTTTCTGACTTTTTTGGATAAGCAAGCGGCAGATTAATAGCTGGGTCATACGGGACATGGATACTTAAATTTCTGAGGCAGTTCCACACCTTTGGCATCGTGGCTGCACCGGGTTACACTCCCACCAGCAGTGCAGGAGGCTTCCCTTCTCTCCACCTCCTCTCTGACACTTGTTATTTCCTGTCTGCTTCCTTCTAGCCATGCTGACCACAGTGAGCTGCCATGGCCTTGCAGTTTGGATTTGCATTTTCCTGAGACTTAATGATGGTGAACAAGTTTTCATGCACCTACTGGCCCTCTTTCTGTCTTCTTCGGAGAAATCTCTGCTTCCATCTTTTGACCAGGTTTTCATTGGCTTGTTTTTTTTCTTGTGGAGACGTGCGAGTTGATTGTATCTTTGGGCTTTTCACCCCTTGTCCGATGTGTGGTTTGCAAACATCCTCTCCCAATTGTTGTGGTGTCTTAGTATTCAGTTGATGGTTTCCTTGAGTGGGCAGAAGTGTGTGCATTTGATGTGGTCCCGTTTGTTTCTTGTTTCCTTTGTTGCCCTTGCCCAGTCAGACATGCTTCTTCCAAATAGGCGGCTCAGACAGATGGCAAAGAGCACTCTGCCTAGGTCTCCTCCTACAAGGTTCACGGTTTCAAGTCTGCCATTCAAGGCTTTAATCCATTTCAGGTGGTGTGTGTGCCAGGTGTAACATCATGGTGTACTCTCGTTGTGTTCCATGTGGCTGTGCAGGCTTCCCAGCACCGTTTATTGTAGAGACTCTCCTTTCTCCGCTGTCTCCACTTGGCTCCCTGGTCCAAAATGGGCTGTCCATGTAAGTTTGAGTTGGGCTCTGGGCTCTCAATTGTTTTGCATGGGTCTTCATGCCTGTTTTGGGGCCCAGACTGTGCCGTTTCGGTACCTAGCGCTTCGTCCTCTATGTTGAAATCAGAAATTGTGACACGTGCTGCTTTGTTCGTTTTCCTGAGGATTCCTTTGCCTAGTCAGGGTCTCGCGTTGCTGGCTAGAAACTTTAGGATTCTCTCTTCTTCTCTGTGGCAAATACTGCTGCAACTTTGACTGGGATTGCATGGAATCCAGAGATTCCTTACTGCGGTATGAACCTTTCAAGTGTGTTAATCCTTCCATTCCTAGATCCCTCGATATCTTTTTTTTTTCTTGTGTCTTCTTGAGTTTCTTTCCCCAAAGGTTTGCTAGTTTTTGAATTAACATAGAATTCACCTGTTTTGCTAAGGTTATTCACAGAGATCCTATTCTTCGTAATGGCAAGCTCCTGTTTTTTTGTTTTTTTTTTCTTAGCTTCAGTTTTTCTATTCTTTGCAACTTTTAATTGGTTTTGTTTTGGCACAAGTGCATTGCTGTGCTCACATCTGCTGGCAATGCTCCTGTATTTGCTGTGGAAGTGTGGCCCTGTCCAACGTCCCTTCCCATCTGCCTCTACTCTACCTCGGACGCCTGCACCCGAACAACTGAAGCAGTGGTGAGGAGGCCCAAACCGAGGATTCCACCCAGCCCATACTGGGCCACAGACCCAGAAGGTGCGGACCTCACCACTGCACCACCGGCCGGCCACTTACATGTTCAGTGGCAACGTGCAGTTGAGTGCAATGGGAGTTAAATATACTAGTGAGCCCAACTCTAGCACTGTGTAGATGAGGCTAGGTTGTTTTTCGGGTCCATTGTGATGTCAGAGGATTTGTCATAATTGTGTCTCTGAGGTCCAGCATGCTTCCTGGATACAGGTTTCAGAGCCTGCTTGGAGCAGTCTCATAACTCACCCTTCCCAGTTAGCCCATGCTTGACCTTCGCTGCCGTTTTTTGGCTTGTGAATTTCTCTGACTTTCAAACGTTCCAGCAGAGTCTGTCTAAAGACGGACATCATCTTTCATTGTGGATAATTCAGGTGTGATTTCTGTTCACCTTCCATTTTCTGGGTCCTCTTTTTCTTTTCCATAGTATACTCGTCATGGTCTTTCTCAGCTATCTCCCTTAGACATGCTTATCAGTCCGTTCTCCTTCATTCCAAGTGATTAGTTTGTATTTCTTTAATCGCTGTATGTTCTCTAGGGTGAGGTGTGAGTGCTTTCGTGACTCTTGGTTGTTGTCCTTGAATTTGCACCGGTCACTTGTAGGACTCTTGGCTACCCTAGCCTAGGTCAAACTAAGCACTGAGAACACGTGGTCATGTGGGTTGGTTTGACATCCTGGGATCAGAAACTCCAAATTCGAGGTGGTCCTGGCAACCCCCTTCACGGACACAATGTTTCCAAGACAACTTAGACAAATCGGATGAATTCCACTCTCCAGGAAAGATATTTTTCTGTCTCTTTTCCGGATTTGGGAAGTTTCGAACTTGACCCCTGATCCTTGAACGTTCCCCTAGATTCCGTCCAGATACGGGCTTACTTAATTTTTATAGGGTGTGCCATTTGTTTGCCCTACATCCTCTACCCTGGCCTGTTTATTTTTCTTGAAACACAACTGTAAAGTTCTAATTTTCGTGCAACTTCCTTACATATGGTGTCAAAACACATAATCAATAATCCTTCTACGGCAAGAGGTAGGGGGAGAGAATTTCGATGGAGGCAAACAGAGCACACTAGCCTGGGAGGGCAGCCTTCACGAAGGAACGAAGCCCTGTGGAAGAGGGTGCTTTTCAGCACCCTTGTAGAGCACTTCCAAACAAAGAGACATACCCCAAGCGTGACAGGGCTCCATTCCTTCAAGGCTTCCAAGACATCTCTTGGGACACATTACCATGTGCCCAGTGGGCCCACGTGACACCAGAGCTTCGGAAAAAGAGACTGACCTTCAAAGAATGCTATGGGCCTTGGAAAGGAGGCATCGATTCTTCTCTTCAATGTCCTCAAGACATCTTTCTTGACTTTGCATTATGCTTAAGGCACAAGGGCACTGTAGGTGTGATGAACGCCAAGTCCGGCCACTTGTTTCCAATGAAGTTGCAAGCTTGAATCAGCATGACCTCCCCATAGACTTGAATAGATGACAATGTTCTCCTCTCCGTGCCTGTCCCTCTATTCTCACTTGTGGCCTAGGGTTCCTTTCTTATCCCTTGCATCAGACTCTGTTTTATCTCTTCTAGTTTCTGTGCCTGCTTTCTGTTTGCCAAACCTGTTTCTGGGTATCTGTCCCTTTAATAGCCTAGCCTAGGCCAATCCTCAGACTGTAACCATGCGGCCACCCTGGGGGACATGTTCACCGTGATGTCATAAGCGACCTCAAAATTCGAAGTTGTCCTGACAACCTCCGTGCACACAGAGTTTCACAGCCATCTCAGACCAGTCTGACTCCTCACCCTGTCTAGGTAGGATAGTTTTCCTTTTTCTGCAATTGTTGTCAGTTTCTATCTTTCTCCTTGAACTTCGAAAGGGCTCCTACATTCTCTCTAGACACTGGTTTCACTCCTGTAAGATTATCCTGGGTTTTATCTCTTATATCTTGGGTAGATGGCAAAATGGGTGGACCTTACCCAGAAAAAGTCCTGGACTCCCTCACAAGTTGAAGTTGCCCAGGGAATGTTCTGATGCACAATGATGGTGTCATCTCGTGGCACTCTGCCAATTCCACCTTGGCAGGTCACAAGTTTTCCTTCCTTCTGCCTTTGGGAAGTGTACCAGATACTTCCATAGATTGTAATATTCTTATGGTTCCTTTTCTTGTGCGTATTGATAACGTATCCTCACAATTGCTGCTTATTTATGATCTCTGCCCGCACCATACCATGAAATCTATATTTCCTAACACTACTAATGTGATATGCACTCGTAATGTGAAACAGTGAGGCCCGGGCCGCCCAAGCGGAATGTGGGCACTTACCTGCTCCACCACAGGGCCGGCCCTGAATTGTACTTTTGGACCAACCTTTTGCCTGAACTTGGGAAGACGTGGGCCTGTTTGGATTATTCGTGAAGGTGATTAGTAATAACATCATGGACGGTAACATTTTCCGTTCGTTCATGGGTTTAGGACTGATCATGTTCTCTTCGTAGTATTCCTCTTCACCTATTTGGAATGGTCTGCCTTTCTGTAGCATCTGTAAGCATTTGGAGGTGATTTTCCATCCTTGGAAGTTCACCTTCCGTAAACTCTTTCCGCCCCCAAAGCTTTATGACATCATTCTGGACCCCTTTTTGGATTTTTGCTTTGAGGTGAATTTCTAGCCATGACCCTGCATTAGAACGTACTATAACTTCCAGATTCACATCCTCATTGCTTTAGACTTCTGTGTAGCTTACATCATCTTCACCAGTGTAAGACTAATCACAGGCCCTCACCACACACTTGTGCCTAATCTTCTCTTTCACCCTCCGTCACCGCCCCTCTTTGCCTCTGGGAGCCCGCATACAAATGTTCAGTGCCACCTGTTGGTTAGTGCTTGCTTTTTCTTCTCCTTGTAAGTGAGATTCTATGGTATTTGAATTTCTCACTGGGGCTTGTTACACTTCCCCTAAAACCCTCACAGCCATTCTGGTGGTCACAAATGGCTGGATTGCATCATTTGTTCCGGCTGAGTGGTATACCATTGTGTGGCTATAGCCCATCTTCCTTCTCCAATCATCCCTTGCTGGACACCAGGGTGCTTTCCAAGTCTTGGATATCAGGAGTAAGACTGTGGTGAACACAGCCATGCACATGTCTTTATGCGGTAGTCTTTCTGACTTTTTTGGATAAACAAGCGGCAGATTAATAGCTGGGTCATACGGGACATGGATACTTAAATTTCTGAGGCAGTCCCACACCTTTGGCATCGTGGCTGCACCGGGTTACACTCCCACCAGCAGTGCAGGAGGCTTCCCTTCTCTCCACCTCCTCTCTGACACTTGTTATTTCCTGTCTGCTTCCTTCTAGCCATGCTGACCACAGTGAGCTGCCATGGCCTTGCAGTTTGGATTTGCATTTTCCTGAGACTTAATGATGGTGAACAAGTTTTCATGCACCTACTGGCCCTCTTTCTGTCTTCTTCGGAGAAATCTCTGCTTCCATCTTTTGACCAGGTTTTCATTGGCTTGTTTTTTTTCTTGTGGAGACGTGCGAGTTGATTGTATCTTTGGGCTTTTCACCCCTTGTCCGATGTGTGGTTTGCAAACATCCTCTCCCAATTGTTGTGGTGTCTTAGTATTCAGTTGATGGTTTCCTTGAGTGGGCAGAAGTGTGTGCATTTGATGTGGTCCCGTTTGTTTCTTGTTTCCTTTGTTGCCCTTGCCCAGTCAGACATGCTTCTTCCAAATAGGCGGCTCAGACAGATGGCAAAGAGCACTCTGCCTAGGTCTCCTCCTACAAGGTTCACGGTTTCAAGTCTGCCATTCAAGGCTTTAATCCATTTCAGGTGGTGTGTGTGCCAGGTGTAACATCATGGTGTACTCTCGTTGTGTTCCATGTGGCTGTGCAGGCTTCCCAGCACCGTTTATTGTAGAGACTCTCCTTTCTCCGCTGTCTCCACTTGGCTCCCTGGTCCAAAATGGGCTGTCCATGTAAGTTTGAGTTGGGCTCTGGGCTCTCAATTGTTTTGCATGGGTCTTCATGCCTGTTTTGGGGCCCAGACTGTGCCGTTTCGGTACCTAGCGCTTCGTCCTCTATGTTGAAATCAGAAATTGTGACACGTGCTGCTTTGTTCGTTTTCCTGAGGATTCCTTTGCCTAGTCAGGGTCTCGCGTTGCTGGCTAGAAACTTTAGGATTCTCTCTTCTTCTCTGTGGCAAATACTGCTGCAACTTTGACTGGGATTGCATGGAATACAGAGATTCCTAACTGCGGTATGAACCTTTCAAGTGTGTTAAAACTTCCATTCCTAGATCCTGGAATCTTCTTCTTTCTCCTTCTGTCTTCTTGAATTTCTTTCCCCCAACGTTTGTTAGTTTTCGATTGACATGGCTTTCACCTGTTTTGCTAAGGTTCTTCATAGAGATCTTATTCTTCTCACTGTCATGCATTTTTTTTTCCTTTTCAGCTTCAGTGTTTCTATTCTTTGCAACTTTGAATTGGTTTTGTTTTGGCAGAAGTGCATCGCTGAGCTCACATCTGCTGGCAATGCTCCTGTATTTTCTGTGGAAGTCTGGCCCTGTCCAATGTCCCTTCCCATCTGCCTCTTCACTACCTCGGACGCCTGCCCCAGAATGACTGAAGCAGTGGTGAGGACGATCACCCACTTCATTCCACCCGGCCCACCCTGGGCCACCAAACCAGAAGGTGCTGACCTCGCCACTGCACCACCGGCTGGCCCCTTTCATGTTTATTGGAAACTTGCAGTTGAGGGCAGTGGAACTTGAATGTGCTACTTGAGCCCAACTTTGGCACCGTATGGATGAGGCCACGAAGTTATTCAGGCCCACTGTGATGTCAGAGGATTTGTCATAATTGTGTCTCTGCTGTCCCGGCAATCTTCATGGACACAGGGTTTCAGAGCCCGCTTGGAGCAGTCTCATATCTCTCCCTTCCCAATTAGCCCAGGTTTGACCTTCGCTGTCGCTTTTTGGCTTATGAATTTCTCTGACTTTACCACGTTCAAGCAGAGTCTGTGTAAAGCCTTACATCCTTCATTGTGAATTATTCAGGTATCACTTCTGTTCGCCTTCCATTTTCTGTCACCTTTTTTCTTTTCAACAGTATAATCGTCATGGTCCTTCTCAACTATCTCCCTTAGATATGCTTATCAGTCCGTTCTCCTTCAGTCCAAGTGATTAATTTTGTATATCTTTAATCACCATATGTTCTCTAGGACGAGGTGTGAGTGCTTTCGTGATTCTTGGTTGTTGTCTTTGAATTTGCACCAGTCACTGCCAGGACTCTTTGCTAACCTAGCCTAGGTCACACTAAGCACTGAGACCACGTGGTCATCTGGGTTGGTTGACATCCTGAGATCAGAAACTCCAAATTCGAGCTGGTCCTGGCAACCCCATTCAGGGACATACTGTTTCTAAGACAAATTAGAGAAATCTGATGAATTCCTCTCTCAGGAAAGAAATTTTTTTCTTCTCATTTCTGGATTTTGGAAGTTTCGAACTTGACCCCTGATCCTTGGACTTTCCTTTAGAATGTGTCTTGATAGGGGCTTACTTTAATTCTCTAGAGTGTGCCATTTCTCTGCCTTACATCCTCAGCCCTGGAATGTTCATTTTTCTTGATACAGACCTGTAGTGTTCTAATTTTGAGCCAACTTCCTCACATATGGTATCAAAACACATAATCAATAATCCTTGTACAGAAAGAGTTAAGGGGAGACAATTTCATTGGAAGCAAAGTGAGCACTCTAGCCTGGGAGGTCAGCCTTCACAAAGGAATGAAGCCCTCTGGAAAAGGGTGCTTTTCAACACACTTGTAGAGCGCTTCCAGACAAGGAGACATACCCACAGTGACAGGGCTACATTCCTTCAAGGCTTCCAAAACATCTCTTGAGACACATAAGCATGTACCCAGTGGGAACCCGTGACACCATAGCTATGGAAAGTGAGACTGATCTTCAAAGAATGCTAGGGGCCTAGGAAAGGAGGCATCGATTCTTTTCAGCAATGTTCGGAACAGATAATTCTTGACTTTGCATTATGCTTAAGGCAGAAGGACACTATGTTCCTGAAGGGGGTTGCCAGGACCTCCTCGAATTTGGAGTTTCTGATCTCAGGATGTCAAACCAAAACAGATGACCACGTGTTCTCAGTGCTTAGTTTGACCTAGGCTAGGATAGCAAAGATTCCTACAATGACCAGTGTAAATTCAAAGACAACAACCAAGAGTCATGAAAGCACTCACACCTCGGACTAGAGAACATATGGTGATTAAAGAAGTATAAAATTAATCACTTGGAATGAAGGAGAACGATCTGATAAGCATGTCTAAGGGACATAGCTGAGAAAGACCATGACGAGTATATTATAGAAAAGAAAAAAAGGTCCCAGAAAATGGAAGGTGAACAGAAATCACACCTGGATAATCCACAATGAAAGATGATGTCAGTCTTTAGACAGACTCTGCTTGAACGTTTGAAAGTCACAGTAATTCACAAGCCAAAAAGCAGCGAAGGTCAAACCTTTGCTAACTGGGAAGGGCGAGTTATAAGACTGCTCCAAGCTGGCTCTGGAACCCTGTGTCCATGAATATTGTTGGGATAGCAGAGACACAATTATGACAAATCCTCTGACATCACAGAGGAAACAAAAAACACCTGGCCTCATCTACACAGTGCCATAGATGGGCTCAAGTACCATATTCAAGTCCCAGTGCACTCAACTGCAGGTTGCCACTGGAACATGAAAGGGGCCGGCCGGTGGTGCAGCAGTGAGGTCCGCACCTTTTGGGTCAGTGGCCGGGTTTGGGCCGGGTGGAATCCTGGGGGTGAGCCTGCTCACCACTGCTTCAGTTATTCTGGGGCAGACGTCAGAGGTAATGTAGAGGGAGATGGGAGTGCACGTTAGACAGTGCCAGACTTAAACAGCAAATACAGGAACATTGCCAGCAGACGTGAGCTTAGTGATGCACTTCTGCCAAAGCAAAATCAGTCAAAATTTGCAAAGTATAGAAAACCTGAAACTGGAAGAAAAAACAACAGCTTGCCAGTTAGGCGAACAAGATCTCTATGAAGAACCTTAGCAAAACAGGTGAAACTATGTTAATCGAAAACTAGCCGTCGTTTGGTGAAAGATGTTCAAAAAGACACAAGGAGAAAGAAGGAGATTCCAGGATCTAGGAATGGAAGAATTAGCACATTTGAAACGTCCATACCAGAGAAAGGAATCTCTGGATTCCATGCAATCCCAGTCAAAGTTGCAGCAATATTTGCCACAGAGATAGAAGAGAGAATCTTAACGTTTCTAGGCAGCAACAACAGACCCTGAATAGGCAAAGGAATCCTCAGGAAACGAAAAAAGCAGGACGTGGCACACTTTCTGATTTCAATATAGAGGGCGAAACTCTAGGTACCAAAACGGCATTACCTGGGCCCAAAAACAGGCACACATACCCATGCAACAGGAGCGAGAACCCAGAGCCCAACTCAAACGTACATGGACAGCCCATTTTCTACCAGCGAGCCAAGAAAAGACAGTTGAGAATGGAGAGTCTGTACAATAAACAGTGCTGGGAAGCCTGCACATCCACACGGAACACAACGAGAGAAGACCATGATGTTACACCTGGGACACACACCATGTGAAATGGATTGAAGCCCTTAATGGTAGACTTGAAACTGTGAAACTTGTAGCAGAAGACCTAGGCAGAATGCTCTATTCCATCTGTCTGCGCCACCTATTTGGAAGAAGCATGTCTGACTGGGCAAGGGCAACAAGGGAAACAAGAAACAAACGGGACCACATCAAATGCACACGCTTCTGCCCACTCAAGGAAACCATCGACTCAATGCAAAGACAGCACAACACCTGGGAGAGGAAGTTTGCAAACCACAAATCGGACAAGGGGTTAAAAGCCCAAAGATACAATGAACTCGCACGTCTCCACAAGAAAAAAAACAGCAAGCCTATGAAAACCTGGTCAAAAGATGGAAACAGAAATTTCTCCCAAGAAGATGGAAAGAAGGGTAACAGGTGCATGAAAACTTGTTCACCATCATTAAGTCTCAGGAAAATGAAAATCCAAACTGCAAGGACATGGCAGCTCACTGTGGTCAGAATGGCTAGAAGGAAGCAGACAGGAAACAACAAGTGTCAGAAAGGAGGTGGAGAGTACGGAAGCCTCCTGCACTCCTGCTGGGAGTGTAAAACAGTGCAGCCAGTATGTCAAGTGGTGTGTAACTGCCTCTGAAATTTAAGAATCCATGTCCCATATGATCCAGCTATTCCTCTGAGGCGTGTTTATCCAAAGAAGTCGGAAACACTACCACATAAAGACATGTGCATGGCTGATTTCACCACAGCCTTACTCCCACTATCCAAGACCTGTAAGCCACTCTGGTGCCCAGCAAGGGACGAATGCAGAAGGAAGATGGGCTCTAGCCACACAATGGCATACCACTCAACCGGAGCAAAGGCTGCAAACCAGCCATTTTTGACCAACAGAATGGCTGTGAGGGTTTTAGGGGAAGTGAAACAAGCTCCAGGGACAATGTCAAATACCGTAACATCTCAATTACAAGTAGAAGAAAAAGAAAGCAATAACCAATATGTGGCACGGGATATTTGTGCCTTCCCAGAGGCAAAGCAGTGCGGTGGAGAAGGGTGAAAGATATGATTAGGCACAAGTATGTGGTGAGGGCCTGCGATTCGGCTTACGATGGTGAAGATGATTTAACCTACACAGAAGTCTAAATCGATGAGGATGTAAATCTGAAAGATATAGGATGTTCTAATGCAGTGTTACAGCAATAAATTCACCTAAAATCACAAATCCAAAAACGTTTCCAGAATGACGGCATAAAGCCCTGGGGACTGAAAGAGATAGGAGAAGGTGAACTTCCAAGCATGGAAAATCACCTCCAAATGCTTACTGATGCTACTGAAGGGTAGACCGTTCCAAATAGATGAACGTAACAATTGTGAGGATATGTTATCAATACACACCAGAAAAAGAACCATGAGAATATTACAATCTATGAACGCATCTGGTACACTTCCCCAAAGGAAGAAGGGAGGAAAACATGTGACCTGCTAAGGAGGAATTGCCAGAGTGCTAGGAGATGACATGATCATTGTGCATCAGAGGATTGCCTGGGCAACTTCAACTTGGGAGGGAGTCCAGGAGTTTCTCTGGGGAAGGTCCTCCCACTTGGCAATCTACACAAGATATAAGACATACAACCCAGGATAATCTTACAGGAAAGAAACCAGTGTCTAGAGAGAAAGTGAGAAACCGACAAGAAATTCAGAAAAAGGAAAACTATCCTACCTGGAAAGGGTGAGGAGTCAGACTGGTCTGAGATGGCTCTGAAACTCTGTGTGCACGCAGGTTGTCAGGACAACTTAGAATTTTGACGTTGTTTATGACATCATGGTACACATGTCCCCCAAGACGGCCGCATGGTTACAGTCTGAGGATTGGCCTAGGCTAGGCCATTAAAGAGAGAGATACCCTGAAACAGCTTTGAAAAACAGAAAGCGGGCACAGAAACTGGAACAGAGAAAACAGACTCTGATTCAAGGGATAAGAAAGGAATCCTTGGCAAGAAGCGAGAATAAAGGGACAAGGTCTGAGAGTAAAACATTGTCATCTATTCAAGTCTATGGGGAGGCAATGGTGATTCAAGCTTGCAACATGATTGGAAACAAGAGGCCAGACTGGGCCTTTTGAGACCTACAGTGTCCTCTGCCTTAAGCATAATCCAAAGTGAAGAATGATGTCTTGAGGACATTGAAGAGAAGAATTGATGCCTCCTTTCCTAGGCCCCTAGCCTGCTTCAAAGATCAGTCTCACTTTCCATAGCTCTGGCGTCATGGGGGCCCACTGGGTACATGCTAATGTGCCCCAAGAGATGTCTTGGAAGCCTTGAAGGAATGGAGCCCTGTCATGCTTAGGGTATGTCTGTTTGTTTGGAAGTGCTCCACAAGGGTGCTAAAAATCAGCATTTTCCAGAGGGCTTTGTTTTTTGTGAAGGCTGTCCTCCCAGGCAGGAATCCTCAGTTTGGCTCCAATGACACTTTCTCTCTTCACCTCTTGCTGTAGAAGGATTATTGATTATGTGTTTTGACACCATATGTAAGGACGTTGGCTGAAAATTAGAACATTACAACTCTGTTTCAAGAAAAATAAAGAAGCCAGGGCTGAGAATGTAAGGCAAACAAAGTTCACTCCCTATAGAAATAAAGTAAGCCCGTATCTACACGGAATCTAGGGGAACGTTCAAGGATCAGGGGTCAAGTTTGAAGCTTCCCAAATCCAGAAAATGAGAGAAAAATATCTTTTCTGGAGAGAGGAATTCATCATATTTGACTAATTTGTCTGGGAAACATTATGTTCATGAAGGGTGTTGGCAGGACCTCCGTGAAATTTGGAGTTTCTGATCTCAGGATGTCAAAAAAACCCAGATGACCACTTGTTTCCAGGCTTAGTTTGACCAAGGCTAGAATAGCAAAGATTCCTACGAGTGACCAGTGCAAATACAAAGAGAACAACCAAGAATCACGAAAGGACTCACACCTCGCCCTAGAGAACATAAGGTGACTACAGAAATGCAAAATTAAAGACTTGGAATGAAGGAGAACCCACTGATAAGCATGTCTAAGGGAGATAGCTGAGAAAGACCATGACGATTATACTATGGAAAAGAAAAAAAGGTCCCAGAAAATGGAAGACGAACAGAAATCACACCTGAATAATCCACAATGAAAGATGTGCGTCTTTAGGCAGACTGAGCTTGAACGTTTGAAAGTTAGAGAAATTCACAAGCCAAAAAACGGCAGTGAATGTCAAACCTGGGCCAACTGGCAAGCATGAGTCATGAGACTGCTCCAAGCCGGCTCTGAAACCCTGTGTCCATGGAGGTTGCTGGGACAGCAGAGACACAATTATGACAAATCCTCTGACATCACAGTGGACCCGATAAACAACCTGGTCTCATCTATACAGAGCCACAGTTGGGCTCAAGCAGGACATTCAAGTCCCATTGCACTCAACTGCCGGTGGCCAACGGAACATGAAAGGGGCCAGCCGGTGGTGTAGCTGTGAGGTCCGCACCTTCTGGGTCAGTGTCACCTGGTGAGCCGGTTGGAAGCATGTGGGTGAGCCCCCTCACCACTGCTTCAGTCATTGTAGGTCAGGAGCCCGAGGTATTGTAGAGGCAGATGGGAAGGGACGTTAGACAGGGCCAGACTTCCACAGAAAATACTGTAGCATTGCCAGCAGATGTGGGCATACCACTGTACTTCTGCTCAAACAAAACCAATTCAAAGTTGCAAAGAATAGAAAAACTCAAGATAAAAAAAAGAAAAAAATACAGCTTGCCAGTATGAAGAATAACATCTCTATGAAGAACCTTAGCAAAACAGGTGAAAGCTATGTTAATTCAAAAACTAGCAAACGTTTGGGGAAAGAAATTCAAGAAGACACAAGGAGAAAGAAGGATATTCCAGGATCTAGGAATGCAAGAATTAACACACTTGAAACGCCCATACCTGAGTAAAGGAATCTCTGGGTTGCATGCAATCCCAGTCAAAGTTGCAGCAATACTTGCCACAGAGATAGAAGAGAGAATCCTAATGTTTCTAGACAGCAACAAGAGACCCTGAATAGGCAAAGGAATCCTCAGGAAAACGAAAAGCAGGACGTATCACACTTTCTGAATTCAACATATAGGACGAAGCGCTAGGTAATGAAACGGCACAGTCTGGGCCCAAAAACACGCACACAGACCCATGCAACAGAATCGAGAACCCAGAGCCCAACTCAAACGTGCATGGACAGCCCCTTTTCGAGCAGGGAGCCAAGAAGAGACAGAGGAGAGAGGAGAGTCTCTACAATAAATGGTGCTGGGAAGGCTACACAGCCACATGGAACACAACGAGAGTAGACCATGATGTTACACCTGGCACACAAACCACCTCGAAATAGATTAAAGCCCTGAATGGCAGACTTGAAACCGTGAACCTTGTAGGAGAAGACCTAGGCAGAGAGCTCTTTGCCATCTGTCTGAGCCGCCTATATGGAAGAAGCATGTCTGACTGGGCAAGGGCAACAAAGGAATCACGAAACAAACGGGACCACATCAAATGCACACGCTTCTGCCCACTCAAGGAAACCTTCCACTCAATGCGAAGACAACACAACAACTGGGAGAGGATGTTTGCAAACCACACATCAGACACAGGGTGGAAACCCCAAAGATGCAATCAACTCGCACGTGTCCACTAGAAAAAAACAAGAAGCCAATGAAAACCTGGGTAAAAGATGGAAAGAGAGATTTCTCCCAAGAAGATCGAAAGAGTGCCTGGAGGTGCATGAAAACTTGTTCACCATCATTAAATCTCAGGCCATGCAAATCCAAACTGGAATGACAAAGCAGCTCACTGTGCTGAGAATGGTTATAACAAACCAGACGGAAAACAGCAAGTGTCAGAGGGGAGACGGCAGAAGGGAATCCTCCTGTACTGCTGGTGGGAGTGTAATCCGCTGCAACCACTACGCCAAGAGGTGTGGTGCTGCCTCAGAAGTTTAAGAATACATGTGACATATGATCCAGTTATTCCTCTGCGGCCTGTTTATCCTAAGAACTCGGAAACACTACAACATAAAGACATGTGCACCGCTGGGTTCAGCCTAGCCTGACTCCCGCTATCCAAGACTAGGTAGCCGCCCTGGTGCCCAGCAAGGGACGAAGGCAGAAGGAAGACGGGCTATAGCCACACAATGGCATACCACTCAACCACAACAAAAGATGCAATCCAGCCATTTGTGATCAACTGTATAGATGTGAGGGTTTTCGGGGAAGCGAAAGAAGCCCCAGGGAGAATGTCAGATACCCTAGGATCTCATTTACAAGGAGAAGAAAAAGCAAGCAGTAACCAACAGGTGACAAGGGACATTTGATTGGACATTCCCAGAGACAAAGCGCGGTGGTGTGGGAGGGTGAAAGAGATGATTAGGGACAAGAGTGCAGTTAGGGCCTGCCATTAGGCTTATGCCGCTGAAGATGATGTAACCTACACAGAAGCCTAAATAGATGAGGATGCAAATCCGAAAGATATAGGATGTTCTAATGCAGGGTTATGGCAATAAACTCACCTAAAATCAAAAATCCAAAAAGAGGTCCAGAATGACGGCATAAAGCTTTGGAGGCTAAGAGATTACAGAAGGAGAACTTCCAAGGATGGAAAATCACCTCAAAATGCTTACTGATGCTACAGAAAGGTAGATCATTCAAAAGAGTTGAAGAGGAATACTACCGAGAGAACATGATCAGTCCTAAAACCATGAACCAAGAGAAAATGTTACCGACCATGATGTTACTAGTAATCACCTTCATGAATAATCCAAACAGGCCAACGACTTCCGAAGTTAAGGCAAAAGGTTGGTCCAAAAGAACAATTCAGGACCGGCCCTGTGGTGGATTGGGTAAGTGCCCACGTTCCTCTTGGGCCCCGGGCCTCACTGTTTCAAATCACGGGTGCAGATCACATTAGCAGTGTTAGGAAATATAGATTTCATGGTACACTGCAGACAGGGATCATAAAATAAGTAGCAATTCTGACGATACGTTATCAATACGAACCAGAAAAAGAACCGTGAGGCTTTTACAATCCATGAACGCATCTGGTACACTTCCCCAAAGGAAGAAGGAAGGAAAACATGGGACCTGCCAAGGTGGAATTGGCAGAGGGCTAGGAGATGACACGATCATTGCCCATCAGAGGATTGCCCGGGCAACTTCAACTTGGGAGGGAGTCCAGGACTTTCTCTGGGGAACGTCCACCCACTTGGCCATCTACATAAAATGTAAGAGGTAAAACCCAGGATAATCTTACAGGAAAGAAACCAGTGTCTAGAGAGAATGTAGCAGGCCTTACAAAGTTCGAGTAGAAAGTCAGAAACCGACAAGAAATCGAGAAAAAGGAAAACTATCCTACCTGGAAAGGGTGAGGAGTCACACTGGCCTGTGATGGCTCTGAAATTCTGTGTGCACGCAGGTCGTCAGGACAACTTCGAATTTTGAGGTTGTTTATGTAATCACGATGAACATGTCCGCCAAGATGGCCGCATGGTTACAGACTGAGGATTGGCCTAGGCTAGGCTATTAAAGGGAGGGATACCCAGAAACAGCTTTGAAAAACAGAAAGCGGACACAGAAACTGGAAGACATAAAACAGACACTGATTCAAGGGGTAAGAAAGGAATCCTTGGCAAGAAGCAAGAATAGAGGGACAAGCACCGAGAGGAGAACGTTGACATCTATTCAAGTCTATGGGGAGGCCATGCTGATTCAAGCTTGCAACTTGATTGGAAGCAAGAGGCCGGACTTGGGCCTTATCAGACCTACATGGTCCTTCTGCCTTAAGAATAAGCCAAAGTCAAGAATGATGTCTTGAGGACGTTGAAGAGAAGAATCGATTCCTCGTTTCCTAAGCCCCTGGCATTCTTTGCAGATCAGTCTCACTTTCCATAGCTCTGGCGTCACGGGACCCCACTGGCTTCATGCTAATGTGTCCCAAGAGATTTCTTGGAAGCCTTGAAGGAATGGACCCCTGCCATGCTTGCAGTATGTCTCTTTGTTTAGAGTGCTCTACAAGGGTGCTGAAAAGCACCCTTTTCCACAGGGCTTCATTCCTTTGTGAAGGCTGCCCTCCCAGACTGGAGTGCTCAGTTTGCCTCCAATGAAATTCTCTCCCCCACCTCTTGCCGTAGACGGATCATTGATTATGTGTTTTGACACCATATGTAAGGAAGTGGGCTGAAAATGAGAACATTACAATTCTGTTTCAAGAAAAATAAACAGGCCAGGGCTGAGGATGTAAGGCAAACAAATGGCACAGCCTATAGAAATAAAGTAAGCCCGTATCTAGACGGAATCTAGAGGAACGTTCCAGGATCAGGGGTGAAGTTCGAAACTTCCCAAATCCGGAAAAGAGACAGGAAAAAATCTTTCCTGGAGAGAGGAATTCTTCAGATTTGTCTAATTTGTCTTGGAAACATTGTGTCCATGATAAGGGATGCTAGGACTACCTGGAATTTGAAGTTTCTGATCTCAGGATGTCAAACCAACCCACATGACCACGTGTTCTCAGTGCTTAGTTTGACCTAGGCTAAGACATCAAAGACTCCTTCAAGTGACCGGTGCAAGTTCAAAGACAACAACCAAGAGACACGAAAGCACTCACACCTCGGCCTAGAGAACATACGGTGATTCAAGAAATGCAAAATTAATCACTTGGAATGAAGGAGAACGGACTGATAAGCATGTCTAAGAGTGATAGCTGAGAAGTACCATGACGATTATACTATGGAAAAGAGAAAAAGGTCCCAGAAAATGGAAGGCGAACAGAAATCACACCTGGATAATCCACAATGGAAGATGATGTCCGTCTTTAGACAGACTCTGCTGGAACGTTTGAAAGTCAGAGAAATTCACAAGCCAAAAGACTGCAGCGAACGTCAAGCCTGGGCTAAGTGGGAAGGGTGAGTTATAAGACTGCTCCAAGCCGGCCATGAAACCGTGTGTCCATGAAGCTTGCCTGGACAGCAGAGACACAATTATGACAAATCCTCTGACATCACAGTGGACCCGAAAAACAACCTGGCCTCATCTACACAGTGCCAGAGTTGGGCTCAAGTAGCATATTCAAGTCCCATTGCCCTCAACTGCAGGTTGCCAATGGAACATGAAAGGGGCCGGCCGGTGGTGCAGCGGTGAGGTCCACACCTTCTTGGTCTGTGGCCAGGGCTGAGCCGTGTGGACCCTCAGGGTGAGCCTGCTCACCACTGCTTCAGTCATTCTGGGGCAGGCGTCCGAGGTAGTGTAGAGGCAGATGGGAAGGGACGTTAGACAGGGCCAGACTTCCACAGCAAATACAGGAGCATTGCCAGCGGATGTGAGCTCAGCGATGCACTTCTGCCAATACAAAACCGATTCAGTGTTGCAAAGAATAGAAAAACTGAAGCTGAAAATAAAAAATGAAAAACTGCATGCCAGTGAGAAGAATAAGATCTCTATGAAGAAACTTAGCAAAACAGGTGAAAGCCATGTCAATCGAAAAGTAACAAACTTTGGGGGAAAGAAATTCAAGAAGACACAAGGAGAAAGAAGGAGATTCCAAGATCTAGGAATGGAAGCATCAACACACTTGAAACGTCCATACCAGAGAAATAATCCGTGGATTCCATGCAATCCCAGTGAAAGTTGCAGCAATGTTTCCCACAGAGACAGAAGAGAGAATCCGAAAGTTTCTAGCCAGCAGACAGAGACTCTGAATAGGCAAACGAATCCTCAGGAAAACGAACAAAGCAGCACGTATCACACTTTCCGAATAAAACCTATAGGACAAGTCACTAGGTACCGAAATGGCACAGTCTGGGACCAAACACAGGCACACAGACCCATGCAACAGAATCGAGAGCCCAGAGCCCAACTCAAATGTACATGGACAGCCCATTTTCTGCCAGGAAGCCAAGAGGAGACAGTGGAGAAAGCAGAGTGTCTAAAATAAATGGTGCTGAGAAGCCTGCACAGCCACATGGAATACAATGAGAGTAGACCATGATGTTACACTTGGCACACACACCACCTAGAAATGGATTAAAGCCCTGAATGGCAGATTTGAAGCCATGAAACTTGCAGGAGAAGACCTAGGCAGAGTGCTCTTTGCCATCTGTCTGAGCCACCTATTTGGATGAAGCATGTCTGACTGGGCAAGGGCAACAAAGGAAACAAGAAACAAACGGGACCACATCAAATGCACACACTTCTGCCCAGTCAAGGAAACCAGTGACTCAATGCCAAGACAGCACAACAACTGGGAGAGGATGTTTGCAAACCACACATCGGACCAGGGGTGAAAAGCCCAAAGATACATTCAACTCACACGTCTCCACAAGAAAAACAAGCCAATGAAAACCTGGGCAAAAGATGGAAACAGAGATTTCTCCCAAGGAGATCAAACGAGGGCCAACAGGTGCATGAAAACTTGTTCACCATCATTAAGTCTCAGGCCAATGCAAATGCAAACTGCGAGGACACAGCAGCTCACTGTGGTCAGAATGGCTATAAGGAAGCAGACAGGAAACAAGTGTCAGAGAGGATGTGGAGAGAAGGGAAGCCTCCTGTACTGCTGGTGGGAGTGTAAACCGGTGCAGTCAGTACTCCAACCGCTGTGGAACTTCTCAGAAATTGAAGAATCCATGTCCCATAAGATCCAGCTATTCCTGTGTGGCGTGTTGATCCAAAGAACTCGGAAACACTACTGCATAAAGACATGTGCACCACTGAGTTCACCACAGCCTTCCTCCCTCTATCCAAGACTTGGAATCCGCCCTGGTGACCCAGAAAAGGAGGAATTCAGAAGGGAGATGGGCTATACCCACACAATGGCATACCTCTTAGCCGGAACAAATGATGTAATCCAGCCATTAGTGACCACCACAATGGCTGTGAAGGTTTTAGGGGAAGTGAAACAGGCCCCAGGGAGAAAGTCAAATACTGTAGGATCTCACTTACAAGGAGAAGAAAAAACAAGCAGTAACAAACTATTGGCATGGGACATTTGATTAAGGGTTACCAGAGGCAATGCGGGGAGGTGGGGTAGGGTGAAACAGATGATTAGGCACAAGTGTGTGGTAAGGGCCTGTGATTCAGCTTACTCTGGTGAAGATGATGTAACCTACACAGAAGTCTAAACCGATGAGGATGCAAATCTGAAAGATATAGGATGTTCTATCGCAGCGTTATGGCAATAAATTCACCTAAAATCAAAAATCCAAAAAGGGGTTCAGAATGAAGGCATAGAGCTTTGGGGGCTGAAAGAGATTAGAGAAGGTGAACTTCCAAGGATGGAAAATCACCTCAAAATGCGTACTGATGCTACAGAAAAGTAGACCATTCCAAAAAGAGGAAGAGGAATACTTCCAAGAGAACATGATCCGTCCTAAACCCATGAACCAACGGAAAATGCTACCATCCATGATGTTACTACTAATCACCTTCGCGCATAATCCAAACAGGCCCACGTCTTCCCAAGTTCAGGCAAAGGGTTCGTCCAAAAGTCAAATTCAGGGCTGTCACTGTGGTGGAGCGGGTAAATGCCGACGTTCCGCTTGGGCGGCCAGGCCCTCACTGTTTCACATTACGGGTGCACATCACATTAGCAGTGGTAGGAAATATAGATTTCATGGTACAGTGCGGACAGAGGTCATAAATAAGTAGCAATTGTGAGGATACCTTATCAATATGTGCCAGAAAAAGAACCATGAGAATATTACAATCTATGAAGGCATCTGGTACACTTCCCCAAAGGCAGAAGGAAGGAAAACTTGTGACCTGCCAAGGTGGAATTGGCAGAGTGCTAGGAGATGACACGATCATTGTGCATCACAGGATTGCCTGGGCAACTTCAACTTGGGAGGGAGTCCAGGACTTTCTCTGGGGAACGTCCACCCACTTGGCCATCTACCCAAGATATAAGAGCAACAACCCAGGATAATCTTACAGGAAAGAAACCAGTGTCTAGAGAGAATGTAGCAGGCCTTTCAAAGTTCGAGGAGAAAGTGAGAAACTGACAAGAAATCCAGAGAAAGGAAAACTATCCTACCTGGAAAGGGCGAGGAGTCGGACTGGCCTGAGATGGCTCTGAAAGTCTGTGTGCATGGAGGTTGTCAGGACAACTTAGAATTTTGAGGTTGTTTATGACAACACGGTGAATATGTCCCCCATGATAGCCGCATGGTTACAGTCTATGGATTGGCCTACGCTAGGCTCTTAAAGGGAGAGATACCCAGAAACAGCTTTGACAAACAGAAAGCAGGCACAGAAACTGGAAGAGATGAAACAGACTGTGAATCAAGGGATAAGAAAGGAATCCTTGGCAAGAAGCGAGAATAGAGGGACAAGCACTGAGAGGAGAACGTTGACATCTATTCAAGTCTATGGGGAGGCCAGGCTGATTCAAGCTTGCAACTTGATTGGAAGCAAGAGGCCGGACTTGGGCCTTATCAGACCTACGTGGTCCTTCTGCCTTGAGCATGATCCAAAGTCAAGAATGATGTCTTGAGGACATTGAAGAGAAGAATCGATGTCTCATTTCCTAGGCCCCTGGCATTCTTTGAAGATCAGTCTCACTTTCCATAGCTCTGGTGTTACGTGGGCCCACTGCTTACATGCTAATGTGTCCCAAGACATGTCTTGGACGCCTTGAAGGAATGGACCCCTGTCACGCTTGGGGCATGTCTCTTTGTTTGGAAGGGCTCTACAAGTGTGCTGAAAAACACCCTTTTCCAGGGGGTTCGTTCCTTTGTGAAGGCTGCCACCCAGACTGGAGTGCTCAGTTTGCCTCCAATGAAATTCTCTGCCTGTACCTCTTGCCCTAGAAGGATTATTGAATATGTATTTTGACACCATATGTAAGGAAGTGGGCTGAAAATTAGAACATTACAATTCTGTTTCAAGAAAAATAAACAGGCCAGGGCTGAGGATGTAAGACAAAGAAATGGCATAGCCTATAGAAATGAGGCAAGCCCGTATCTAGATGGAATCTAGGGGAACGTTCCAGGATCAGGGCTGAAGTTTGAAACTTCCCTAATCCAGAGAAGTGACAGAAAAATATCTTTCCTGGAGAGAGGAATTCATCAGATTTGTCTAATTGGTGTCAGACACATTGTGTCCCTGAAGGGAGATGCCAGGACCACCTCGAATTTGGAGTTTCTGATCTCAGGATGTCAAACAAACCCAGATGACCACGTGTTCTCAGTGCTTAGTTTGACCTAGGCTAGGATAGCAAAGATTCCTACAACTGACCTGTGTAAATTCAAAGACAACATCCAAGAGTCACGAAAGCATTCACGCCTCGGCCTAGAGAACATACGGTGATTCAAGAAATGCAGAATTAATCACTTGGAATGAAGGAGAACGGACTGATAAGCATGTCTAAGGGAGACAGCTGAGAAAGACCATGACGATTATACTCTGGAAAAGTAAAAAAAAGCTCCCAGAAAATGGAAGGCGAACAGAAATCACACCTGAATAATCCACAATGAACGATGATGTCAGTCTTTAGACAGACTCTGGTTGATCATTTGAAAGTCAGAGAGATTCACTACCCAAAACATGGCACTGAATGTCAAACCTGGGCTAACTGGGAAGGGTGAGTTATGAGACTGCTCCAAGCGGACTCTGAAACCCTGTGTCTATGAAGCTTGCCGGGACAGCAGAGACCCAATTATGACGAATCCTCTGACAGCACAGTGGACCCGAAAAACAACCTGGCCTCATCTACACAGTGTCAGAGTTGGGCTCAAGTAGCATATTCAAGTCCCATTGAACTCAACTGCAGGTTGCCAATGGAACAGGAGAGGGGCTGACCGGTGGTGCAGCGGTGAGGTCCGCAGCTTTTGTGTCAGTGGCCCGAAGTGGGCCGGGTGGAATGATGGGGCTGAGCCTCCTCACCACTGCTTCAGTCATTGTGCGGCAGCCGTCTGAGGTAGTGTAGAGGCAGATAGGAAGGGACGTTAGACAGGGCCAGACTTCCACAGCAAACACAGGAGCATTGTCAGCAGATGTGAGGACAGCAATGCAATTCTGCCAAAACAAAACCAATTGAATGTTGCAAAGAATAGAAAAACTGAAGCTAAACAAAAAAAAAAAAAACAGCTTGCCAGTGAGAAGAATAAGATCTTTATGAAGAACCTTAGCAAAACAGGTGAAAGCTATGTCAATCGAAAACTAGCAAATGTGTGAGGAAAGAAATTCAAGAAGACACAAGGAGAAAGAAGGATATTCCAGGTTCTAGGAATGGAAGAATTAACACACTTGAAACGTCCATACCAGAGAAAGGAATCTCTGGATTCCATGCAATCTCAGTCAAATTTGCAGCAATATTCTCTACAGAGATCGAAGACAGAATCTGAAAGTTTCTAGCCAGCAACAAGAGACCCTGAATAGGCAAAGGAATCCTCAGGAAACAGAACAAAGCAGGACGTGTCACACTTTCTGATTTCAACATATAGAATGAAGCGATAGGTACCGAAACGTCACAGTCTGGGCCCAAAAACAGGCACGCAGACCCATGCAAAACAATTGAGAGCCCAGAGCCCAAGTGAAACGTACATGGACAGCCCATTTTGTACCAGGGAGCCAAGAGGAGACAGCGGAGAAAGGAGAGTCTCTACAATAAACAGTGCTGGGAAGCCTGCACAGCCACATGGAACACAACGAGAGTACACCATGATGTTACACCTGGCACACACACCACCTCGAAATGGATTAAAGCCTTGAATGGCAGACTTGAAACTGTGAACCTTGTAGGAGAAGACCTAGGCAGAGTGCTCTTTGCCATCTGTCTGAGCCGCCTGTTTGGAAGAAGCAAGTCTGACTGGGCAAGGGCAACAAAGGAAACAAGAAACAAATGGGACCACATCAAATGCACACACTTCTGCCCTGTCAAGGAAACCATCGACTCAATGCCAAGACAGCACAACAACTGGGAGAGGATGTTTGCAATGCACACATCGGACCAGGGGTGAAAAGCCCAAAGATACAATCAACTCACACGTCTCCACAAGAAACACAACAAGCCAATGAAAACCTGGGCAAAAGATGGAGACAGAGATTTCTCCCCAGAAGATCGAAAGAGGGCCAACAGGTGCATGAAAACTTGTTCACCATCATTAAGTCTCAGGCCAATGCAAATCCAAACTGCAAGGACACGGCAGCTCACTGTGGTCAGAATGGCTATAAGGAAGCAGACAGGAAACAAGTGTCAGAGAGGAGGTGGAGAGAAGGGAACCCTCCTGCACTGATGGTGGGAGTGTAAACTGGTGCAGCCAGTACTCCAAGCGGTGTGGAACTGCCTCAGAAATTGAAGAATCCATGTCCCATATGATCCAGCTTTTCCTCTGTGGCGTGTTTATCCAAAGAACTTGGAAACACTAACGCATAAAGACATTTGCACCACTGAGTTCAGCACAGCCTTACTGCCGCTGTCCAAGACTTGGAGGCCCCCCTGGTGCCCAGCAAGGGACTAATGGAGAAGGATGATGGGCTATAGCCACACAATGGCATACCACTCAGCCAGAACAAGGTATGCAATCCAGCCATTTGTGACCACCAGAATGGCTGTGAGGGTTTTAGGGGAAGTGAAACAAGCCCTAGGGAGAAAGTCAAAGGGGTAGGATCTCACTGACAAGGAGAAGGAAAAGCAAGCACTACCCAACAAGTGGCACAGCGCATTTGATTGGGGGTTCCCAGAGGCAAAGCGGGGCGGTGGGGGAGGGTGAAAGAGATGATGAGGCACAAGTGTGTGCTGAGGACCTGTGATTTGGCTTAGGTTGTTGAAGATGATGTAAGCTCCACAGAAGTCTAAATCGATGAGGATGCAAAGCGGATAGATATAGGATGTTCTAATGCAGGGTTATGGCAATAAATTCACCTAAAATCAAAAATCCAAAAAGGGGTCCAGCATGAAGGCATAAAGCTTTGGTGCTGAAAGAGATTAGAGAAGGTGAACTTCCAAGGATGGAAAATCACCTCAAAATGCCTACTCATGCTACAGGAATGTAGACCATTCCAAACAGAAGAAGAGGAATACTACCAAGAGAACATGATCCGTCCTAAACCCATGAACCAGCGGAAAATGTTACCGTCCATGATGTTACTAGTAATCACCTTCATGAATAATCCAAACAGGCCAACGTCTTCCCAAGTTCAGGCAAAAGGTTGGTCCAAAAGTCCAATTCAGGGCCGGCCCTGTGGTGAAGCAGATAAGTTTCTACCTTCCGCTTCAGCACCGCGGCCTCACTCTTTCACATCATGGGTGCAGATCAAATTAGCAGTGTTAGGAAACATAGATTTCATGGTACTATGCGGACAAGGATCATAAATAAGTTGCAATTGTGAGGATAAGTTATCAAAACTCACCAGAAAAAGAGCCATTAGAATATTACAATCTATGAAGGCATCTGGTACTCTTCCCCAAAGGAAGAAGAAAGGAATACATGTGACCTGCCAAGGTGGAATTGGCAGAGTGCTAGGAGATGACACAATCATTGCACATCGGAGGATTGCCTGGGCAACTTCAACTTGGGAGGGAGTCCAGGGTTTTCTCAGGGGAAGGTCCACCCACTTGGCCATCTACACAAGGTATAAGAGATACAACCCAGGATAATCTTACAGGAAAGAAACCAGTGTCTAGCGAGAATGTAGCAGGCCTTTCAAAGTTCGAGGAGAAAGTTAGAAACCGACAAGAAATCTGGAAAAAGGAAAACTATCCTACCTGGAAAGGCTGAGGAGTCAGACTGGTCTGAGATGGCTCTGAAACTCTGTGTGCATAGAGGTTGTCAGGACAACTTAGAATTTTGAGGTTGTTTATGACATCACAGTGAACATGTCCACCAAGATGTCCGCATGGTTGCAGTCTGAAGCTTGGCCTTGGCTAGACTATTAAAGGGAGAGACACCCAAAAACAGCTTTGATAAACAGAAAGTGGACACCAAAACTGGAGGAGATAGAACAGACTCTGATTCAAGGGGTAAGAAAGGAATCCTTGGCAAGAAGCGAGAATAGGGGACAAGAACTGACAGGAGATCATTTTCATGTATTCAAGTCTATGGGGAGGCCATGTTGATTCAAGCTTGAAACTTGATTGGAAACAAGAGGCCAGACTTGGGGCTCATCTGATCTACTTTGTCCTTTTGCCTTAAGCACAATCCAAAGTCAAGAATGATGTCTTGAGGACATTGAAGTGAATAACCGATGCCTGCTTTCCTAGGCCCAGGGCTTTCTTTGATGATCAGTCTGACTTTCCCTACCTCTGGTGGCACGGGGGCCGACTGGGTACACGCTAATGTGTTCCAAGAGATTTCTTGGAAACCTTGAAGGAATGGACCCCTGTCATGCTTGGGGTATGTCTCTTTGTTTGGAAGGACTCTACAAGGGTGCTGAAAAGCACCCTTTAGCAGAGAACTTAGTTCCTTTGTGAAGGCTGCCCTCCCAGTCTGGAGTGCTCACATTGGCTCCAATGAAATTCTCTCCCCCTACTTCTTGCCACATAAGGATTATTGACTATGTGTTTTGACACCATATGTAAGGAAGTGGGCTGAAAATTAGAACATTACAATTGTGTTTCAAGAAAAATCAACAGGCAAGGTCTGAGGATTTAAGTCAAACAGATGGCACAGCCTATAGAAATAAGGTGAGCCCATATCTAGACGGAATCTAGGCGAACGTTCAAGGATTGGGGGTCAAGTTCGAAACTTCCCAAATCCAGAAAATAGACAGAAAAATATCTTTCCTGGAGAGAAGAATTCATCAGATTTGTCTAATTTGTCTCGGAAACATTGTGTTCCTGAAAGGGTTTGCCAGGACCACCTCGAAGATGGAGTTTCTGATCTCAGGATGTCAAACAAACCCAGATGACCACGTGTTCTCAGTGCTTATTTTGACCTCGGCTAGGATAGCAAAGATTCCTACAAGTTACCAGTGCAAATTCAAAGAAAACAAGCAAGAGTCACGAAAGCACTCACACCTCAGCCTAGAACACATGAGGTCATTAAAGAAATACAAAATGAATCACTTGGAATGAAGGAGAACGAACTGATTAGCATGTCTAAGGGAGACAGCTGAGAAAGACCATGACGAGTATACTATGGAAAAGAAAAAAAGGTCCCAGAAAATGGAAGGCCAAAAGAAATCACATCTGAATAATCCACAATGAAAGATCATGTCCGTCTTTAGACAGACTCTGCTTGAACGTTTCAAAGTCAGAAAAATTCACAAGCCACAAAACAGCAGCGAAGGTCATACCTGGGCTAACTGGGAAGGGTGAGTTATGAGACTGCTCCAAGCAGGCTCTGAAACCCTGTGTCCATGAAGCTTGCCAGGAGAGCAGAGACACAATTATGACAAATCCTCTGAAATCACAGTGTAGACGAAAATCAACCTGGCCTTATCTACAGTGCCAGAGTTGGGCTCAAGTAGCATATTCAAGTCCCATTGCACTCAACTGCATCTTGCCAGTGGAACAAGAAAGGTGCCGGCCGGTGGTGCAGTGGTGAGGTCTGCACCTTCTGGTTTAGTGGCCCGGGTTCGGCCGATTGGAATACTGGGGGTGAGACTGCTCACCACTGCTTCAGTCATTATGGGGCATACGTCCGAGGTAGTTCAGAGGCAGATGGGAAGGGACGTTAGACAGGGCCAGACTTCCACAGCAAATACAGGAGCATTGTCAGCAGGTGTGAGCTCAGTGATGCACTTCTGCGAAAACAAAACCAGTTAAAATTTGCAAAGAATAGAAAAACGGAAGCTAAAAAAAAAAAACCAGCTTGCTAGTGAGAAGAATAAGATCTTTATGAAGAACCTTAGCAAAGCAGGTGAAAGCTATGTCAATCGAAAACTAGCATACGTTTGGGGAAAGAAATTCAAGGAGACACACGGAGAAAGAAGGATATTACTGGATCTGGGAATGGAAGAATTAACACACTTGAAACGTCCATACTGGAGAAAGGAATCTCTGGATTCCATGAAATCCAAGTCAAAGTTGCAGCAATATTGGCCACAGAGATAAAAGAGAGAATCCGAAAGTTTCTAGCCAGCAACAAGAGACCCTGAGTAGGCAAAGGAATCCTCAGGAAAACGAAAAAGGCAGGATGTGTCACACTTTCTGATTTCAACATAGAGGACGAAGCGCTAGGTACCGAAACGGCACGGTCTGGGCCCAAAAACAGGCACGCAGATCCATGCAACAGAATCGACAGCCCACAGCCCAACTCAAACGCATATGTACATCCCATTTTGGTCCAGAGAGTCAAGAGGAGACAGTGGAGAAAGGAGAGTCTGTACAGTAAACGGTGCTGGGAAGCCTGCACAGCCACATGGACACAACGAGAGTAGACCATGATCTTACACCTGGCACACACACCACCTCGAAATGGATTAAAGCCTTGAATGGCAAACTTGAAACCGTGAACCTTGTAGAAGAAGACCTAGGCAGAGTCTACTTTGCCATCTGTCTGAGCCCCCTATTTGGAAGAAGCATGTCGGACCGGGCAAGGGCAACAAAGAAAACAAGAAACAAATGGGACCACATCAAATGCACACTCTTCTGCCCACTCAAGGAAACCATCGACTCAATGCAAAGAGAGCACAACAACCATGGGAGGCTGTTTGCAAAGCACACATAGGACAACGGTTGAAAAGCCCAAAGATATAATCAACTCGCATGTCTCCACAAGAAAAAAAACAACAAGCCAATGAAAACCTGGGCAAAAGATGGAAACAGAGATTGCTCCCAGGAAGATTGAAAGAAGGCCAACAGCTGCATGAAAACTTGTTCACCATCATTAAGTCTCAGGCCAATGCAAATCCAAACTGCAAGGACATAGCAGCTCACTGTGGTCAGAATGGCTATAAGGAAGCAGACAGGAAACAAGTGTCAGAGAGGAGGTGGAGAGAGTGGAAGCCTCCTGCACTGCTGGTGGGAGTGTAAACTGGTGCAGCCACTACTCCAAGCGGTGTGGAACTGCCTCAGAAATTTAAGAATCCGTGTCTCATATGATCCAGCTATTCCTCTGTGGTGTGTTTATCCAAAGAACCCGGAAACACTACTGCATAAAGACATGTGCACCGCTGAGTTCACCACTGCACTACTGCCACTATTGAAGACTTGGAAGCCGCCCTGGTGCCCAGCAAGGGACAAATGCAGAAGGAAAATATGCTATAGCCACATAATGGCATACCAGTCAGCCGGAACAAAGGATGCAATCCAGCCATTTGTGACCACCAGAATGGCTATGAGGGTTTTAGGAGAGGTGAATCAAGCCCCAGGGAGAAAGTCAAATACCATAGGATCTCACTTCCAAGGAGAAGAATAAGCAAGCACTAAATAACAGGTGGCACGGGACATTTAATTGGGGGTTCCACAGGCAAAGAGGGGCGGTGGGGGAGGGTGAAAGAGATGATGAGGCACAAGTGTGTGGTGAGGGCCTGTCATTAGGCTTATGCTGGTGCAGATGATGTAAGCTCCACAGAAGTCTAAATCGATGAGGATGCAAATCTGAAAGATAAAGGATGTTCTAATTCAGGGTTATGGCAATAAATTCACCAAAACTCAAAAATCCAAAAAGTGGTCCAGAATGACGGCATAAATCTTTGGGGGCTGAAAGAGATTAGAGAAGGTGAACTTCCAAGGATGGAAAATCACCTCAAAATGCGTACTGATGCTACAGAAAGGTAGACCATTCCAAACAGATGAAGAGCAATACAACCAAGAGAACATGATCCGTCCTAAACCCATGAACCAACGGAAAATGTTACCGTCCATGATTTTACTACTAATCACCTTCATGAATAATGCAAACAGGCCCACGTCTTCCCAATTCAGGCAAAAGGTGGGTCCAAAATTACAATTCAGGGCCATCTCTGTGATGGAGCGCGTAAGTGCCCACGTTCCTCTTGGGCAGCCCAGGCCTCACTGTTTGACATCACGGGTGCAGATCACATTAGCAGTGTTAGGAAATATAGATTTCATGGTAATATGCGGACAGGGATGATAAATAAGTTGCAATTGTGAGGATACGTTATCAATACGCACCACAAAATGAACCATGAGAATATTACAATCTATGAACGAATCTGGTACACTTCCCCAAAGGAGAAAGGAAGGAAAACATGTGACCTGCCAAGGTGGAATATGCAGAGTGCTAGGAGATGACACGATCATTGCACATCACAGGATTGCCTGGGCAACTTCAACTTGGGAGGGAGTCCAGGGTTTTCTCAGGGGAAGGTCCACCCACTTGGCCATCTACACAAGGTGTAAGAGATACAACCCAGGATAATCTTACAGGAAAGAAACCAGTGTCTAGAGAGAATGTAGCAGGTCTTCAGAGTTCGAGAAGAAAGTTAGAAACTGACAAGAAATCCAGAGAAAGGAAAACTATCCTACCTGTAAAGGGTGAGGAGTCAGACTGGTCTGAGATGGCTCCGAAACTCTGTGTGCATGGAGGTTGTCAGGACTAGTTAGAATTTTGAGGTTTTTTATGGCATCACAGTGACCATGCCCCCGTCGTTTTCTAAATTTCTCTTCTAACTTTGAAATGTCTACTACATTCTCTCTACACACAGGTATCTTTCCTTTAAGATTATGCTTGGTTTTATCTCTTATCTTTTGTGGATATGGTTAAACTGGTGGACTTTCCCCGGAGACAGTCATGGAGGCCATCCCAAGCTGAAGTTGCCCATTCAATTGCCTGATGCACAATGATCATGTGATCTCCCAGCAGTCTGACAATTCCACCTTGGCAAGTCACATGCTTTCATTCCTTCATCATTTGGGGAAGTGCACCTGATGCGTTCAAAGATTGTAATATTCTCAAGGTTCTCTTTCTGGTGTGTATTGATAAGGTCTCCTCACCATTTCTACTTGTTTATGTTCTCTGTGCCCATCAGACCGTGTAATCTGGATTTCCTAATGCTTGTAATATGGTCTACACCCGTGATGCTAACCTTTGAAACCTGGTCAACCCAAGCGGAACATGTGCACTTACCCGCTACACCACAGGGCTGGCCCTGAATAGGACTTTTGGACCAAACTTTGGCCTGAACTTCAGAATATGTTGGCCTGCTTCGATCATTTGTGAAGGGAATCAGTAGTAACATCAAGGATGGTAACATTTTCCATCGGGTCATGTGTTTGGCTTGGACAATGTTCTCTTGGTAGTATTCCTCTTCATCTCTTTGCAAAGGTCTACCTTTCTGTATCATCATTAAGCATTTGGAGGTGATTGCTAATCCTTGGATGTTCATCTTCTCTAATCTCTTTCAGCCTCCAAAGATTTAGGCCGTAAATCTGCACCCCTTTTTGGAGTTTTGATTTTATGTGAATTGATTTCCATAACCCTGCATTCTAACATCCTATAGCTTTCAAATCTACATGCTCATAGATTTAGACTTCTGTGTAGGCTACATCATCTTCACCAGCGTAAGCCTAATTACAGGCCCTCACCACACACTTGTGCCTAATCAGCTCTTTCTCCCTCCGGTGGCCGCCCCCATTTCCCTCTGGGAACTACCAATCCTATGTCACGTGCTACCTGTTTGTTGGTCCATTTTTCCTCTTCTCCTTGTACGTGAGATCCTGTGGTATTTTACCTTACCCCAGTGCTTGTTTCAGTTCCCCTAATACCCTCAGGAGCCTTTCTGGTGTTCACAAATGGCGGCACTGCCTCCGTTCCTACAACTGAGTGTTATGCCATTGTGTGGCTATATCCCATCTTCCTTCTTCTTTCGTCACATGATGGGGACCAGGGCGGCCTCGAAGTCTTGGATATCGGGAGTAAGGCTGTGGTGAGCACAGTGGTGCACGGATCTCTATGCGTTAGTGTTTCCAAGTTCTTTGGATAAATATGCTGCCAAGGACTACCTGGATCTTATGGTAGATGGATTCTGACATTTCTGAGGCTGTTCCACACAGCTTTGCATAGTGGCTGCACCGGTTTACACTCCCACCATCAGTGCAGGAAGCTTCTCTTCTCTCCACCTCCTCTCCCAAACCTGTGGTTTCCTGTCTTCCTCCATATACCCCTATGACCACTGTGAGCTGCTGTCTCATTGCCGTTCGGATTCACATTGACCAGAGACTTAATGATGATGAGCATGTTTTCATATAGCCTGTTGGCCATCTTTCTATCTTCCTGGGAGAAATGTCTGTTTCCATCTTTTTAACAGGTTGTATTGGGCTCGTTGTTTTTTTTCCCTCTGGAGACATATGAGTTCATTGGATCTTTTGGCTATTCACCTCTTCTCCGATGTGTGGTTTGCAAACATCCTGTCACAGTTGTTGTGCTGTCTTTGCATTGAGCCGATGGTGTTGTTGGCTGGGCAGAAGGTTCTGCGTTGGATGGAGTCCTGCTTGATTCTTGTTTCCTTTGTTGCCATTGCTCAGTCACACATGCTTCTTCCAAACAGGCAGCCAAGCCAGATGGCAAAGAGCAAGCTGCCTGCGTTTTCTCCTCGTAGCGTCACGGTTTCAAGTCTTCCATTCAAGGCCTGAATCCATTTCGAGGTGGTGTGTGTGCCTGGTGTAACATCATGGTCTACTCTCATTGTGTTACATGCGGCTGTGCAGTCTACCCAGCACCGTTTCTTGTCGAGACTCTACTTTCTCTGCTGTCTCCTCTTGGCTCCCTGGTCGTAAATGGGCTGTCCATGGATGTGTGAGTTGACCTCTGGGGTCTCGATTCTGTTGCGTGGGTCTGTGTGCCTATTTTGGAGTCCAGGCTGTGCTGTTTCGGGACCCAGCTCTTTGTTCTATATGTGGCAATCAGAAAGGGTGATAATTGCTGCTTTGTTCGTTTTCCTCAGGATTCCTGTGTCTATTCAGGGTCCTTTGTGGCTGGATAGAAACTTTAGGATTCTCTCTCCTATTTGTGTGGGACAGATTGCTGCAACTTTGACTGGGACTGCATGGAATCCAGACATTGCTTTCTCGTCAAAAATAATCCATAACCAATCTATAAATGAAACTTTGGGTGAGCTTACTCTGAGCTTAAATCTGAGGATTATAACCCGGGCATCAAACAAGTGGGGTGCACAGACTGGTTATATGCTCCCAGAGAGGATGTTTCACATAGGATTGAAATGTCCCATTTACAATAGTCACGAGACTACTCTGTTGGCACAGCGATTGATGGAAATAGCAGGTAGGTCTTCTGTCTCAGTGAACACAGCAGGGTGGCGGTCTGTTGCCTCCAGCTTACTGGTCACAGGTGGGCTGGGTGGTCAAGGGTGAGTGCAGCAATCTGTTCATAGCCTAGGACAAAATGCTTATCCCTAAGGAAATGTTAATGTTGGGGAAGTTGCACCTTTATCTTAAGGGCCATTGGAAATGTCTAAGCAGATATGCAATGCGTGCTAAATAGCCATAGTCAGGCCCTTTTGGAAAAAACAAAATCAGGCTGAATTAGGTCTATACCAAATGGCTTCCTCATATACTCCAATATATCCTATTGCTTCCCATTTTTATTTGTCAGCTTTCTGCCGTATGGACGTTTCAAGTGTGTCCGTTGTTCCATTCGAAGGGCAGGGAATAGCCTTGCATTGCCTTGTGACTTGTGGAATTTCTTTCCCCAAAACTTTGCTAGTTTTTGTTTTCCATTGCTTTCTCCTGTTTGGCAAAGGTTATTCGTAGATATAATTTTCTTCTCACTGGCATGGGTCTTTTTTATTTTGAGGTTCAGCTTTTCTATTCTTTGCAACTTTTAATTGGTTTTGTTTTGGCAGATGTTTATGGCTGTGCTCAAATCTGCTGGCCATGCAGCTGTATTCTCTGAGGAAGAGTGGTGCTCTCTAAAGTCTCTTCCCATCTGCCTCTACACTAGGTCACACGCCTGGCACAGAATGGCTGGACGATCATTGAGGAGGCTGACCCCCAGGATTCCACATGGCTGACCATGGGCTATCGACCCAAATGAAGTGGACTCAACACTGCCCCACTGGCCAGCCCCTTTCATGTTCCATTGGCAACCTGCAGTTGAGTGGAATGGGACTTGAATATGCTACTTGAGCCCAAATCTGGCCCTGTGTAGATGCGGCCAGGTGTTTATCTGGGACACTGTGATGTCGGAGGATTTGTCAGAATCGTGTCTCCTCTGTCCAGTCTAGCTTCGTGGACACAGGCTTCAGAGCCTGCGGGGAGCAGTCTCATAACTCACCCTTCCCAGTTAGACCAGGTTTGACCTTCGCTGTAATTTTTGGGGTTGTGACTTTCTCAGACTTTCAAGCGTTCAAGCAGAATCTGTCTAAAGACTGACGTCTATCACTGTGGATTATTCACTTGTGATTTCTGTTGGCCTTCCATTTGACAGGACCTTATTTTCTTTTCCATCGTCCAATCGTCATGGTCTTTCTGAGGTATCTCCCTTTGGTATGCTTATCAGTGCGTTCTCCTTCATTCCAAGTTATGAATTTTGCATTTCTTTAATCACCTTAGGTTCTGTAGGTCGAGGTGTGAGTCCTTTCGTGATTGTTGGGTGTTGTCTTGGAATTTTTATAGGTCACTTGTAGGAATCTTTGCTATCCTGGTCGAGTTGACACTGCACTCTGAGAACTCGTGGTCATCTTGGCTGGTTTGACATTCTGAGATCAGAAACTCCAGATTCGTGGGGGTCCTGGCAACCGCCTTCACGGACAGTATGTTTCTGAGACAAGTTTGCAAAATCTGATGAACTCCTCTCTCCAGGTAACAGATTTTTCTGTCTCTTTTCTGGATTTGGGAAATTTCTAACTTAACCCCTGATCCTTGGGCGCTCCACCAGATTAGGTCTAGATACTGGCTTACTTTATTTCCACAGGGTTTTCTATTGGTTTGACTTACATCCTCAGCTCTGGCATGTGTAGTTTTCTTTAAATATAATGGTAGTGTTCTAATTTTCAGCCAAACCCCTTCCATATGGTGTCAAAACACAGAGTCAGTACTCTTTCTACGGCAAGAGATAATGGGTGAGAATTTCATTGGAGTCCAACTGAGCACGCTAGCCTGTGGGGGCAGTCTTGACACAGGAACGAAGCCCTCTGGAAAAGGGTGCTTTTCAGCACACTTCCAGTGCCCTTCCAAACCAGCAGACATACTGAAAGAATGATCGGCGTGCATTTCTTCAAGTCTTCAGAGAGATGTCTTGGGACACATTAGCATGTACCCAGTGGGCCCCCATGACTCCAGAGCTGTGGAAAGGGAGACTTCTCTTCAAAGCATGCAAGGGGCGTAGGACGGACGCTTCGATTCTTCTCTTCAATGTCCTCAAGAGATCATTCTTGACTTTGGATTATGAGTAAGGCAGAAGGCCAACATAGGACTGATAAGCGCCAAGTCCGGCCTCTTGTTTCAAATCAAGTTTCAAGGTTGAATCAGCACGGCCTCCCCATCTACTCCAGTAGATGGCAATGTTCTGCTCTCAGCGCTTGTCCCTCTATTATCCGTTCTTCCCAGTGATTCCTTTCTTATCCCTTGAATCAGCGTCTCTTTGATCTCTTCAAGTTTCTGTGCCTGGTTCCTGTTGGGAAAAGCTGTTTCTGGGTATCTCTCACTTCACTATCACAGCCTAGGCAAATACTCGCCCGGGAAACATGCGGCCATCTTTGGTGACATGTTCAGTGTGATGTCATAAACACCCTCGGATTTTTCTAAGTTATCCTGACAACGTCCATGCACACAGTGTTTGAGAGCCATCTCATACCAGTCTGAAGACTCCATCTTTCCAGGTAGGATAGTTCTCCTTGTTCTGCATTTCTTATCAGTTTCTAAGATTCTCCTCGAACATTGAAAGGTCTACTACCTTCCCTCCAGAGACCGGTTTCTTTCCTTTAAGATTATCCTGGGTTTTACCTCTTACCTTTTGTGGATATGGCCAAATGGGTGGATTTTCCACAGAGAAAGTCCTGGAGTCCCTCCCAAGTTCAATTTGCCCAGGCAATCCTCTGACTCGTGTGATCACCTGGCAGTCTGATAATTCCACCTTGTCGGGTCACATGTCTTCCTTCCTTCATCATTTGGGGACGTGTACCTGATACGTTCATAGATTGTAATATTCTCATGGTTCCTTTTCTGGTGCGTATTGATAAGTTCTCCTCACAATTTCTACTTCTTTATGATCTCTGTGCCGACCAGACCATGAAATCTGGATTTCCCATTGCTATTAATCTGATGCCCACCCATGATGCTAGGCGGTGATGCCCGGGACGCCCAAGAGGAATGTGGGCACTTACTTGCTACACCACAGCCCCAGCCCTGAATTGGACTTTTGGAGCAATCTTTCGCTGAACTTGGGAAGAAGCTGGCCTTTTTCGATCATTCCTGCAGGTAATTAGTAGTGACCTCATAGAGGGTAACATTTTCCCTTGGTTCATGAGTTTAGCACGTAACACATTCTCTTTGTAGTATTCATCTTAATCTATTTGCAATGGTCGACCATTCTGTAGCATCATTAAGCATTTTGAGGAGCTTCACAATCCTTAGAAGTTCATCTCTCTAATCTCTTTCAGCATCAAAAGCTTTATGCAGCAAATATGCACGCTTTTTAGGATTTTTTCTTTCCCTCTGGGAACCACCAATCCAAAGGGAAGGCTGGTATCCAAAGCTAGAATGCACAGTTTGGCAACAATGAAATTCTCTCCCCCATCCCTCACCATAGAACAGTATTGCTTATGTGCTTTGACACCATATGTGAGGAAGTTGACTGAAAATTAGAACATTACACTTATATTTAACGAAAAATAAACATGACAGAGATGACGATGTAAGTCGAACAAATAACAAATCCTACAGAAATAAAGTAAACCAGCATCCAGACGTAGTCTACTGAAATGATCGAGGATCCAGGGTCCACTTCGAGCGTCCCCATATTCAGAAAAGAGACATAAAAATATCTTACCTGGAGACAGGAATTCATCAGATTTCTCTAATTTGTCTCGGAAGCATTATGTCCATATGGTGGTTGCCAGGACAACCTAGAATTTGGAGATTCTGATCTCAGAATGTCAAACCAACCAAGATGACCTCGTGTTCTCAGTGCTCCATTGGACCTAGGCTAGGATAGCAAAGACTCCTTTAAGTGAACGATTGAAATTCAAAGACAATACCCAAAAATCACGAAAGCACTCACACGTCGGCCTAGAGAACATATGGTGACTAAAGAAATACAAAATTAATAACTTGAATGAAGGACAAGGGACTGATAAGCATATCTATGGGAGACAGTTGAGAAAGACCATGACAATTGATGTGGATTAAGGCCGCCCAAGCTCGAAAAGCCCAAGGATATGTGGTGGACATGCAGAACTATATGACCCGGTGAATTTCTTTTGGTATGAATTAGAGGTGCCCCAGTGAGAGAAGCCCAGGTCATGCTCACCTACATGTCTATCTATATGGCCAGATTAGTATCTAATATTATATGACCAGACAATAACAAGAACCCATCTGAACTGAAATCATTTAATGACGTTTATATCATATTTTCTTTTTCCAGTAAAAATAAGTCATGTACCCATGACTTATAAAATTAGCCCTTACCCTCAACTCAGGGCAGCAGCAGGAGCTCTGACTGCCCATGGGTCCTTTCCGCATTCAGCAGCAGCAGCAGCTCTTTGCTGCCCATGGGTCCTGTCCCCATGCAGCAACTCTTTACTGCCCATGGGTCCTGTCCCCATGTTATCCTGTAACATTCTCTAAATAAAAGAACACCACTACCAGATGTTGAGAGTCCAAGAAATCTTTCAACTCTTCAGCTCGCTGAGCCTGCATCATATCTTGTGTCCTGTATGGGGAACTTGCTTCGTCAGTTTTTGAGCTCGACTTCTGGTAAGTGCCCCTTTCTTCCTGGTGCCTCTCTCTTTTTCGAGGATGGATCTAAACTCACTTCTCCATCAGGAGCTTTCTTGGTTAGCTCTATGAATCGATGTTTGTTGCCCATGGCTACTCTATGGGGCAAATCATGGCATTCAGCTTGAAGAGAATCAGTAGCTTAAGCCTCAGGGTGACGTAACATGAATTAATCCATTCCTTCCTGAGTCTATCTCTAATATATAAATATTACCTGGGCATGCATAGGCCACTTAAGTCATTAGGATGGTTGGCAATCTGCAAGACTCCGGTGGAAGGTTTCTTCTCCTAAGGCTGGATTGGGATACCTCCCATGGCACCTGACCAGGCTCTGAACTGTGCAAAGGTCCCAATCGGGAATTGAGTTCAAGGAATCTACCAAAGTATAACCTTTGCTTGAGTATGGGAAACCCTTCTTCAGAGAATGACGCCAACACGCAATTGGGTAGAATGTCCCTCAGAGCGGCGGAAAATTCCTCACACTTTTTCTCCATTATGTTCTCTCTTAAACTTCTCCTTTTGTCTCGGGGACCATTCACCAGGCACCTATTACTGCCAGGCAGAATAGGAAAGATGTTCACCAGGCACCTGTTACTGCCAGGCATCCGAGGGAAGGTATACAAGGGATGCAATGCTGGCAGACATCCCCGTCACCCCTTGCTATAGGAACCCCACAGTAGGAACAACAGGTGGGATGCTGCCGTAGGTTCAGGGGGCATTTCCAAGGTAATGGACGTGTCTCTTTCATCTTTGTTAGAGATACAATGGCCATTTTCATCTCCTTTTGAGCTTTGCAACTGGGAAACAAATAAATCTTTCAACAGTCAAGTCCTCCAACACTGGGAGCCCCAACTTTGGCTTTCTGGGCCTGATCACCCTGGCGACCCCAAGTAGGGTGCGCTCTGTTGGCGGTTGACTCATTGAGTATTTTAGTCACCTACTGAGTTGGCTATGAGGGTAGGAAATCTGTGATTTTTTCTGTGAACAGTCGTGCTACGGTAGTGTGCCACAGCACGGGAACTGTTGTGTGACTCTTATCTTGAGAACCCTCTGAGCAGCCATGAGGGTGAGGTCTGGTGTCTTCTATTCCTTTCTTTGTTTTGGTCATCATCTCCTCTGTTGTCACCAAGTCGAGGTTAAAATCAGGCTGGACCTGATCAGAACCTGCACCTTCTGTGAAATCGAAAAACTTGAAAACATTTTCAAGGGACTTAACTCTCAACCCGGGTACTTGGAGCCACGGCCCCCATTCAGTTCCAGGCCTTTGTAGGCACTCCACCCTTCTCCACTCCACTGTCAGTTGCACACTGGCTTTACTGCCATGGGGAATGCCATAAGCATCCCCAGAGACTCACCACTCAGGGTCATTCTAACTAATTAGAAACACTTTCAATTGCATGGGTTATGCCCCAGAGACTCCAGCTGGGAGAACATTTGCGAGGTTTCTCTGTGCCTTTATGGTGCAGTTGGACAGGTAGATCAACCTAGAACGTCCTTCAAGTTACAGTCCAGTTTCTGAGAAATCAAGAGCAACCGTCCTTAGAAAGTCCTTGCAAGACTGGAAAGACAGTTCTAGAGGCAGCTCAGTTTCGACCTAGTTCCTTTATCATGAAAAGGATTATCATCCCCCCTCTCCAGGAACTATTATCTACCCAATCACTCAGTCTTAAGACTCAAAAAAAAAAAAAAAAGGAGGGGAAAGGGTAAATGGCCATAAGTGTGTCATTGCAAAAAGTATAGCATCTAGAGAGTCTTCTCCATAAGCATTAGTAAAAAGGCTCAAAACAAAGTTTGGATTCATAACTGGTGAGCTTTGTATTATTGTACCTGAGTCACAGCAGTAGCTTTTAAAACAATAGTTGTACAGTCTCTGTGTATGTGTGTCTATGTGTACGTTATACATGTGATATTTTTACCCCTGGATGGTATGGCCAAAATAAAGATCTCTGTTTAGTTGGCTTAAAGTAAGTGCTTTCATAAATTCTAAATGTAGTAGAAATTAACTCAGTGCCTTTCAAAGTTAACATCATGTGAATTAACCTTTGGTAAATGAAAGCTTCTTTAAGTTTGTTGCTTTGATTGAAAATAGTCTTGTTGTCAGAGTTGTCAGTATGTGCATAGGATGCTGGCATTCAGACTCGGTTTCCTAGTCATATAGTTTCACGTTGTCTGTTAAATTTGTCAGCGAAATAATATATTTAAATGATGACCAGTTTTGTCTAATGCCTCATGAGGTTTCCGTAGGTAATCTGAACATAATTGTTGGAAACAAATGGTTTAAATACATAAAACTCATGAAATTGAATACAATAACATTTATGGTCTCTATACTTGGGGGAAAAAAACAGCTTCAAATTCTTTTGGTAACAATCTTGAATTTTGCCAAGTAAAGTTAAATAATAAATATCTGAATATCTGGATCATTTTTGGATAGGATGAAACACTGAATCATTAATAAACACATCTAAGTTATCTACTTTTGGCTTCTTATGGAAGAGGCTAAAAGCGTGTGGGTGTATTAAAAAGCATGCCTTGTGTTTTGTTGTAAAGCGGCGTGTTTCTAAACTTAGGAAGTGTTTAGAATGCTGATATAAAAGACAATCCATAATTGTTTACCTTTTCAGTGTTTACTAGGTCTGTTAAGGGTTAAAGTTCTAATTACCTTATGGAATTAAACCTACTGCAAATTACTAAGGAAAAGAGCTTTGTATTCAAGGAGGCTAAAATGGAGGCTTTCAGTAAAAAAGGTATCAAGAATGGAAATATATTTGTTTGATGGGTTAAGAAAGATAAATTTGTCGTGATGTACTAGAAAGGAAAAAACAAAGACTTTGGGTCAAATTCTGAAAACAAAAAAGAAAGTTGTAGAAGGTTTGTGAAGGAGAAATTCTGAAAGGAGTTTTATGCCTGGTCAAGTAGACTAACGTAAGTTCAATTAAGTGCATGAGTTTGAATGTTCAAAATAAGTAGGTGCAGAAATTCAAGTTTGCTTTTCTCTAAAAGGATACATTTTCTTGAACTTTTGATCTGCTCTTGGTAAAGAGGTCATAAAATCTATTCCTTTGAGTAAGTCTACCTAAGAGACAAATCTGTTTTGTGAAAATAATGACTGAGGTCACTCTTAAGATTTTTGACTCTGTTATCACTTTGAATAGATACCCGAGCATTGCTTCACAGGGAGTGTTGCTTTCTATTTGAACAAGCATTTGAAAAGCTTTTGATATGTTTTGACAAGATTCTCCCTCAAAAATATTCAAATGCTGAATGAAGGCTTTCTTTTGACCTGGTAGGCAGAAGAAAAATTACTCTGAGGATTTTTAGAGGGCCCCTGAGACTTCTCGAAGATATTTGCTCTCTCTTCCTATAAGAAGGAAGATATTAAACTAATTAGGCTTACTTGGTCTATTAAATTACATGGGAAACATTGTGAAATCAGTGATGATAGACTTCCTTAGGTGGTATAAGATGGGTAAATGTTATTAATATAGGTGTCTTAAAATTATATAGCATTCCTAAGAGTCTGATCTTTCCTGGTTAACGGTCATAAGTCCAATTATTATCAGCAAGTGTTATATGTCACTGAAGTAGCCAAGTTTCTTGGTCAATTGCCCTTTTGAGTCCTTTGTCCATTTCCAGGTAGTTGTTTTACTCTGATGCTTTTTTCTTTTGCAAATATGCTTCATCTTCCGAGAAATTCCACGAAAGGGTTCTGACACAAAGGTTCTAAACGACAGGCTTCTGATAAACTTTCAGATTGTAAAACTGAATGGAGTAAGATATTACAGAATTCTAACAGAAACTAAGCTCATCGATCTGCTAACAGAAAACTCAGCTCAAGAATTGATTATACAGGACTGTGTGAACTGATGAGGATGGTTGTAATTTTTTAGAACTTCTGTTTGAAATATTGTTGAGTTTTGATGTGTTGTTTTGTTTTCTCGTAATGAAGGAAAGCTTTTTCTCTTTTCCCTTATGCTAACAATGACTCACAGCCATTTGGTGAAATTATACCTTCATGAGCAAAACTGAAACATTTATCTTTTTCTCCCTACCTTATCCCTAAGGAATTTGGAAACCCTTTGTCACTGAGTATGGTTATTTAGTGGCAATATTTGCATAAGTTACATAAGAATCTGTTCTCCTTATAACAGGCCACATTGGTTATACTACCAAGGCTTTGACTGGAATGTCATATTTGAAACATACAGGCTCAGATATGACAAGACAGCATTTCAGGAACAAAGATTGGACTTTCTGGAATACAGCCACTTGGAAACATGGGCCTGGTACCTTGTTTACAGAGATCATGGCAATCTTGCCCGGTCACTAAGGAAGCTTGCTTATCTGCCAGGTGCAAGGAACCTCCGAATATTTTGCTGGACCTCAAAGAGAACTCAACTCACATCTGTAGGTACTGCAGGCCAAATCTGATGGCAAGTCCTTGGCTTGGCTTTTCTGGCATCTAGAGGCCTTCACAGATCAATGTGAGATTACTCTCCCTGGGGCAGCCCCAATTCATACTAGAAAAATATCCACCAGGTCATGTAGTTTGGCATGTAGGCCAGGTCACCTTGGGCTTCTCTAGCTTGGGCAGCATTAATCCACATCATAAACCACCCCTGAACCCATTATGATCGGAAATCTTTGGGGATATGAATGATGGTCAGTCTTCTGTAACTACTTCTGGCTGTACAAGGTCGTAGAGCTGCCCCAAAATGGGGCCATAGGTACAGGTAGGAAGTTCAGTGGACCAGAAGTCTTCACCGGTGGAGTTCAAGGATGACAAGTTGTACAGAGCCTCTGGAGACGAGAGAATCCTTTGACGAGAGGTGGTCCAGGAGGTGAAACATTTTTGACATGCTAAAGACAAACAACGAAAGAGACAACAAATTATAATAAGAAATACAAGCAGTATGTTTAACCCAATGAATAAGATTTTGAAGTAGTGCCGAAACCTTGTCCTGACTAGGAGTTCAACCAGTCGTTTACAGTTAGGGTTGGTCAGACATGGATTTAATTTGGTGGCTGGGATAGGAAGCCAGAAATATTTTGATGGTAGTCAGGAATATAGACACAACATTGTTTTTATAATGACACTGGTGCCCCCTTGTGCTGCTGTTAAGACGTACAGTGCCATTTGGATTTGCAGGACTGCCTTACACACTTGGGATACTTCTAAATTGAGCAGCGAAATGCTATGTTGTGTATCATTTAATGCCTTCATAATAAATTTGTTTAGGACTTCCATGTGCAAGACGATATTTTCGATTCCTAATTGGGGAAGGAAAATTGTGGAAAGATGGTCATACCAGTGGGAGACAGAGCGGGTCCAGTGCTGTTGCAGGTTGGGTAGCTTAGCAGGAGGAGATATAGTAAATGTAGCTCTACCTTGCATCCAGACAAAGCCTAGGGTGCATCATCCAATCCATCCAGGTGGCCGCCAAGGTAATAAATTGGAGCCACATATCCACTGAGCACAGTTAGGGGCTAACCAATGCATTCTGGGCAGTCTATCCCAGTCAGTCCCAAACTAACCTGCATTTTTTTTTAAGGCTATGACATAAGAACACATATAAAAGGGATTTTTTCCCAAGGTCAGCTGCTATTAGGCCATGTATCACAGGTGTGGTTGGTTTCTTCCCAACAGAGAGCGGCCTTTTACTCAGTTGCCCACTAGTAGGAGTGAACCAAATATACTCATCCCAAATTAGATATGGTCCATCCTGTGTGTATCGATAAGATGGGGACTTTACTGTTGGAACTTGTTTTGTTTGATACACCTGTGACAAGGCAAATCTAGTTAGTATTTGGACAGTAGTATTGAAGGAAAATGTTTGATTGTGGCCAGGGAACTCCGAGGTGTCAGAGATAGATGGCCACAAGGAGACATTACGATTAGTACTAGATGAATCTGGCAGAAGAAAAGAGCTAGAATCTAGTATCCATGAATGGCTACTGTAGCTTCTACAGAAGCGTAATTTTTTGCTCTCTTAAATCATCCTCATTTTTACAAAAGATAGCAAAATTATGATTAACACGTTTGCAAATAAAGTGTAGTTTCAATACAACTTGCTCCAATTATTTACATAAGAGCAGAAAGAATCGGAATTGCTTATACAGGTTTTTTAAAATCTGCTTTGCTGGAATTTTTTCTGAGGAGTCTCAGATTGAACTGTGAAGGCCTCTAGAGGCCAGAAAAGCCAAGCCAAGGACTTGCCATCAGATTTGGCCTGCAGTACCTACAGATGTGAGTTGTGTTCTCTTTGAGGTCACCCAAAATATTCGGATGTTCCCTGCACCTGCCAGATAAGCAAGATTCCTTAGTGACCGGGCAAGATTGCCAGAATCTCTGTAAACAAGGTACCAGGCCCATGTTTCCAAGTGGCTGTATTCCAGAAAGTCCAATCTTTGTTCCTGAAATGCTGTCTTGTCATATCTGAGCCTGTATGTTACAAATATGACATTCCAGTCAAAGCCTTGGTAATATAACCAATGTGTCTTGTTATAAGGAGAACAGATTCTTATGGAACTTATGCAAATATTGCCACGAAATGACCATACTCAGTAACAAAGGGTTTGACAATTCCTTAGGGATAAGGTAGGGAGAAAAAGGTAAATGTTTCAGTTTTGCTCATCAAGGTATAATTTCACTAAATGGCTGTAAGTCATAGTTAGCATAAGAGAAAAGAGAAAAAGCTTTCCTTCATTACGAGAAAACAAAACAACACATCAAAACTCAACAATATTTCAAATAGAAGTCCTAAAAAATTACAATCATCCTTATCAGTTCACACAGCCCTGCATAATCAGTTCTGGGGCTGAATCTTCTGTTAGTAGATTGATGAACTTGGTTTCTGTTAGAATTCTGTAATTTCTTATTCCGTTCAGTTTTACAATCTGAAAGTTTATCAGAAGCCTGTCGTTTAGAACCTTTGTGTCAGAACCCTTTCGTGGAATTTCTCAGAAGATGAAGCATATTTGCAAAAGAAAAAAGCATCAGAGTAAAACAACAACTACCTGGAAATGGACAAAGGACTCAAAAGGGCAATTGAGAAAGAAACTTGGCTACTTCTGTGACATATTAAACTTCCAGATAATAAGTGGACTTATGACTGATAACGAGGAGAGATCAGAATTTTAGGAATGCTATATAATTTTAAGACATCTATATTAATAACATTTACCCATCTAATAACACCTAAGAAAGTCCATCATTACTTATCTTACAATGATTCCCGTGCAATGTAATAGACCAAATAAGTCTAATTAGTTTAGCATTTTCCTCCTTTTGGAAGAGAGAGCAAATGTCTTTGAGAAGTCTCAAGGGCCCTCTGAAAAGCCTCAGATTAATTTTTCTTTTGTCTACCAGGTCAAAAGACAGCCTTCATTTAGGATTTGAATATTTTTGAGGGAGAATCTTGTCAAAACATATCAAAAGCTTTTCAAATGCTTGTTCAAATGTGAAACAACACTCACTGTGAAATATGCTCAGGTATCTATTCAAAGTGATAACAGAAAGAGTCAATAATCTTAATAGTGACCTAAGTCATTATATTCACAAAACAGGTTTGTCTCTTAGGTAGAGTTACTCGAAGTAATAGCTTTTATAACCTCTTTATCAATAGCAGATTAAAAGTTCAAGAAAATGTATCCTTTTAGAGAAAACCAAATTTGAATTTCTGCACCTACTTATTTTTAACATTCAAACTCATTCACTTAATTGAACTTACTTTAGTCTTCTTGACCAGGCATAAAACTCCTTTCAGATTTTCTTCTTCACAAACCTTCTAAAACATTCTTTTATATTTTCAGAATTTGTCCCAAAGTCTTTGTTTTTTCCTTTCTAGTACTTCAGGACGAATTTATCTTCCTTAACCAATCAAAAAAAATATTTCCATTATTTATACCTTTTTTACTGAAAACGTACATTTTAACTTCCTTGAATACAGAGCTCTTTTTCTTAGTAATTTCCTGTAGCTTTAATTACGTAGGTTAATTAGAACTTTTAACCCTTAACAGACCTACTAAACACTAAAAAGGAAAACAATTATGAATTGTCTTTTATATCAGTATTCTGAACACATCATAAATTTAGAAACACGCCACTTTACAACAAAACACAAGGCATGGTTTTTAATACACCCACACGCTTTTAGCCTCTTCAAGAAGAAGCCAAAAGTAGATAACTTAGATGTGTTTATTAATAATGTTTCAGTGTTTCGTCCTATCGAGAAACGACCCAGATATTCAGATTTTTATCATTTAACTTAACTTGGCAAAATCAAGATGGTTACCAAAAAGCATTTCGAAGCTGTTTTTCTTTCCCAAACTATACAGACCATAAAAGTTTTTGTACTCACTTTAATGAGTATTATCTATTTAAACCATTTGTTTCCATCAATTATGTTCAGATTACCTACTGAAACCTCATGAGGCCTTAGACAAAACTGGTCATCATTTAAAGCTATTACTTTGCTGACAAATTTAGCAGACAACGTGAACTTATATGACTAGTAAACCCAGGCTGAAGGCCTGCATCCCTATGCAAATACCGACATCCCTGACAACAAGACTATTTTGAATCAGACCAACAAACTTAAACAGTCTTTCATTTACCAAAGGTTAATTCACATGACATTAACTTTGAAAGGCACTGAGTTAATTTCTACTGCATTTAGCATTTATGTAAACACTTACTATAAGCCAACTAAACAGAGATCTTAATTTTGGTCATACCACCCAAGGCTGAAAATATCACATGTATAACCTACACATAGACACGCATACACAGAGACTGTACAACTATTGTTTTAAAAGCTACTGCCGTGAATCGGTTACAATAATATAAAGCTCACCAGTTATGAAGGTAAACTTTGTTTTGAGCCTTTTTACAAATACGTATGGAGAAGACCCTCGAGATGCTAGACTCTTTCAATGGCACATTTATGGCCATTTCTCCTTTCCCCTCCTTTCTTTTTTTCAGTCTTAAGAGTGAGTGATGGGCTAGATAGTAGTTCCTGGAGAGGGGGGATGATAATCCTTTTCATGATAAAGGAACTAGGTGGAATCTGAACTGCCTCTAGTGCTGTCTCTCCAGTCTTGCAAGGACTTTCTAAGGACGGTTGCTCTTGATTTCTCAGAAACTGGACTGTAACTTGAAGGACGTTCTAGGTTGATCTACCTGTCCAACTGCACCATAAAGGCACAGAGAAACCTCGCAAATGTTCTCCCAGCTGGAGTCTCTGGGGCATATCCCATGCAATTGAAAGTGTTTCTAGTTAGTTAGAATGACCCTGAGTGGTGAGTCTCTGGGGATGCTTATGGCATTCCCCATGGCAGTAAAGCCAGTGTGCAACTGGCAGTGGACTGGAGAAGGGTGCAGTGGCTACAAACACCTGGAACTGGCTGCAGGCCTTGGCTCCCAGTACCCGGGTTGAGAGTTAAGGTCCTTGCCAAATATTTTCAAGTTGTTCGATTTTACAGAAGTTCCAGGTTCTGGTCAGGTCCAGCCAGAACTTAACCTCGACTTGGTGACAACAGATGACATGATGAGCAAAACAGAGAAAGGAAAAGAAGACCTCACCCTCATGGTTGCTCTCACAGGGTTCTCAAGATAAGAGTCACACAACAGTTCCTGTGTTGTGGCACACTACCGTAGCATGGCAGTTCTCAGAATAAATCACAGGTCTCCTACCCTCATAGCCAACTCAGTAGGTGACTAAAATACTCAATGAGTCAACCGCCAAGAGAGGGCACCCTACTTAGTGTCGTTCGGGTGATCAGGCCCAGAAAGCCAAAGTTGGGGCTCCAGTGGTGGAGGCCTTGATCCTTGAAAGATTCCTTCGTTTCCCCAGTTACAAAGTTCAAAAGGAGATGAAAATGGCCATTGTAACTCTAACAAAGTTGAAAGAGACATGTCCATTACCTTGAAGATCACCCCTGACCCTACGGCAGCATCCTACATGTGGTTCCTACTGTGGGGTTCCTATACCAAGGAGTGATGGGCGTGGCCCCAAGCATTGCCTCCCTTGTGTACCTTCCGTGGTATGTCTGGCAGTAACAGCTGCCTGGTGAACATCTTTCCTATTCTGCCTGGCAGTAATAGGTGCCTGTTGAATGGTCCCCAAGAGAAAAGGAGAAGTTTAAGAGAGAACAGGATGGAGAAAAATAGTGTAGAATTTTCCACTGAGCTGTGGGACATTCTACCCAATTGCGTGTTGGAGCCATTCTTTCAAGGGTTTCCCATATGCAACCAAAGGTTAGACTGTGGTACTTCCTTTGAACTGTAATCCCAATGGAGACATTCACACAGTTCAGAGCATGGTCAGGTGCCATGGGAGGTATCCCAATCCAGCCTTAGGAAAAGAAACCTTCCAGGGGAGTCTTGCAGATTGCCGGCCATCCTAAGGACTTAAGTGGCTGACCCGTGCCCACCTAAAATTTGTATATTAGAGATAGAGTCAGGAAGGAATGGAGTAATTCACTCTACATCGCCCTTAGGCATAAGGTACTGATTCTCTTCAAGCTGAATGCCATGATTTGCCCTATAGAGTAGCCATGGGCAGCAAACGTGGATTCAAGCAGCTATCCAAGAAAGTTCCTGATGGAGAGGTGAATTTAGATCCATCCTTGAAAAAGAGAGATGCACAACGAAGAAAAGGGCACTTACCAGAACTCGAGCTCACAAACCTATGAAGCAAGTTTTTGATATGGGCCACAAGATATGATATGGGCTTGGTGAGCTGAAGAGTCAAAAGAAAGATTTCTTGGACTCTCAAATTCTGGAAGTGGTGCTCTTTTACTTATAGAATGGTACAGGACAACATGGCAACAGGACCCATGGGCAGTAAATAGTTGCTGCATGGGGACAGGACATATGGGCAGTGAAGAGCTGCTGCTGCTGCTGCATTGGGAAAGGTTCCATGGGAAGTCAGAGGTCCTGCTGCTGCCCTGAGTTGAAGGTAAGGGCTAATTTTATAATGCATTGGTACGTGACATTTTTACTGGAAAAAGAAAAGATGATGTTAAAAGTCATTAAATGATTTCAGTTCAGATGGGGTCTGGTTATTGTGTGGTCATATAGCATTAAATACGAATCTGGCCATATAGATAGGCATGTAGGTGAGCATGAAATGGGCTTCTATCACTGGGACACCTCTAATTCATACCAAAAAAAAAAAACCTCACCGGGTCATGTAGTTTGGTATGTAGGCCAGGTAACCTTGGGCTTTTCGAGCTGGGGCAGCCTTAATCCACATCATTCGTCATGGTCTTTCACAGCTATCTCCCATAGATATTCTTATCAGTCTTTTCTCCTCCATTCCAAGTTATGAATGTTGTATTTCCTTATTCACCATATGTTCTGTAGGGGTCTAGATTTACGGCCTAAAACTTTGGAGGCTGAAAGAGATTAGAGAAGATGAACTTTCAAGGATTGGTAATCACCTCAAAATGCTTAATGATGCTATAGAAAGGAAGACCATTACAAAGAGATGAAAAGGAACATTACCAAGAGAACACGTTCCGTGCTAAACTCAGGAGCCAAAGGAAAAGGTTACAGTCCACAATGTTACTACTAATTACCGTTACGAATAACCAAAGCAGGCCAACATCATCCCTAGTTCAGGCAAAAGTTTGATCCAAAAGTCCATTTCAGTGCCGGCCCTGCGGTGTACTGGGTATGTGCCCACGTCCCGCCTGGGCGGCCAGGGCTTCGTTGGTTAGCACCACGGGTGCGGATCAGATTAGTAGCATTAGCAAATATAGATTTCACGGTATGGTGTGGACAGACATCCTAAAGAAATCGAAATTTTGAAGAGACGTTATGAGTACACACCAGAAAAAGAACCATGGGAATATTACAATCTATGAACGCATCAGGAACACTTCCCCAAATAATGAAGGAAGGAAAACATGTGACCTGCCAAAGTGGAATTTTCAGACTGCTAGGAGATGACAAGATCTTTGCGCATCAGAGGATTGCCTGGGAAAAGTCATCTTGGGAGGGCCTCCGGGACTTTCTCTTGGGAAAGTCCACCCATTTGGTCTCATCCACAAAAGATAAGAGAGAAAACCCAGATTAATCCGAAAGGAAAGAAACCAATGTCTAGAGGGAAGGTAGCAGACCTTTTCAAGTTTGAGGAAAAAGTTAGAAACTGACAAGAAATACATAACGACAAAAACTATCCTACCTGGAAAGGGGGAGTAATCAGACTGGGATGAGATGGTTCTGAAGAACTGTGTTCATGGAGGTCGTCAGGACAACTTCGAATTCTGAGGGTGTTTATGACATCACAGTGAACATGTCACCCAAGATGGCCACAGGTTTCCAGCCCGAGGATTGGCATAGGCTAGGATATTCAAGTGAGGGATACTCAGAAACAGCTTTTGCCCACAGAAACAGGGCACAGAAAGTTGAAGAGATCAAAGATACGCTAATTCAAGGGATAAGACAGGAATCATTGGGAAGAAGCCATAATAGAGGGACAATCACTGAGATGAGAACATTGCCATCTCCTCACGTCGAAGAGGAGGCCATTCTGATTCAAGCTTGAAACTTGATTTGAAACAAGAGGCTGGAACTATGAGACCTATGTTGTCCTTCTGCCTCACTCATAATGCAAAGTCAAGAATGATCTCTTGAGGTCATTGTAGAGAAGAATCAAGGCCGCCGTCCCAGGCCACTAGCATTTTTTAAAGAGAAGTCTCACTTTCCATAGCTCTGGCATCATGGGTGCCCACTGGCTACATGCTGATGTGTCACAAGACACCTCTTTGAAGCCTGGAAGGAATGGACAACTGTCATGCTTGGGGTATGTCTCTTGGTTTGGAAGGACTCTAGAAGTGGCTCAAAAGCACCCTATTGCAGAGGGGACATTCCTTGGTGAATGCTGCACTCCAAGGCTAGAGTCCTAAGTTGGGATCAATGAGATTCTCTTCCCCTTCTCTTGCCGTAGAAGGAGTATTGATTATGTGTTTCAACACCACATGTAACGATGTTGGCTGAAAATTAGAACATTATCATTATATTTAAAGAAAAATAAACACGCCACAGGTGAGGATGTAAATCAAACAAATAACAAACCCTGTGGAAACAAAGTAAGCCAGTATCTAGACATAATCTAGCAGAGCATTCAAGGATCAGGGGTGAAGTTCGAACTTTCCAAATCCAGAAATAGACAGAAGGATCTCTCACCTGGAAAGAGAAATTCATCAGATTCGTCTAATTTGTTGCGGAACCATTGTGTCCGTGAAGATGGTTGCCAGGACAACCTCAAATCCGGAGTTTCTGATCTCAGAATCTGTAACCAAGGAAGATGCCCACATGTTCTCAGTGCTCAGTGTCACCTCGGCCAGGATAGCACAGATTCCTTCAAGTGACCGATGGAAATTCAAAGACAACAACCACCAATCACAAAAGCACTTGCACAACAGCCAACAGAACATATCGTGATCAAAGAAATGCAAAATTTATAACTTGGAATGAAAAGGGAACACACTGATAAGCATATCGAAGGGAGATAGCTTAGCAATACCATGATGATTAGCCTATGGAAAAGAAAAAAAGGTCCCAGAAAATGTAAGGCAAACAGAAATCACAACTGAATAATCCACAGTGAAAGACGGCCGTGTTTAGACAGATTCTGCTTAAACGTTTGAAAGTAGGAAAGGCACAACCCCAAAACCTGCAGTGAAGGTCAAACCTGGGCTAAATGGAATGGGAGAGTTCTGAGACTGCTCCAAGCGGGCTCTGAAACCTTGTGTCCATGAAGCTTGCTGGCACAGCACAGACACAATTCTCAGAAATCCTATGACATCACAGTGGACCAGGAAAACAACATGGCTTCATCTACACAGGGCCAGAGCTGGGCTCCAGGAGCATATTGAAGTCACATTCCAAAACAGCAGGTTGCCAATGGAACATGAAAGGGGCTGGCCACTGGTGAAGCTGTGAAGTCCGTGCCTTCTGGGTCCGCAGCCCGTGGTCGTCCATTTGTGCTCTTGGGGTTGAGCCTCCTCACCGCTGGTACAGCCATCCTGGGAGAGTCCTGGGAGGTAGTATAGAGGCAGATGGGAAGTGACGTTAGACAGTGCCACTCTTGCTCAGCAAATACAGCAGCACGACCAGCAGATGTGAGCACTGCAATAAACTTCTGCCAAAACAGAACCAATTAAAAGTTGCAAAGAATAGAAAAACTGAGCCTCAAAAAAAGAAGCATGTCACTAAGAATAATAAGATATCTAGGACTAACCTTCACTAAACAGGTGGAAGCATTGTAAACCGATACTAGCAAAGCTTTGGCTAAAGAAATTCCAGAAGACACAACGAAATGGAAGACTATTCCGTGCTGTTGGAATGGAAGAACTAACACACTTGAAACGTCCATAGCGGATAGAGGAATCTGTGGATTCCAAGCAGTCCCAGTCAAAGTTGCAGTGATCTTTCCCACAGAAATAGAAGAGAGAATAATAAAGTCTCTATCCAGAAGGAAAGGACCCTGAATACCCAAAGGAATCCTGAAGAAAATGAACAAAGCAGGACGTATTCCACTTTCTGATTTCCACATATAGGACGAAGCGCTAGGAACCGAAACGGCACAGTCTGGGCCCAAAAACAGGCACACAAATCCATGGAACAGAATCAAGAGCCCAGAGGTCAACTCACGCATATATGCACATGCATACATGCGCAACACATTTTCAACCAGGGAACCAGGAGTGCACAGTGGAGAAAGGAGAGTCTCGATGAGAAACAGTGCTGGGAAGACTGCACAGCCAAACGTAACACAATGAGAGTAGAGCATGATGTTACACTAGTCACACACACCACCTTGAAACAGATTAAAGACTTGAATGGAAGACTTGAAACCGTGAGACTTCTAGGAGAAAACCTAGGCAGCATGCTCGTTGCCATCTGTCTTAGCAGCCTATTTGGAAGAAGCGTGTGTGACAGGAATGGGCAACAAAGGAAACAGGCAGATGGGAAGCGACGTTAGACTGGGCCAGTCTTCCTCAGCAAACACAGCAGCATTGCCAGCCGATGTGAGCACAGCAGTAAACATCTGACTAAATAAAACCAATCAAAAGTTGCAAAGGATAGAAAAACTGAACCTCAAAAAAAAAAAAGCATGCTAGTAGGAAGAACAAGGTATCTAGGAATAACCTGTGCCAAACAGGTGAAAGCTATGTAAACCGAGAAGTAGCAAAGCTTTGGGGAAAGAAATTTCACAAGGTACAAGGAAACGGAAGGGCATCAGTGCGCATGGAATGGAAGAAAACGAAGGAAGAATGAAGTATCATCACAATGATACCTTTCTTATCCCTGGAATCAGCATCTCTTTGATCTCTTCAAGTTTCTGTGCCTGGTTTCTGTTTGGAAAAGCTGTTTCTGGGTATCTCTCACTTGAGTATCCCAGCCTAAGCCAATCCTGGTACTGTAAACATGCAGCCATCTGGGGTGACACGTTCACTGTAATGTCATAAACACTCTCAGAATTCAAAGTTGTCCTGACAACCTCCATGCACACAGTGTTTCAGAGCCGTCTCCTCCCAGCCTGACTACTCCCCCTGTCCAGGAAGCATAGATTTCCTTGTTCTGGATGTGTCGTCGGTTTTCAACTTTGTCCTTTAACTTGGAAAGGTCTACTACATTCCCTCTAGACACCGGTTTCTTTCCTTTAAGATTATCCTGGGTTTTATCGCATATCTTTTGTGGATATGACCAAAAGGGTGGACTTTCCCCAGAGAAAGTCCTGGACTCCCTCCCAAGTTGACGTTGCCCAGGAAATCCTGTGATGCACAATGATCGTGTGATCTCATGGCAGTCTGACAATTCCACCTTGGTGGGTCACATATTTTCCTTCCTTCATGATTTGGGAAAGCGTACCAGATGCGTTCATAGACTCTAATATTCTCATGGTTCTTTTTCTGGTGAGTATTGATAAGGTCTCCTCACAATTACTACTTCTTTATGATCTCTGTGCCAACCATACCTTGAAATCTGGATTTCCTAATGCTAGAAATCTGATCGGTACCCATGATGCTAGCCCCTGAAGCCCGGGCCATGCAAGAGGAAGTTGGGCACTTACCTGCTGCACCACAGGGCCGGCAATGAATTAGACTTCTGCACCAACCTTTGGCCTGAACTTGGGAAGATGTTGGCCTGCTTCAATCATTCGTGAAGGGAATCAGTAGGAACATCATGGAAGGTATTATTTTCCATTGGTTCATGAGTTTAGCACGGAACATGTTCTCTTGCTAGTATTCCGCTTCATCACTTTGCAAAGGTCTACCTTTCTGTAGCATCATTAAGTACTTTGAGGTGATTACCAATCCTTGGAAGTTCATCCTCTCTGATCTCTTTCAGCCTATAAAGCTTTAGGCCGTAAGTCTGCACCCCTTTTTGGAGTTTTGATTTTATGTGGATTGATTGCCGTAACCCTGCATTCTAACATGCTATAGCTTTCAGATCTACATCCTCATAGATTTAGACTTCTGAGTAGGTTACATCATCTTCACCACTGTAAGGCTAATTACAGGCTCTCACGATACTTGTGCCTAATCAACTCTTTCTCCCTCTGGTCCTCGCCTACTTTTCCTCTGAGAACTACCAATCCCATGTCACATGCTACCTGTTTGTTTGTCCGTTTTTCCTCTTCTCCTGTACGTGAGATCCTGTGGTATTTGACCTTACCCCTGGCGCTTGTTTCAGTTCCTCCAGTACCCTCAGGAGCCATTCTGGTGGTCACAAATGGCTGGACTGCATCCATTCCGACAGCTGAATGCTATGCCACTGTGTGGCTATAGCCTACCTTCCTTCTCCATTCGTCCCTTGATGGGCATCAGGGAGGCTTCCAAGTCTTGGATATCGGGAGTAAGCCTGTGGTGCACACCGCAGTGCACGGATCTCTGTGCATTACTGTTTCCATGATCTTTGGATATATACGTCACAGAGGAATAGCTGGATCATATGCTAGGTGGATTCTGAAACATTCTGAATTTTCACTCCTTTGTGTAGTGGCTGCATCGGCTCAAACTCCCACCTGCAGTGCAGGAGGCTTCCCTTCTCTCCACCTCCTCTCTGAAACTTGTTTTGTGTCTTCACCCTTATAGCCATTCTGACCACTGTGAGCTGCTATCTCATTGCACTTCGGATTTGCATTGGCCTCAGACTTAATGATGAGGAACATGTTTTCATACAGCCTGTTGGCCATCTTTCTATTTTCCTGGGAGAAATGTGTGTTTCCATCTTTTGCCCAGGTTTTGTTGGGCTCATTGTTTTTTTCCTGTGGAGATGTATGAGTTCACTGGATCTTATGGCTGTTCACCCCTTCTCCGATGTCTGTTCTGCAAACATCCTGTCGCAGTTGTTGTGCTGTCTTTGCATTGAGTCGATGGAGTCGTTGGCCGGGTAGAAGCTTCTGCGTTGGATGGAGTCACGCTTGTTTCTTGTTCCTTTTGTTGCCCTTACCCAGTCACACATGCTTCTTCCAAGTAGGCGGCTATGCCAGATGGCAAAGAGCAAGCTGCCTGCATTTTCCCGCAGAAGTTTCATGGTTTCAAGTCTTCCATTCAAAGCTTTAATCCATTTCAATGTGGTATGTGTGCCTGGTGTAACATCATGGTCTAGTCTCATTGTGCCACTTGTGGCTCTGAAGTCTTCCCAGCACTGTTTCTTTTCGAGACTCTCCTTTCTGTGCTGTCTCCTCTTGGCTCCCGTGTCGAAAATGGGCTGCCCATATATGTGGCAGTTGACTGCTGGGCTCAATTCTGTTCCATGGGTCTGTGTGCCTATTTTGGGGGAAAGGTTGTGCTGTACCGGTACCTAGCGCTTTGTCCTATATTTGGCAATGAGAAAGTGTGATACATGCTGCTTTGTTCGTTTTCCTCAGGATTCCTCTTCCTATTCAGGGTCCTTTGTTGCCACATAGAGACTTTAGTATTCTCTCTTCTATTTCTGTGGGAAAGATTGCTGCAACTTTGACTGGGATGACATGGAATGCAGACATTGCTTTTTGCGGTATGGATGCTTAAAGTGTGTTCGTTCTTCCATTCAAAGAACATGGAATAGACTTCCGTTTCCTTGTGTCTTGTGGAATTTCTTTGCCCAAAGCTTTGCTAGATTTCGGTAGACATAGCTTTCTCCTGTTTGGCCAATGTTATTCCTAGATGTTTTTTTTCTTTTTACTGGCATGCTTTCTTTTTTGCTGTTCCTTTTTTCTATTCTTAGCAACATTTAATTGGTTAGTTTTGGCAGAAGTTTATGGCTGTGCTCACATCTGCTGGCCATGCTGCTGTATTTGCTGAGCAAGAGTAGCGTGGTATAACGTTGCTTCCCATATGCCTCTACACTGGGTTGCACGCCTGGCCCAGAACGGCTGGATGAGCGGTGAGGAGGCTCACCCCCAGGATTCCACGTGGCCGACCCGGGGTTGCCGACTCAGAACGCAGGGACTTCACGGCTGCCCCACTGGCTGGCCCCTTTCGTGTTCCATTGGCAACCTGCAGTTGAGTGGAATGTACTTTAACATGTTACTTGAGCCCAACTCTGGCCCTGTGTAGATGAGGCCAGCTTCTTTTTCTGGACCACTGTGATGTCAGAGTATTTGTCAGAATCGTGTCTCTTTTCCAACCAGGCTTCGGGGACACAGGGTTTCAGAGCCCGCGTGGAGCAGTCTCAGAACTCACCCTTCCCAGTTAGCCCAGGTTTGACCTTCAATGCAAGTTTTGGGGTTGTGACTTTCTCGGACTTTCAAACGTTCAAGCAGACCCTAACTAAACACTGAAGTCAATCACTGTGGATTATTGAGGTGTGATTTCTGTTTGCCTTCCATTTTCTGGGAGCTTGCTTTCGTTTCCATAGTCTAATCGTCATGGTTCTGAGCTATCTCCCTTCGATATGCTTATCAGTGTGTTCTCCTTCATTTCAAGTTAGGAGTTTGGTATTTCTTTAATCACCATAGGTTCTGTAGGCTGATGTGTGAGTGCTTTCGTTACTGTTGGGTGTTGTCTTTGAATTTCCATCGGTCATTTGAAGTAATCTTTGCCATCCTAGCCTAGATCCAACTGAGCACTGAGTAAACGTGGTCATCTTGGTTGGTTCGATATTGTGAGATCAGAAACGCCATGTTTGAGGTTGTCTTGGAAACCACCTTCCCAGACACAATGGTTCCGAGACAAATTAGATGAATCTGATGGATTCCTCTCTCCAGCTGAGAGATCCTTCTGTCTCTTTTCTAGATTTGGAAAGTTCAGAACTTCACACCTGATCCTTGAACGCTCCACTAGATTATGTCTAGATACTGGCTTACTTTATTTCCACAGGTTTTGTTATTTGTTTAATTTACCTCCTCAGCTGTGGCATGTTTATATTCCTTTAAATAGAATGGTAATGTTCTAAGTTTCAGCAAACATCGTTATGTGTGGTGTCAAACACCTAATCAATACTCCTTCTACGGCAAGGGATGGGGGAGGGAATCTCATTGATCTCAACTGAGCACTCTAGCCTGGGAGGACAGCCTTCACACAGTAACAAAGCTTTCTGCAAAAGGGTGCTTTTGCGCACTCTTCCTGAGTCCTTCCAAACCAAGAGACATACCCCAAGCATGACAGGGGCCCATTCCTTCCAGGCTTCAAAGAGATGCCTAGTGACACATTACCATGTACCCAGTGGGTGCCTATGACGCCAGAGCTATGGAAAGTGAGACTTCTCTTCACAGAATACTAGGGACCTAGGACCGAGGCCTCTATTCTTCTCTTCAATGTCTTCAAGAGATCATTCTTGACTTTGGATTATGAGTAAGGCAGAAGGCCAACATAGGTCTGATAAGCCCAAGGTCCAGCCTCTTGTTTCAAGTCAAGTTTCAAGCTTGAATCAGCATGGCCTCCCCATCGACTTGAGGAGATGGCAATGTTCTCCTCTCAGTGCTTGTCCCTCTGTTATCACTTCTTCCCTATGATTCCTTTCTTATCCATTGAATTAGCGTCTCTTGCATCTCTTCACGTTTCTGCGCCCAGATTCTGTTTGCAAAAGCTGTATCTGGGTATCTGTCACTTGAGTATCCAAGCCTAGACCAATCCTCGGGCTGGAGACCTGCGGCCATCTTGGGTGACATGTTTACCGTGATGTCATAAACACCCTCAGAATTCTAAGCTGTCCTGAAAACCTCCATGCACACAGTTCTTCACGACCATCTCATACCAGTCTGACTACTTCCCCTTTCCAGGTAGGATAGTTTTCCTTGTTCTGGATTCCGTGTCTGTTTATAACTTTATCCTCGAACTTTGAAAGGTCTACTACAATCCCGCTGGACACCAGTTTCTTTCCTTTCAGATTATCCTGGGTTTTATCTCTTATCTTTTGTGGATGAGTCCAAATGGATGGACTTTCCCCAGAGAAAGCCCTGGAGTCCCTCCCAAGATTGACTTTCCTGGTCAATCCTCTGATGCGTAATGATCGTGTCATGTCCATTTCCACCTGGCAGGTCACATGTTTTCCTTCCTTCATCACTTGGCGAGGTGCTCCTGATGCGTTCATAGATTGTAATATTCTCATGGTTCTTACTCTGATGTGTATTCATAACGTCTCTTCACAATTTCGACTTCTTTAGGATGTCTGTCTGCACCATACCGTGAAATCTATATTTGCTAATGCTGCTAATCTGATCTGCACCTGTGATGCTCGCCGATGAAGCCTGTACCACCCAAGTGGAATGTGGGAACTTACCCAGTACACCACAGGGCCGGCACTGAATTGGATTCTTGGACCAACATTTTGTCTGAACTGGGGAAGATGTTGGCCTGCTTTGATTATTTGTAAAGGTAATTAGTAGTAACATCATGGACGGTAACCTTTTCCTTTGGATCCTGAGTTTAGCACGGAACATGTTCTCTTGGTAGAGTTGTTCTTCATCTCTTTGCCACTGTCTACCTTTCTGTAGCATTATTAAGCACTGGGAGGTGATTATCAATGCTTGGAAGTTCATCTTCTCTAATCTCTTTCAGCCTCCAAAGCTTTAGGCCATAAACCTGCTTGCCTTTTTGTAGTTTTGATTTTACATGAATTGATTGCCATAACCCTGCATTATAACACCCTATTGTTTTCAGATTTACAACCTCCTAGATTTAGACTTCTTTATATGGTACATCATCTTCACCACCGTAAGCCCAATGACATGCCCATACCATACACTGGTGCCTAATCAACTCTTTCTTCCACTGTCTTCTGCCACCGATTCCCTCTGGGAACCACCAATCCCTTGTCATGTGCTACCTGTTTGTTTCTCCTTATTTTACATTTCTCCTTGTAAGTGAGATCCTATGGTATTTGACTTTCTCCCTGGGGCTTCTTTCAGTTCCCCTCATACCCTCAGGAGCCATTCTGTTGTCACAAATGGCTGGACTGCACCGTTTCTTGCAGCTGAGTGCTATCCCATTGTGCGGCTATAGGCAATCTTCCTTCTCCATTCGTCCCTTGATGGGCCCCAGGGTGATATCCAAGTCCTGGACATCAGGATTAAGGCTGTGGTGAACACAGCGGTGCAGGGATTCCTATGCGTTGGTGTTTCCAAGTTCTTCGGATAAATACGACGCAGAGGAATAGCTGGATCATATGGTAGATGGATTCTGAAATTTCTGTGGAAGTTCCACACTGCTTTGCATAGTTCCTGCACTGGCTTACACTCCCACCAACGGTGCAGGAGGCTTCCCTTCTCTCCACCTCCTCTCCGACACTTGTTTCCTGTCTTGTTCCTTATGGGCATTCTGACCACAATGTGCTGTTATCTCATTGCCATTTGGATTTGCATTGGCCTTAGACGTAATGATTATGAACATACGTTCATACAGCTGTTGGCCATCTTTCTATCTTATTTGGTAAAACTCTGTTTCCATCTTTTGCCCAGGTTTTAATGGGCTTGTTGTTTTTTGTCTTGTGTTGGCATGTGCGGTCGTTGGCTCTTTTGGCTATTCAGTCCTTCTCCGATGTGTGGTTTGAAACATCCACTCACAGTTGTTGTGCTGTCTTTGCATTGAGTGGATGGTTTCCTCGGCTGGGCAGAAGCTTCTGCGTTGGATGCAATCCCATTTGTTTCTTGTTTCGTGTGTTGCCCTTGCCCAGTCACACATGCTTCTTCCAAATAGGTGGCTATGCCACATGGCCATGAGCAAGGTGCCTGGTTTTCTACTAGAAGTTTCACGGTTTCAAGTCTTCCGTTCAATGCTTTAATCCATTTCGAGGTGGTGTGTGAGCCTGATGTAACATCATGGTCTACTCTCATTGCGTCACATATGGCTGTGCAGTTTTCCAGCACCTTTTCTTCTTGAGACTCTCCTTTCTCCACTGATCCTCTTGCCTTCCTCGTTGCAAATGGGCTGTCCATATATGTGTGAGTTGACCTCTGGGCTCTCGATTCTTTTCCGTTGATCTCTGTGTCTGTTTTTGAGACCAGACTGTGCCATTTCAGTACGTAGCACTTCGTCCTACATGTTGAAATCAGTAAATGTGATATGTCCTGCTTTGTTCGTTTTCCTCAGGATTCCTTTGGGTATTCATGGTCCCTTGTTGCTGGATAGAGACTTAAGGATTCTCTCTTATATTTCTGTGGGAAAGATTCTGCAACTTTGACTGGGATTGCATGGAATCCAGAGATTGCTTTGTCCGTTATGGAGGTTTCAAGTATTTTAGATCCTACATTCCTATAGCACGGAATACCCTTCCATTTGCTTGTGTCTTCTGGAATTTCTTTCTCCAAAGTTTTGCTAGTTTTCGATTTCCATACCTTGCACCTGTTTGGCTAAGCTTATTTCTAGAGATCTTATTCTTTTTTTCCTGAGGTTCGGTTTTTCTGTTCTTTTCAAGTTTTCATTAGTTTTGTTTCGGCTGATGTTTATGGCTGTGCTCAGATCTGCTGTCAATGTTGCTGTATTTGCTGAGGAATACTGACGCTGTCTGACGTTGCTTCCCAGCTGCCTCTACACTACCTCCCGTGCCTCCCCGAGAATGGCTGTACCAGCGGTGAGGAGGTTCACCCCCAGGATTCCGCATGGCCAGCCCCGGGCTGCAAACCCAGAATGTGCAGACTTCACCACTGCACCACGGGCCGGCTCCTTTCATGTTCCATTGGCAACCTGCAGTTGAGTGGAATGGGACTTGAATATGCTACTTGAGCCCAACTCGGACACTGTGTAGATGAGGCCAGTTTGTTTTTCTTCTCCACTGTGATGTCAGAGGATTTGTCAGAATTGTGTCTCTGCTGTCCCTGCAAACTTCATAGACACAGGCTTTCAGATCCTGATTTTAGCAGTCTCATAACTCACCCTTACCAGTTAGCCTAGGTTTGACCATCACTTGGGTTTTTGGGATTGTGACTTACTCTGACTTTCAAACGTTCAGAGTATGTCTAAAACTGACATCTTTCTTTTTCTATTATTCATGTGTGATTTCTGTGCCTTCCATTTTCTGGGACTGTTTTTTATTTTCCGTGGTAGAATCGTTGATATGGGCTCAGCGAGCTGAAGACTCGAATGAAAGATTGCTTGGACTCTCAAGATCCTGCATTGGTGTTCTTTTATTGAGAGAACAGTACAGGATAGCATGGGGCCAGGACACAATAGCAGTGAAGAGCTACGGCTGCTGCTGCCTGGGGACAGGACCAATGGGTGAGAGCTATTGCTGCTATCCTGACTAGAGGGTTAGGGCTAATTTCATAAGGCATGGGTATATGACTTATTTTTACTCGAAAAAGAAATAATGATGTAAAATATCTTTAAATGATTTCAGTACAGATGGGGTCTGGACATTATGTTGTCATATTTTTAGATACGAATCTGGCCATATAGATCAGCATGTAGGTGAGAATGCCCTGGGCTTCTCAACCTGGGGAAGCCCTAATTCATACCATAAAAAAACCCACTGGATCATATAGTTTGGCATGTACTCCAGGTCACCTTCAGCTTCCCTAGCTGGGGCAGCCCTGATCCACATCATAAAACCTCCCTGAACCTATTTGGACTGGAAATCTTTGGGGATATGGATGATAGCAAGTCTTCTGTGACTACTTCTGGCTGTACAGGGTCGTAGAGCTGTCCCTAAATGGGGCCATAGGTACACTTAGGCAGTTTAGTGGACCAGAAGGCTTGCCCCATTGAGTTCAAGCCTGACAAGTTATACAGCTCCTCTGGAGATGAGAGAGTCATTGACAAGTGGTGGTCCAGGAAGTGAAACATTTTTGACATGCATAAGACAAACAATGAAACAGACAACAAAATATCATAAGAAATACAAGCAGTATGTTTAACCCAATGAATAAGGTTTTGAAGTAGTGCAGAAACTTTGTCCTGACTAGGAGTTCAACCAATCATTTAGATTTAGGGTTGGTCAGACATGGATTTAATTTGATGGCTGGGATACCAAGTCAGAAATATTTTGATGGCAGTCAGGAATATAGATACAACATTCAGTTTTTATAATGGCACAGGTGCCCCCTTGTGCTGCTGTCAAGACATCCAGAGCCATTTGGATTTGGAGGACTGCCTTACACACTTGGGATACTTCTAAATTGAGCAGTGAAATGCTATGTTGTGTATCATTTAATGCCTTCATAGTAAATTTGTCTAGGACTTCCATGTGCAAGACTTGAATATGCTACAAAAGTCGATTCCTAATTGGTGAAAGAAAATTGTGGAAAGATGGTCTAACCAGTGGAAGACAGGGCTGGTCAAGTGCTGTGGCAAGTTGGGTAGGTCAGCAGGAGGAGATATAGTAAATGTAGTTCCACCTTGCATCCAGACAAAGCCTAGAGTGCATCGTCCAATCCATGCAGGTGGTAGCCAAGGTAATAAATTGGAGCCACATATCCACTGAGCACCGTTAGGGGCTAACCAATGCGTGTTGAGACATGTATCCCAGTCAGTCTGAAACCAATCAGTATTTTTTTTAAGGCTATGATATGAGAACACATCTATCAGGGATTTTTTCCCATAGGTCGAGTGCTATAAGGCCATGTATCACAGGGGTGATATTTTTTCCCCAAAAGAAAGTGGCCTTTTACTGAGTTGCCCACTAGTAGGAGTGAACCAAATATATTCATCCCAAATTTTGTATTGTCCATCCTGTGTGTATTAATAAGTTGGGGACATTACCTTTGGAACTTGTTCTGTATGATCCAAGTGTGACAAGGCAAATCTAGTTAGTATTTGGACAGTAGTATTGAAGGAAAATGTTTGATTGTGGCCAGGGAACTTCCAGGTGTCAGAGGTAGATGGCCACAAGGAGACATTACTATTAATAATACATGAATATTGCAGAAGAAAAGAGCTAGAATCTAATATCCATGAATGCCTACTATAGCTTCTACAGAAACATATTTTTTTCCTCTCTTAAATCACCCTCATTTTTACAAAAGATAGCCAAATCAGGATTAACGGGTTTACAAATCAAGTGTAGTTTCAATACAACTTGCTCCAATTATTTACATAAGAGCAGCAAGAATAGTAATTGTTCATACAGGCTTTTTTAAATGTGCTTCGCTGGATCTTTTCCTGCGGAACCTCAGATTGAACTGTGAAGGCCTCTAGAGGCCAGAAAAGCCAAGCCAAGGACTTGCCATCAGATTTGGCCTGCAGTACCTACAGATTTGAGTGGTGTTCTCTTTGAGGTCTCCCTAAATATTCGGAGGTTCCTTGCACCTGCCAGATAAGCAAGCTTCCTTACTTACTGGGTAAGATTGCCAAAATCTCAGTAAACAAGGTACCAGGCCTGTGTTTCCGATTGGCTGTATTCCAGAACGTCCAATCTTTGTTCCTGAAATGCTGTCTTGTCATATCGGAGACTGTGTGTTTCAAATATGACATTCCAGTCCAAGCCTTGGTAATATAACCAATGTGTCCTGTTATAAGGAGAACAGATTCTTATGGAACTTATGCAAATATTGCCACGAAATGACCATACTCAGTTACAAAGGGTTTCCAAATTCAGGAGGGATAAGGTAGGCAGAAAAAGATAAATGTTTCAGTTTTGCTCATAAAGGTATAATTTCACCAAATGGCTGTAAGTCATAGTTAGCATAAGAGAAAAGAGAAGAAGGTTTCCTTCATTATGAGAAAACAAAACAACACATCCAAACTCAACAATATTTCAAACAGAAGTCCTAAAAATTTATAATCGTCCTAATCAGTGCACACAGTCCTGTATAATCCATTCTTGAGCTGAATCTTCTGTTAGCAGATCGATGAGCATAGTTTCTGTTAGAATACTGTCATTTCTTCCTCCGGTCAGTTTTACAATCTGAAGGTTTATCAGAAACCTGTCGTTTAGACTCTTTGTGTCAGAATCCTTTCCAGGAATTTCTCGGAAGTTGAAACATATTTGCAAAAGGAAAAAGCATCAGAGTAAAACAACAACTATCTGCAAATGGACAAAGAAGTCAAAAGGGTAATTGGCAAAGAAACTTGACTACTTCTGTGATATATATCACTGCCAGATAATAAGTGAACTTATCACTGACAACTAGGGCAGATCAGAATTTTAGGAATGCTATCTAATTTTGAGATGTCTATATTAATAACATTTACCCATCAAATACCAGCTAAGAAAGTCTATTGTCACTTATTTCACAATGTTTCCCATTTAATTTAATAGACCAAATAAGCCAAATTATTTTAGCATTTTCCTCCTTGTAGGAAGAGAGAGAAAATTTTTTGAGAAGTCTCAGGGACCCTCTGAAAATCCTCAGAGTAATCATTCTTCTGTCTACCAGGTCTAAAGAACGCCTTCATTCAGGATTTGAATATTTTTGAGGGAGAATCTTGTCACAAAATATCAAAAGTTTTTAAAATGTTCAAATAGCAAACAACACTCACTGTGAAACAATGCTCAGGTATCCATTCAAAGTGATAACAGAAAGAGTCAAAAATATTAAGAGTAACCTCAGCCATTATTTTCACAAAACAGATTTGTCTCTTAGGTAGATGTACTCAAAGGAACAGCTCTTACATCCTCTTTACCAAGAGCAGATCAAATGTTCAAGAAAATGTATCCTTTTAGAGAAAACCAAATTTGAATTTCTGCACCTACTTATGCTTCACATTCAAACTCATTCACTTAATTGAACTTACTTTAGTCTACTTGAGCAGGCATAAAACTCATTTCAGAATTCCTCCTTCACAAACCTTCTACATCTTTCTTTTTCATTTTCAGTACTTGTCCCAAAGTCTTTCTTTTTTCCTTTCTAGTACATCAGGAGCAATTTATCTGTCTTAACCCCTCAAACAAAAACATTTCCATTCTTTATACCTTTTTTACTGAAAACATACATTTTAACTTCCTTGAATACAGAGCTCTTTTGCTTAGTAATTTCCAGTAGCTTTAATTCCATAGGTTAGTTAGAACCTTTAACGCTTAACGGACCTAGTAAACACTAAAAAGGTAAACGATTATGAAATGTGTTTTATATCAGCATTCTAAACACTTCACAACTTAAGAAACATGCCACTTCGCAATAAAACACAAGGCATGCTTTTTGATACACCCAAATGCTTTTAGCCTCTTCAATAAGAAGCCAAAAGTAGATAACATAGATATGTTTAACAATAATGTGTGAGTGTTCCATTCTATCCAAAAGTGACCCGCATATTCATCTTTTTATCATTTAACTTAACTTGGCAAAACTCAAGATTGTTACCAAAAAGGATTTCGAAGCTGTTTTTTTTCCCCAAGTATACAGACCATAAAAGTTATTGTACTCAATTTTATGAGTTTTATGTATTTAAACCATTTGTTTCCAACAATTATATTCAGATTACTACGGAAACCTCATGAGGCATTAGACAAAACTGGTCATCATTTAAAGCTATTATTTTGCTGACAAATTTAACAGACAACGTGAACTTATATGACTAGTAAACCGAGTCTGAATGCCTGCATCCTATGCAAATACTGACAACTCTGACAAGAAGACAATTTTCAATGAAATAAACAAACTTAAAGAAGCTTTCATTTACCAAAGGTTAATTCACGTCACGTTAACTTTGAAAGTCACTCTGTTAATTTTGACTACATTTAGAATTTAAGAAAGCACTACTTTAAGCCAACTAAACAGAGATCTTAATTTTGGCCAGACCATCCAGGGGTTAAAATATCACACGTATAATGTACACATAGACACATATACACAGAGACTGTACAACTATTGTTTTAAAAACTACTGCCATGAATCAGGTACAGTAATATAAAGCTCACCAGTTACAAATCAAAACTTTGTTTTGAGCCTTTTTACTAATACTTATGGAGCAGACCCTCAAGATGCTAGACTTTTTGCAAGGGCACACTTATGGCCATTTATCCTTTCCCCTCTTTTTTTTTTCAGTCTTAAGAAAGAGTGATATACTAGATAGTAGTTCCTGGAGGGGGGGAACATAATCCTTTTCATGGTAAAGGAACAAGGTGGAATCTGAACTGCCTCTAGAACTGTATTTCCAGTCTTGCAAGGATTTTCTAAGGACGGTTGCTCTTGATTTCTCAGAAACTGGACTGTAACTTGAAGGACGTTCTAGGTTGATCTACCTGTCCAACTGCACCAGAAAGGCAGAGAGAAACATCACACATTTTCTACCAGCTGGAGTTTCTGGGGCATAACCCATACAATTGAAAGTGTTCCTAATTAGTTAGAATGACCCTGAGTGATGAGTCTTAAGGGATGCTTATCTCATTCCCCACGGCAGTAAAGCCAGTGTCCGACTGACAGTGAAGTGGAGAAGGGTCGAATGCATACAAAGGGCTTGAACTGGCTGGAGGCCGGGGCTCCCAGTTCAACCCGGGTTGAGAATGAAGTTCCTTGCAAAAGGTGTTCAAGTTTTCCGATTTTACAGAAGTTCCAGGTTCTGGTCAAGTCCAGCCTGAACTTAACCAAGACTTGGTGACAACAGAGGACATGATGAGCAAAACAAAGAAAGGAAATGAAGACATCAGACCTCACCCTCATGGCCGCTCAAAGAGGGTTATCAAGAGAAGACTCACTCAACAGTTCCCGTGCTGGGGCGCACTACTGTAGCATGACAGTTCACAGAATAAATCCCAGGTCTGCTACCCTCATAGCCAACTCAGTAGGTGACTAAAGCACCCAATGAGTCACCCACCAAGAGAGAGCACCCTACTTGGGATTTCTGGGGTGATCAGGCCCAGAAATGCCAAGTTTGGGGTCCCAGGGGTGGAGGCCATGACTGTTGACAGATTTCTTTGCTTCCCTGTTGCAAAGCTCAAAAGGAGACGAAAATCGCCATTGCAACTCTAAGAAAGATGAAAGAGACAGGTCCATTACCTTGAAAATCCCCCCTGAACCTGGGGCAGCATCCTACCTGTCATTCCTACTGTGGGGTTCCTATAACAAGGGGTGATGGGGGTGTCCCCCAGCATTGCATCCATTGCATATCTTCCCTGGTATGCCTGGAAGTTACAGGTGCCTGGTGAACATCCTTCCTATTCTACCTGGCAGTAATAGGTGCCTGATGAATGGTCCCCAAGACAAAGGGAGAAGTTCAAGACAGAACAGGATGGAGAAAGTTAGTGAGGCATTTTCTGCCGCTCTGGGGGACATTCTACCCAATTGCGTGTTGGAGGCATTCTCCGAGAAGGGCTTCCCATACGCAACCAAAGGTTAGACTTTGGTACTTTCCTTGAACTGGACTCCCAATTGGGACATTCACACAGTTCAGAGCATGGTCAGGTGCCATGGGAGGTATCCTAATCCAACCTTAGGAAAAGGAACCTTACAGGGAGTCTTGCAGATTGCTGACCATCCTAATGACTTAAGTGGCCGACCCGTGCCCACCTAAAATTTGTATATTAGAGATAGGGTCAGGAAGGAATGGAGTAATTCACTCTACATCGCCCTTAGGCTTAAGGTAGTGATTCTCTTCAAGCTGAATGCCATGATTTGCCCCATAGAGTAGCCATGGGCAGCAAACGTGGATTCTTACAGCTATCCAAGACAGTTCCTGATGGAGAAGTGAATTTAGATCCATCCTCGAAACAGAGAGAGGCACAAGGAAGAAAAGGGCACTTACCAGAAGTTGAGCTCAGAAACCGATGAAGCAAGTTCCCGGTAGGGGGGCCACAATATATGATGGTGGGTCAGCGAGCTGATGAGTCGGAAGAAAGATTTCTTGGTCTCTCAAGGCCTGGCAGAGGTGCTCTTTTATTTAGAGAACGGTACAGGATAACATAGGGATAGGACCCATGGGGAGTAAAGAGTTGCTTCATGGGGACAGGACATATGGGTAGTGAAGAGCTGCAGGCATGGGAACTGGACGCACGGGCAGTGAATAGCTGCTGCTGCTGCATGGGGAAAGGAGCCATGGGCAGTCAGATGTCCTGCTGCTGCCCTGAGTTGAGGGTAAGGGCAAATTTTATAAGGCATGGGTACGTGACATTTTTACTGGAAAAAGAAAAGATGATGTAAAAAGCCATTAAATGACTTCAGTACAGATGGAATCTGGTTATTGTGTGGTCGTATAACATTAGATAGGAATTTGGCCTTATAGATAGGCATGTAGGTGAGCATCGCCTGGGCTTCTCTCACTGGGGCACCTCTAATTCATACCAAAAAAAATTCACCGGGTCATATAGTTCTGCATGTACACCAGATAACCTTCAGCTTTTCGAGCTGGGGCAGCCTTAATCCACATCAATCGTCATTGTCTTTCTCAGCTATCTCCCATAGATACGCTTATCAGTCCGTTCTCCTTCATTCCATGTTATGAATTTTGTGATTCTTTAATCACCATGTGTTCTCTAGGCTGATGTGTGAGTGTTTTCATGATTGTTGGGCATTGCCTTCGAATTTCCATCGTTCACTTGAAGGTATCTTTGCTATCCTAGCCTAGGTCCAACTGAGCACTGAGAACACGAGGTCATCTTGGTTGGTTTGACATTCTGAGATCAGAAACTCCAAATTCTAGGTTGTCCAGGCAACCACTTTATGGACATAATGTTTCTGAGACAAATTAGAGAAATGTGATGAATTCCTGTCTCCAGGTAAGATATTTTTATGTCTCTTTTCTAAATTTGGGAAGGCTGGAACTTGACCCTGGATCCATGGTCCTCCTAGTAGATTACGTCTAGATACGGCTTTACTTTATTTCTGTAGGGTTTTTAAGTTGTTTGATTTACACCCTAAGCTCTGGCATGTTTATTTTTCATTAAATATAAGTGTAATATTCTAATTTTCAGCCAACTTCCTCACATATGCTGTCAAAACACATAGTCAATAATCTTCTACGGCCAGAGATGGGAGAGAATTTCACTGGTGCCAAACTGACCATTCTAGCTTTGGATGTCAGTCTTCACTTTGGATTGGTGATTCCCAGAGGGAATGAAAAAATCCAAAAAGGCGTGCTGATTTGGGGCATAAAGGATTTGAGGCTGAAAGAGATTAGAGAAGATGAACTTCCAAGGACTGTGAATCTCCTCCAAATGCTTAATGATGCTACAGAAAGTAGACCATTGCAAATAGATTATGGGGAATACTATGAAGAGAATGTGTTCCGTGCTAAACAGATGAACCAAGGGAAAATGTTACCGTCTACGATGTTACGAGTAATTACATTCACGAATAATCACAGCAGGCCATCTTCTTCCCAAGTTCAGGAAAAATATTGGTCCACAAGTAAAATTCAGGGCCAGCCATGTGTTCAGGAGTGTAAGTGCCCACATTCCTATTGGGTGGCCTGGGATTCATGGATTCGCATCACTGGTGCTGATCAGATTAGTAACGTTGGGAAAGATAGATTTCCTGGTATGGTGTGTACAGAGATCACAAAGAAGTCGAATTTGTGAGCATACATCAGAGATAGGCAATAGGAAAACAACATGAAAATATTGCAATCTATGACACATCTGGTACACTTCCCTAAATACAGACTGAAGGAAGTGATGTGACCTGCATAGGTAGAATTGGCGGACTGCATGAGATGACACGATCATTGCACATCAGAGGCTTGAGTGGGCAACTTCAACTTTGGATGGACTCCAGGACTTTCACTGGGGAAAGTCTACACATTCGGCCATATTCACAAAATGTAACAGATAAAACCCAAGATAAACTTAAAGTAAAGAAACCATGTCTAGAGAGAATGTAGTAGACATTTAAAAGTTCAAGGATAAAGTTAGAAACCCACAAGAAATCCAGGAAATGGAAAACTATTTAAGCTGGAAAGGGAGAGTAGTCATGTGCATAGAAGATGCTGGGAGAACTTAGAAGTTTGAGGGAGTTTATGACATCACAGTGAACATGTCACCCAAGATGGCCTCATGGTTATAGTCTGAGGATTGTCCTAGGCTACGATACTCAAGTTAGAGATACCCAGAAGAGAATTTAAAAACAGAAACCAGGCACTGAAACTTGAAGAGAGAGAATACACGCTGATTAAAGGGGTAAGAAAGAAGTCATTGTGAGGAAGCAATAATAGGGGGACAAATGCTGAGTGGAGAACATTGTAATCTACTCAAGTGTATGGGGAGGCCATGCTGATGCAAGCTTGAAACTTGATTTGAAACCGGAGGCTGGACTTGGGGCTTATCAGACCTACATTGTCCTTCTGCCTTAATCATAATCCAAAATTAAGAATGATCTCCTGAGGACACAGTAGACAATTATTGATGCTTCCTTTCCTATGCCCCTAGCATTCATTGAAGAGAAGTCTCACTTTCCATAGCTCTGGCATTACAGAGGCCCATTGGGTACATGCTAATGTGTCACAAGATATCTCTTTGAACCCTTGAAGGAATGGACCCCCGTCATGCTTTGTGTATGTCCCATTGTTTGACAGGGCTCCAGAATTGTGCTAGGAAGCACCCTATTCCAGACGGCTTCATTGCTTTGTGAGGGCTGCCCTACCAGGCTAGTATGCTTGGTTTGTCTTCAATGAAATTCTCTCCCCGTATCTCTTGAAGTAGAATGATTATTAATATCGTGTATTGACAGCATATGTAAGGAGGTTGGCTCAAAATTAGAACATTACAATTATGTTTATAGAAAAATAAACATGCCAGAGCTGAGGATGTAAATCGAACAAGTAAAACACTCTATAGAAATATAGTAAGCCAGTATCTAGACGTAATCTAGTGGAACGCTCAAGGATCGGGAGTAAAGTTCGAAACTTCCCAAATCCAGAAATGAGACAGAAAAGTATCTTACCTGGAGCGGAGTTCATCAGATTTCTCTAATATGTCTCGGAAACATAATGTCCGTGAAGGCGGTTGCCAGCACAACCTCGAATCTGGAGTTTCTGATCTCAGAATGTCAAAGCAACCAAGATGACCACGTGTTCTCAGGGCTCAGTGTCACCTCGGCCAGGATAACAGTTTCCTACAGGAGACCGATGGAAATTCCAAGACAACACGCAACAATCACGAAAAGACTCAGACCTCGGCATACAGAACATATGGTGATTACAGAAATACAAAAGTCATAGCTTGCAATGGAGGAGAACGGACTGATAAGCATATTGAAGAGAGATAGGTCAGAAAGACCGTAACGATTAGACTTTGGAAAAGAGAAAAAAATCCCTGAAAATGGAAGGCCAATAGAAATCACATCTGAATAATCCACAGGGAAAGACTTCAGTCATTAGACAGACTCTGACTGGACGTTTGAAAGTCCGAGAAAGTCACAAAGCCAAAAACTGCAGGGAAGGTCAAACCTGGACTAACTGGAAGGGTGAGTTACGGGACTGCTCCACGCGGGCTCTGAAAGCCTGCATCCACGAAGCTATACAGGACAGCAGCCACACGATTCTGACAAATCCTCCGACATCACAGAGGGCCAGAAAAAGAAGCTGGCCTCATCTACACAGGGCCAGAGGTGGGCTCAAGTAGCATATTCAAGTCACATCTCACTCAACTGCAGGTTGCCAATGGAACACAAAAGGGGCTGGCCAGTGGGGAAGTGGTGAAGTCCGCACATTCTGGTTTGGGAGCCCTGCTTCGGCCACATGGAATCCTGCGGGTGAGCATCCTCACGGCTCGTCCACCCATTCTGGGGCAGATGTGTGAGGTAGTGTAGAGGTAGATGGGAAGCGACATTAGACAGCTCCACTCTTCCACAGCAAATACAGCAGCATGGCCAGCAGATGTGAGCACAGCCGTAAACTTCTGCCAAAACAAAGCCAATTGAAAGTTGCAAAGAATGGAAAACTTGAACCTCAAAAAAGAAAGCATGCCAGTAAGAAGTAAAAGATATCTAGCAATAACCTTGGCCAAACAGGAGAAAGCTATGGAAACCGAAATCCAGCAAAGATTCTGGGGAACAAACTCCAGAAGACACAAAGAGACGGAAGGCTATTCCGTGTTCTTCGAATGGAAGAACTAACACACTTGAAGCGTCCATACCACATAAAGCCATCTCTGGATTCCATGCAGTCCCAGTCAAAGTCGCAGCACTATTTCCCACAGAAATGGAAGAGAGAATCCTAGAGTTTCTATCCCGCAACAAAAGACACTGAATAGCCAAAGGAATACTGAGGAAAACGGACAAAGCAGCAGGCATCGCACTTTCTGATTTCCAGATATAGGACGAAGTGCTAGGTACGGAAACAGCACAGCCTGGCGCCCAAAATAGGCACACAGACCCATGGAACAGAATCGACAGCCCAGAGGTCAACTGACACACATATGGACAGCCCATTTTCGACCAGGGAGCCAAGAGGAGACAGCAGAGAAAGGAGAGTCTCGACAAGAAATGGTGCTGGGAAGACAGCACAGCCACATGGAACACAGTGAGAGTAGACCGTGATGTTACACCAGGGACACACACCACCTCGAAATGGATTAAAGCCTTGAACAGAAGACTTGAAAACGTACAGCTTCTAGGACAAAACGCAGGCAGCTTGCTCTTTGCCATCTGGCTTAGCCACCTGTTTGGAAGAAGCATGTGTGACCGGGCAAGGGAAACAAAGGAAACAAGAAACAAGCGGGACTCCATCCAACGCAGAAGCTTCTGCCCAGCCAACGACACCATCGACTGACTGCGAAGACTGTGCCACAACTGACAGCAGATGTTTGCAAACCACACAACGGAGAAGGGGTGAACAGCCATAAGATCCAATGAACTCATACGTCTTCACAGGAAAAGAAACAGCGAGCCCAATAAAACCAGGGCAAAAGATGGAAACAGACAGCTCTCCCAGGAAGATAGAAAGATGGCCAACAGGCTGTATGAAAACATGCTCATCAACATTAAGTCTCTGCTCAAGGCAAATACAAACGGCACTGAGATAGCAGCTCACAGTGGTCAGAATGGCTATAAGGATGAAGAGAGGAACCAACAAGTTTCAGAGAGGAGGTGGAGAGAAGGGAAGCCTCCTGCACTGCTGGTGGGAGTGTAAACCTGTGCAGCCACTACGCACACTACTGTGGAATTGCCTCAGAATTTTCAGAATCCATCTACAGTATGATCCAGGTATTCCTCTGTGGCGTATATATCCAAAGATCTTGGAAACACTAATGCACAGAGATCCGTGCATCGCTGTATTCCCCACAGCATTACTCCCAATATGCAACATTTGGAAGCCTCCCTGATGCCGATCAAGGGACGAATGGAGAAGGAAGATGGGCTATAGCCACACAATGGCATAGCACTCAGCTGTAGGAACAGATGCAGTGCAGCCATTTGTGACCACCTGAATGGCTCCTGAGGGTATCAGGGGAACTGAAAGAATCCCTGGGGTAAGGTCAAATACCACAGGATCTCACGTGCAAGGAGAAGAGGAAAAATGGACCAAGAAACAGGTAGCATGTGATATAGGATTGGCAGTTCCCAGAGGGAAAGGGGGGCGGGGGACGGAGGGACAAAGAGTTGATTAGGCACAAGTGTGTGGTGTGGGCCTGTAATTAGGCTTACGCTGGTGAAGATGATGTAGCCTACACAGACGTCTAAATCTATGAGGATGTAGATTTGAAAGCTATAGGATGTTAGAATGCAGGGTTACGGAAATCAATTCACATAAAATCAAAACTCCAAAACGGGGTGCAGATTTACGGCCTAAAGCTTTGGAGGCTGAAAGAGATTAGAGAAGATGAACCTCCAAGGATTAGCAATCGCCTCCAAATGCTTAATGATGATACAGAAAGGTAGACCTTTGCAAAGAGATGAAGAGGAATACTACCAAGAGAACATGGTCCGAGCCAAATCATGAATCAACGGCAAATGTTACCGACACTAATGTTACTACCGCTTCCCTTCACGAATGATCAAAGCAGGCCAACATCTTCCCAAATTCAGGCCAAAGGTTGGGCCAAAAGCCCAATTTGGGGCCGGGCTGTGGTGTAGCAGGTAAGTGCCCACATCCGCTTGGGCGGCCTGGGCTTCACCGGCTAGCATCACGCTTGGGGATCAGATTACTAGTATTAGGAAATACAGATTTCAAGGTCTGGTGGTCACAGAGATCATAAAGAAGTAGAAATGGTGAGGAGACCTTATCTGCACGTACCAGAAAAAGATCCAGGAGAATATTACAATCTATGAACGCATAAGGAACACTTCCCCAAATGATGAAGGAAGGAAAACATGTGACCTGCCAAGGTGGAATTGTCAGACTGCTAGGAGATCACACGATCAGTGTGCATCAGGGGAATGCCTGGGCAACTTCAACATGAGAGGGCCTCCCGGACGTTCTCTGGGGAAAGTCCACCCATTTGGCCATATCCACAAAAGATAAGAGATAAAACCCGGGATAAGCTTAAAGGAAAGAAACCGGTGTCTAGAGGGAACTTAGTAGACCCTTCAAGTCCTTAGAGAAAGTTAGAAAACGACAAGAAATCCAGAGCAAGGAAAACTATCCTACCTGGAAAGGGGGACTAGTCAGATTGGGATGAGACGGCTCTGAAACACTGTGTGCATTGAGGTTGTCAGGACAACTTAGAATCTGAGGGTGTTTATGACATCACAGTGAACATGTCACCCAATATGGCCGCATGTTTACAGTCCGAGGATTGGCCTAGTCTAGGACACTCAAGTGAGAGATACCCAGAAACAGCTTTTCCAAACAAAAACTTGAAAGGATCAAACAGACTCTGATTCAAGGGAGAAGAAAGGAATCATTGGGAACAAGCGATAATAGATGGACAAGCACAGAGAGGAGAACATTGTCACCTACTCAAGTAGATGGTGAGGTCGTGCAGATTCAATCTTGGAACTTGATTTGAAACAAGAGGCCAGACTTGGGGCTTATCAGACCTACATTGTCCTTCTGCCTTACTCATAATCCAAAGTACAGAATGATCTCTTGGGGACGTTGAAGAGAAGAATCGAGGACTCCTTTCGTAGGCCCCTAACATCCTTTGAAGAGAACTCTACCTTTGCTTAGCTCTGGCTTCACGGGGGCCCACTGGCTACATGCTAAGGTTTCCCAAGAGATCTCTTTGAATCCTTGAAGGCATGAAAGCCTGTCAGGCTTGGGGTATGTAGCTTGGTTTGGAAGGGCTCTAGAAGTGTGCTGAAAAGCACCCTTTTCCAGAGGGCTTCATTCCTGTGTGAAGGCTGCCCTCCCAGGCTACAGTGCTCAGTTGGGCTCCAATGAAATTAACTCCCCCATCTCTTGCCGTAGAAGGAGTACTGATTCTGTGTTTTGACACCATATGGAAGGAGGTTGACTGAAAACTAGAACATTACCATGATATTTAAAGAAAAATACACATGCCAGAGCTGAGGATGTCAATCAAACAGTAACAGACTCTGTAGAAATAAAGTAAGCCAGTATCTAGATGCAATCTAGGGGAGCATTCAAGGTTCAGGGCTGAACGTCGAAACTTCCCAAATCCAGGGAAAGAGACGGAAGGATTTCTCACCTGGAGAGAGGAATTCATCAGACTCATCGAATTTGTCTCGGAACCATTGTGTCTGTGAAGGTGGTTGCCAGGACAACGTCTAACCTGGAGTTTCTCATCTCACAATGTCAAATGAACCAAGATGGACACATGTCCTCAGTTCTCAGTTGGACGTAAGCTAGGATAGCAAAGATTCCTTCAACTGACAGATGGAAATTCGAAGACAACATCCAACAATCACAAAAGCACCCACACGTCGGCCTACAGAACATATGGTGATTAAAAAAATACAGAATTCCTAACCTAGAATGAAGGAGAACCCACTGATAAGCATATCGAAAGGAGAGAGATCAGAAAGACCACTACGATTAGACTAAGGAAAGAAAACATGCTCCCAGAAAATGGAAGGCAAACAGAAATCACACCTGAATACTCCACAGTGAATGAAGACAGTGTTTACAAAGAGTCTGCTTGAACGTTTGAAAGTCCGAGAAAGTCACAACCCCAAAATTTGCGGAGAATGTCAAACCTGGGCTAACTGGGAAGGGTGAGTTCTCAGACTGCTCCAAGCTGGCTCTGAAACCCTGTGTCCATGATGCTTGCTGGGACAGCAGAGACCCAATTCTGACAAATCCCAGTGGACCGGAAAAACAACCTGGCCTCGTCTACACTGGACCAGATTTGGGCTCAAGTAGCATATTCAAGTCACATTCCAATCAACTGCAGGTTGCCAATGGAACACGAAAGGGGCCGGCCAGTGTTGCATAGGTGACGTCCGCGTGTTCTGTGTCGGCAGCATGTGGTTGGCCGCGTGGAATTCTGGGGGTGAGCCTCCTCACCGCTCGTGCAGACTTTCTGGGGCAGGCGTCCGAGGTAGTGTAGAGGCAGATGGGAAGCGACGTTAGACAGGGCCAGTCTTCATCAGCAAATATGGCAGCGTTGCCAGCAGATATGAGCACAGCAGTAAACATCTGCCTAAACAAAACCAATTAAAAGTTGCAAATGATGGAAAAACTGAACCTCAAAAAAAAAAAGCATGCTAGAAAGAAAAACAAGTCATCTAGGGATAACCTGCACAAAACAGGTGAAAGCTATGTAAACCGAGAAATAGCAAACCTTTGGGAAAGAAATTCCAGAGGACACAAGGTAACGGAAGGGAATTCAGTGCTCTTGGAATGGAAGAAAACGAAGAAAACATGAGGTATCATCACAATGATTCCTTTCTCATGCCTTGGATCAGCGTCTCTTTGCTCTCTTCAAGTTTCTGTGCCCGGTTTCTGTCTGGAAAAGCTGTTTCTGGGTATCTCTCACTTGATTCTCCTAGCCTAGGCCAATCCTTGGACTGTAAACATGTGGCCATCTTGGGTGACATGTTCACCGTGATATCATAAACACCCTCAGAATTCTAAGTTGTACTGAGAACCTCCATGCACTCAGTGTTTCACAGCCATCTCATACCAGTCTGACTACTCCCGTTTTCCAAGTAGGATAGTTTTGCCAGTTTTGGATTTCTTGTCGGGTTCTAACTTTCTCCTCGAACTTTGAAAGGTCTGCAACATTCCCTCTAGACACGGGTTTCTTTCCATGAAGTTTATCCCCGGTTTTCTCCCTTATCTTTTGTGGATGTGGTCAAAGGGGTGGACCTTCCCCAGAGAAATTCCTGGAGCTCCTCCCAAGTTGAATTTACCCAGGCAATTCTCTGATGCGCAATGAGCGTGTCATCTCCTAGGAGTCTGACAATTCCACCTGGGCAGGTCACATGTTTTCCTTCCTTCATCATTTGGGAAATTGTACCTTATGCATTCATAGGTTGTAATATTCTCAGCATTCATTTTCCGGTGTGTATTGAAAATGTCTCCTCAGAATTTCTACTTCTTTATGATCTCTGTGCCCACCATACTGTGAAATCTGTATTTCCTAATGCTAGTAATCTGATCTGCAAAACTGATGATAGCAGGTGAAGCCCGGGCCGCCCAATCAGAACTTGGGCACTTACCTGCTACACTACAGGGCCGACCCTGAATTAGGCTTTTGGACAAACATTTGGCCTGTTCTTGGGAAGATGTTGGCCTGCTTCGATCATTCGTGAAGGCAGTTAGTAACATCATGGACGGTAGCATTTTCCACTGGTTCATGAGTTTAGCATGGAACACGTTCTCTTGGTAGTGTTCCTCTTCATCTCCTTGCAATGGTCTACCTTTCTGTAGCGTCCTTGAGCATTTTGAGGTCATTACCAATCCTTCGAAGTTCATCTTCTCTAATTTCTTACAGACTCCAAAGCTTTAAGCCGTGAACCTTAACGTCTTTTGGGAGTTTTGATTTTACGTGAATTGTTTGCCATAACCCAGCATTATAACATCCTATACCTTTCAGATCTACATCCTCATAGATTTAGACTTCTGTGTACGTTACATCATCTTCACCACCGTAAGCCTAATTACAGGCCCTCACCACACACTTGTGTCAAATCAACTATTTCTCCCTCTGGGCCCCGCCACCTTTCCCTCTGGGAACCAGAAATCCCATGTCACGTGCTACCTGTTTCTTGGTCCTTTTTTTCCTCTTCTCCTTGTAAGTGAGACCCTATGGTATTTGACCTTCCCTCTGGGGCTTGTTTCCATGCCCCTAAAACCCTCAGGAGCCATTCTGTTGGTCACAAATGGCTGGAAGGCATCTGTTCCTGCAGCTGAGTGCTATGCCGTTGTGTGGCTATAGCCCATCTTTCTTGTCCCTTGATGGGCACCAGGGAGGCTTCCCTGTCTTCGATATCGGGAGTAAGGCTGTGGTGAGCACAGCGGTGCACGGATCTCTGTGCATTAGCGTTTGCAAGTTCTTTGGATATGTATGCCACAGAGGAGTACCTGGATCATGTGGTAGATGGATTCTGAAAATTCTGAGGCAATTCCACAGCACTTCGCGTAGTGGCTGCACCGGTTTACACTCCCAGCAGCAGTGCAGGAGGCTTGCCTTCTCTCCACCTCCTCTCTGAAACTTGTTGGTTCCTGTCTTCATCCTTATAGCCATTCTGACCACTGTGAGCTGCTATCTCAGTGCCGTTCGTATTTGCATTGAGCAGAGACTTAATGATGATGAGCATCTTTTCATACAGCCTGTTGTCCATCTTTCTATCTTCCTGGGAGAGCTGTCTGTTTCCATCTTTTGCCCAGGATTTATTTGACTCGTTGACTTTTCTCCTGTGGAGACGTATGACTTCATTGGATCTTTTGGCTATTCACCCCTTCTCCGATGTGTGGTTTGCAAACCTGCTGTCGCAGTTGTTGTGACGTCTTTGCACTGAGTCTGTGGTGTCATTGGCTGGGCAGAAGCTTCTGCGTTGGATGGAGTCCCGCTTGTTTCTTGTTTCCTTTGTTGCCCTTGCCCAGTCACACATGCTTCTTCCAAATAGGCGGCCAAGCCAGATGGCAAAGAGCAAGCTGCCTGCGTTTTCTCCTCGAAGTGTCACGGTTTCAAGTCTTCCATTCAAGGCTTTAATCCATTTCGAGGTGGTGTGTGTGCCTGGTGTAACATCACGGTCTACTCTCATTGTGTTACATCTGGCTGTGCAGTCTTTCCAGCACCATTTCCTGTCTAGAGTCTCTTTTCTCCGCTTTCTCCTCTTGGCTCCCTGGTCGAAAATGGGCTGTCCATAGGTGTGTGAGTTGATTTCTGGGCTCTCGATTCTGTTCCATGCAGCTGTGTGCCTCTTTTGCAGGCCAGGCTGTGCTGTTTTGGTACCTAGCTCTTCGTCCTATATGTGGCAGTAAGAAAGTGTGATAATTGCTGCTTTGTTCGTTTTCCCCAGGATTCCTTTTGCTATTCAGTGTCCTTTGTTGCTGGATAGAAACTTTAGGATTCTCTCTTCTATTTCTGTGGGAAAGATTGCTGCAAGTTTGGCTGGGACTGCATGGAATCCAGACATTGCTTTGTCGACAAAAGTAATCCGTAACCAATCTGTAAATGAAAATTTGGGCGAGTTTATTCTGAGCTTCAATCTGAGGATTATAACCCAGGGCCTTTCTACCCAAAGGAAGAAAGAGCATCAGAGAAGTGGGGGTGCACAGACTGGTTGTATTCCCCTCACAGAGGATGTTTCACATAGGATTGAAATGTCCCATTTACAATAGTCGTGAGACTGCTCTGTTGGCACAGCGATTGATGGAAATAGAAGGTAGGTCTTCTGTCTCAGTGAACACAGTAGGGTGGCAGTCTGTTGTCTCCAGCTGACTGGTCACAGGTGAGCTGGGTGGTCAAGGGTGAGTGCAGCAATCTGTTCCTAGCCTAGGGAGAAATGCTTATCCCTAAAGAAATGCTAATGTGGGGGGAAGTTGCACCTTTATCTCAAGGGCCATAGGAAATGTCTAAGCAGATATGCAATGCGTGCTAAATAGCCATAGTCAGGCCCTTTTGGAAAAAACAAAATCAGGCCGAATTAGGTTTATACCAAATGGCTTCCTCATATAGTCCAATATATCCAATTGCTTCCCATTTTTATTTGAGCTGTATTCCGTATGGACGTTTTAAGTGTGTCCGTTGTTGCATTCGAAGGGCACGGAATAGCCTTGCGTTTCCTTGTGTCTTGTGGAATTTCTTTCCCCAAAACTTTGCTAGTTTTTGGTTCCCATCGCTTTCTCCTGTTTGTCCAAGGTTATTCGCAGGTATCATGTTCTTCTCACTGGCATGGGGTTTTTCTGAGGTTCAGCTTTTCTATTCTTTGCAACTTTTAATTGGTTTTGTTTGGCAGAAGTTTATGGCTGTGCTAAAATCTGCTGGCCGTGCTGTTCTCTTTGCTGAGGAAGAGTGACGCTGTCTAACATCGCTTCCCCTCTGCCTCTACACTAGCTCGCACGCCTGTCCCAGAATGGCTGGACGAACGTTGAGGAGGCTCACCCCCAGGATTCCACGCGGCCGACCCTGGCCTGCCGACCCAGAACACGTGGACTTCACCACTGGCCCACTGGCTGGACCCTTTCGTGCTGCATTGACAACCTGCAGTTGAGTGGAATGTGACTGGAATATGCTACTTGAACCCAACTCTGGCCCTGTGTAGATGAGGCCAGGTTTTTTCTCTGGCCCACTGTGATGTTGGAGGATTTTTCAGAATCGTGTCTCCTCTGTCCAGTCTAGCTTGGTGGACACAGGGTTTCAGAGCATGCATGGAGCAGTCTCATAACTCACCCTTCCAAGTTACGCCAGGTTAGACCTTCCCTGCAGTTTTTGGGGTTGTGACTTTCCCGGACTTTCAATCGTTCAAGCAGAGTCTGTCTAAAGACTGACATCTTTCACTGTGGATTATTGAGGTGTGATTTCTGTTGACCTTCCATTTTATGGGACCCTGTTTTCTTTTCCATGGTCTAATCGTCATGTTCTTTATGAGCTTGTCCTTTGACATGCTTATCAGTGCATTCTCCTTCACTCCATTTTAGGAATTTTGTATTTCTTTAATCACCATATGTTCTGTAGGCCAAGGTGTGAGTCCTTTCGTGATTGTTGGGTGTTATCCTGGAATTTTCATCGTTCACTTGAGGGAATCTCTGCTATCCTAGCCTAGATCCAACTGAGCACTGACTACACGTGGTCATCTTGGTTCGTTTGACATTGTGAGATGATAAACTCCAGGTTCGAGGTTATCCTGGCAACCAGTTTCATGTGCCCAATGGTTCCGACACAAATTAGATGAATCTGATGAATTTCTCTCTGCAGGTGAGAGACCTTCTGTCCCTTTTCTGGATTTGGGAAGTCTCGTGCTTGACCACCGATCCTTGAACTTTCCACTAGATTATGTCTAGATGCTGGCTTACTTTATTTCCACAGGGTTTGTTATTTGTTTGATTTACATCCTCAGCTGTGGCATGTTTATTTTTCTTTAAGTATAATGGTAATGTTCTAATTTTCTGCCATCCTTTCTACATGTGGTTTCGAAACACATAATCAATACTCCTTCTACGGTAAGAGATATGGGGAGAGAATCTCACTGATCCCACTGAGCCCTGTAACCTGGGACGCCAGCCTTCACAAAGGATGGAAGCCCTCTGCAAAAGGGTACTTTTCAGCACACTTCTAGAGCCCTTCCAAACCAAGAGACATACCCAAGCATGGCAGGGGTCCATTCCTTCAAGGCATCAATGAGCTCTCTTGTGACATATTGGCATTACCCAGTGGGCCCCCGTGACTTGAGAGCTGTGGAAAGTGAGAATTCTCTTCAAGAATGCTAGGGGCCTAGGAAAGGAGGCCTCGATTCTTCTCTTCAATGTCTTCAATGATCATTCTTGACTTTGTATTATGGGTAAGGCAGAAGTACAACGTAGGTCTGATAAGCCCCGGGTCCGGCCTCATTTTTCAGAACATATTTCCAGCTTGAATCAGCATGGCCTCCCCAGACTTCCGTAGATGACAATGTTGCCCTCTGAGTACTTGACCCTCTATTGTCTCTTCTTCCCAATGATTCCTTTCTCATCCCTTGAATTAGCGTCTCTTTGATGTCTTCAAGTTTCTGTGCCCGGTTTGTGTTTGGAAAAGCTGTTTCTGTGTACCTCTCACTTGAATATCCTAGCCCAGGCCAATCCTAGAGCTGGAAACCTATGGCCAACTTTGGTGACATGGTCACCGTGATGTCATAAACATGCTCAGAATTCTAAGTTGTCCTGACAACCTCCATGCACACAGTGTTTCAGAGCCATCTCATACCATTCTGACGACTCCCCCTTTCCAGGTGCGATAGTTTTCCTCTTTTGGACTTCTTGTCGGTTTCTAACTTTATCCTCGAACCTTGAAAGTTCTACTACATTCCTTCTAGACAGTGGTTTCTTTCCTTTAAGATAGTCCAGGGATTTATCTCTTATCTTCTGTGGATGTGGCCAAATGTGTGGACTTCCCCACAGAAAGTCCTGGAGTCCCTGCGAAGCTGAAGTTACCCAAGCAATCCTCTGATGAGCAATGATCATGTCAACTCATAGCAGTCTGGTGTTTCCACCTTGGCAGGTCAGATGTTTTCCTTCCTTCATCATTTGGGGAAGTGTACCTGATGTGTTCATAGATTGTAATATTGTCATGGTTCGTTTCCTGGTGTGTATTCATAAGGTATCCTCACAATTTCTACTTCTTCATGATCTCAGTCGGCACCATACCTTGAAATCTATATTTCCTAATGCTCCTAATCGGATCTGCACCTGAGATGCCAGCCTGCCAGTCCCAGGCAGCCCAAGTGGAACATGGACACTTACCCAATACACCAGAGGGCTGGCCCTGAGTTGGACTTTTGGACCAACCTTTGGCTTGAACTTGGGAAGATGTTGGTCTGCATAGATTATTCAAAAAGTAATTACCAGTAACATCGTGGACAGCAACATTTTCAGTTGGCTTAGGGGTTTAGCACAGGTCATGTTCTGTTGGTACTGTTCCTCTTCATCTCTTTGCAATGGTCTACACTTATGTTGCATCATTAAGCATTTCGAGGTAATTGTCAATCCTTTGAAGTTCATAATCTCTAAACTCTTTCAGACTGCAAACTTTATCCCTTAAACCTGCTTGCCTTTATGGAGTTTTGATTTTAGGTGAATTGATTTCCATAATCTAGCATTAGAGAATCCTATAGCTTTCAGATTTACATCCTCATAGATTTAGACTTCTGTGTATGCTACATCTTCTTCCCCACAGTAAGCCTAATTACAGGCCCACACCCCACACTTGTGCCTAATCAACTATTTCTCCCGCCGTCCACTGCCACCCGTTCCCTCTGGGAACCACCAATCCCATATCACGTTCTGCCTGTTTGTTGGTCCTTATTTTAATCTTCTGCTTGTAAGTGAGATGCGATGGTATTTGATTTCTCCCTTGGGCTTCATTCAGTTCCCCTCCCACCCTCAGGAGTGATTCTGCTGTCACAAATCGCTGGACTGCACTGTTTCTTACAGCTGAGTGTTTTGCCTTTGTGTGGATATAGCCCAACTTCCTTCTCCATTGGTCCTTTGATGGGCACCAGGGCGGCTTCCAAGTCTTGGATATCGGGAGTAAGGCTGTGGTGAACACAGCGGGGCACGGATCTGTGTGCATTAGTGTTTCGCAGTGCTTTGGATAAACACGCTGGAGAGGAATAGCTGGATCATATGGTAGATGGACTTGGAAATTTCTGAGACAATTTCACATGGCTATGCCTAGTGCCCTCACCGGTTTGCACTCCCACCAGAGGTGCAGGACTCTTCCCTTCTCTCCACCTTCTCTCTGACACTTGTTGTTTCCTGTCTTGTTCCTTATAGCCATTCAGAACACAGGGAGCTGTCATCTCATTGCCGTGAGGATTTGCGTTGGCCTTATACTTAATGGTGTTGAACATGTGTTCATAGAGCTGTTGGCCACCTTTCTGTCTTCTTGGGGTAAATCTCTGTTTCCATCTTCTGCCCAGGTTTTAATGGGCTTGTTGTTTTTTCTCTTGTGGAGACGTGTGTGGTCATTGGGTCTTTTGGCTATTCAGCCCTTCTCAGATGTGTGGTTTGAAACATCCTCTCCCTGTTGTTGTGCTGTCTTTGCATTGAGTGGACGGTTTCCCCGGCTTGACAGAAGCTTCTACGTTGGATGGAGTCCTGCTTCTTTCTTCTTTTCTTTGTTGCCCTTGCCTAGTCACACATGCTTCTTCCAAACAGGCGGCTACCCCAGATGGCAAAGAGCAAGCTGCCTGTGTTTTCTCCTAGAAGTTTCACTGTTTCAAGACTTCTGTTGAAGGCTTTAATCCATTTCGAGGTGGTGTGTGTGCCTGGTGTAATATCATGATCTACTCTTATTGTGTTGCATGTGGCTGTGCAGTCTACCCAGCACCATTTATTTTAGAGACTCTCCTTTCTCCACTGTCTCCTCTTGCCTTCCTCATTGCAACTGTGCTGTCCATATATGTGTGAGTTTACCTTTGGGTTCTGCATCCTGTTCCATTGGTCTTTGTGCCTGTTTTTGGGACCAGGCTGTGCTGGTTCGGTACCAAGCGCTTCATCCTACATGTTGAAATCAAAGTGAGATACGTCCTGCTTTGTTCGTTCTCCTCAGAATTCCTTTGGGTATTCAGGTTCCCTTGTTGCTGGATAGAGACTTTAGGATTTTCTGTTCTATTTCTGTGGGAAAGATTGCTGTAAATTTGACTGGGATTGCATGCAATACAGAGATTGCTTTATCCATTACGGACGTTTCAGGTATTTTAGATCTTACATTCCTAGAGCACGGAATACCCTTCTGTTTCCTTGTGTTTTCTGGAATTTCTTTCCCTAAAGCTTTGCTAGTTTTCGGTTTCCATAGCTTGCACCTGTTTGTCTAAGCTTATTCCTCGAAATCTTATTCTTCTTACTTGCATTTTTTTCCCCAGGGGTTCAGTTTTTCTATTCTTTGAAACTTTTCATTGGTTTTGTTTTGGCAGCTGTTTATGGCTGTACGCACATATGGTGGTGATGCTGCTGTATTAGCTGGGAAAGAATGACACTGTCTGACGTTGCTTCCCATCTGCCTCTACACTACCTTGGACGCCTGCCCCAGAATATCTGGACCATCGGTGAGGAGGTTCACCTCCAGGATTCTGCATGGTCTGCCCTGGGTGCCGACCCAGAATTTGTGGACTTCACCACTGCACCACTGGCCAGGACCTTTCATGTTCCATTGGAAACCTGCATTTGATGTGGAATGTGAGTTGAATATGGTATTTGGGACAAATCTTGCACTGTGTAGACGAGGCCAGTTTGTTTTTCTTCTCCACTGTGATGTCAGAGGATTTCTCAGAATTGTGTCTCTGCTATCACGGCAAACTTCATTGACACAGGTTTTCAGAGCCCCATTTTAGCAGTCTCATAACTCACCCTTACCATTTAGCCTAGGTTTGACATTTGCTGCATTTTTTGGTTTTGTGACTTTCTCTGTCTTTTGAACGTTCAGGGTATTTCTGAAACGGACATCTTTCATTGTGGATTATTCAGCTGTGATTTCTGTGTGCCTTCCATTTTCTGGGATGGTTTTTTGTTTTCCATGTTATAATTGTTAATATGGGCTCGGTGAGCTGAAGACTCGAATGAAAGATTTCTCGCACATTCAAGGTGAGGCATTGGTGTTATTTTATTTAGAGAATAGTATGGGATAGCATGGGGACAGGACCCATGGGTAGTGAAGAGTTGCTGCTGCTCCCTGGGGATGGGACCCATGATCAGTCAAAGCTCCTGCTGCTGCCCTGAGTTGAGGGGTAGGGCTAGTTTTATAAGTCATGGGTACATGATTTATTTTTACTGGAAAAAGAAATGATGTGGTAAAATGTCTTTAAATGATTTCAGTGCAGATGGGGTCTTGTTATTGTGCAGTCATGTAACTTTAGATACGGATCTGGCAATATAGATCAGCATGCACATGATGACGCCCTGGGCTTCTCTCCCTGAGTCAGCTCTAATTCCACCGGCTCATATAGTTTGACATGTAGGCCAGATCACCCTGGGCTTCCCTAGCTGGGGCAGCTTTAATGTACATCATAAACACCCCCTGAACCCATTTGGACTGGAGAGGTTTGGGGATATGGACGATGGTCAGTCTTCTGTAACTACTTATGGCTGTACAAGATCGCAGAGCTGTCCCTAAATGGGGTCATAGGTACAAGTAGGAAGTTCAGTGGACTGGAAGGCTTCACCTGTGGAGTTCAAGGCTGACAAGGTATACAGAGCCTCTGGAGACGAGAGAATCATTTGACAAGAGGTGGTCCAGGAGGTGAAACTTTTTTCACATGCGGAAGACAAACAATGAAACAGACAACAAAATATCATAAGAAATACAAGCAGTATGTTTAACCCAATGTATAACGTATTGAAGTAGTGCAGAAACCTGGTCCTGACTTGGAGTTCAAACAATCGTTTAGAGTTAGGGTTGATAAGACATGGATTTAATTTGGTGGTTGGGATAGGAAGCCAGAAATATTTTGACGGTAGTCAGGAATATAGACACAACATTCAGTTTTTATAATGGCATAGGTGCCCCCTTGTGCTGCTGTCAAGACATCCAGTGCCATTTGGATTTGGAGGACTGCCTTACACATTTGGGATACTTCTAAATTGAGCAGCGAAATGCTATGTTGTGTCTCATTTAATGCCTTCATAATAAATTTGTTTAGGACTTCCATGTGCAAGACGACACTTTCGATACCTAATTGGGGAAGGAAAATTGCGGAAAGATGTTCATACCAGTGGAAGACAGAGCTGGTCCAGGGCTGCTGCAGGTTGGGTAGGATAGCAGGAGGAGATGTAGTAAATGGAGTTCTACCCTGCATCCAGCCAAAGCCTAGTGTGCATCGTGCAATCCACTTAGGTGGCAGCAAAGGCCATAAATTGGAGCCGCATAGCCACTGAGCACCATTAGGGACTAACCAAAGTGTGCTGGGCTGTCTATCCCAGTGAATCCCAAACCAATCGGTACTTTTTTAAGACTATGATATGAGAACACATATAACAGCGAATTTTTCCCATAGGTCGGCTGTTATTAGGCCATGTATCACAGGTTTCATTGGTTTGTTCCCAACAGAGAGTGACCTTTTAGTGAGTTGACCACTAGTAGGAGTGAACCAAATACATTCATCCCAAATTTCATATCGTCCATCCTGTGTGTATCGATAAGTTAGGTAATTTACCTTTGGAACTTGTTTCTAATCCACCTGTGACAAGGCAAATCTAGTTAGTATTTGGGGAGTAGTTTTAAAGGAAAATGTTTGAATGTGGCCAGGGAACTCGCAGGTGTTAGACATAGATGAGCACAAGGATACATTACAATTAGTAATAGATGAATCTTGCACAAGAAAGAGCTAGAATCTAATATCCATGAATGCCTACTATAGCTTCTACAGAAACATAATTTTTTCCTCTCTTAAATCACCCTCATTTTTACAAAAGATAGCCAAATCAGGATTAACAGGTTTGCAAGTAAAGTGTAGTTTCAATACAACATGCTCCAATTATTTACATAACAGCTACAAGAATAGCAATTGTTTATACAGGCTTTTTTAAGTATGCCTTGCTGGAAATATTTATGAGGAATCTCGGATATAACTGTGAAGGCCTCTAGAGGCCAGAAAAGCCAAGCCAAGGATTTGCCATCAGATTTTGCCTGCAGTACTTACAGATTTGAGTGGAGTTCTCTTTCAGGTCCCCCAAAGTATTTGGAGGTTACTTGCACCTGCCAAATAAGCACGTTTCCTTACTTAACGGGTAAGATTGCAGGAATCTCTGTAAACATGGTACCAGGCCCGTGTTTCCGAGTGGCTGTATTCCAGAAAGTCCAATCTTTGTTCCTGAAATGCTGTCTTGTCATAGCTGAGCCTGTATGTTTCAAATATGACATTCCAGTCCAAGCCTTGGTAATATAACCAATGTGTCCTGTTATAAGGAGAACAGATTCTTATGGAACTTATGCAAATATTGCCACGAAATGACCATACTCAGTCACAAAGGGTTTCCAAATTCTCGAGGGATAAGGTACAGAGAAAAAGATGAATGTTTCAGTTTTGCTCATAAAGGTAAAATTTCACCAAATGGCTGCAAGTCAAAATTAGCATAAGAGAAAAGAGAAAAAGATTTCCTTCATTATGAGAAAACAACACAACACATCAAAACTCAAAAATATTTCAAAATAGAAGTCCTAAAAAATTATAATCCTCCTCATCAGTTCACACAGTCCTGTATAATCAATTCTTGAGCTAAATCTGTCCTTAGCAGATCGAGGAGCTTAGTTTCTGTTACAATTCTGTAGTTTCTTACTCAGCTCAGTTTTACAATCTGAAAGTTTATCAGTAACCTGTAGTTTAGATCCTCTGTGTCAGAATCCTTTCCAGGAATATCTTGGAAGACGAAACATATTTGCAAAAGAAAAAAGCATCAGAGTAAAACAACAACTATCTGCAAATGGACAAAGAACTCAAAAGGGCAATTGACAAAGAAACTTGGATACTTCTGTGACATATGACCCTTCCAGATAATAAGTGGACTTATGACTGATAACCAGGAAAGATCAGAATCTTAGGAATGCTATATAATTTGAAGACATCTATATTAATAACATTTACACATCTAATACCACTAAGAAGATCTATCATCACTTGTTTCACAGTTTTCCATGTAATTTAATAGAAAAAATAAGCCTAACTAGTTTAATGTTTTCCTCCTTACAGGAACAGAGAGCAAATTTCTTTGAGAAGTCTCAGGTGCCCTCTGAAAATCCTCAGAGTAATTTCTCTTCTGTCTACCAGGTCAAAAGAAAGACTTCATTCAGGATTGGAATATTTTTGAGGGAGAAGCTTGTCAAAACATATCCAAAGTTTTTAAAATGCTTCTTCAAATAGGAAACAACACTCACTGTGAAACAATGCTCAGGTATCTATTCAAAGTGATGACAGAAAGAGTCAAAAATCTTAAGAGTGACCTCAGTCATTATTTTCACAAAACACATTTCTCTCTTAGGTAGACTTACTCAAAGGAACAGCTTTTATAACCTCTTTATCAAGAGCAGATCCCAAGTCCTAGAAAAAGTATCATTTTAGAGAAAACCAAATTTGAATTTCTGCACCTACTTATGTTTCACATTCAAACTCATTCACTTAATTGAACTTACTTTAGTCTACTTGAGTAGGCATAAAACTCCTTTCAGAATTTCTACTTCACAAACCTTCTTCAACTTTCTTTTTCGTTTTCAGAATTTGTCAACAACTCTTTCTTTTTTCCTTTCTAGTACATTAGGACAAATTTATTTTTCTTCACCCATCAAACAAAAATATTTCCATTCTTTATACTTTTTTACTGAAAGCATACATTTTAACTTCCCTGAATACAGAGCTCTTTTCCTTATAATTTCCTGTAGTTTTAATTCCATAAGTTAATTAGAACTTTTTAAGCCTTAACAGATCTACTAAACGCTAAAAAAGTAAATAATTATGAATTGTCTTTTATATCAGCATTCTAAACACTTCATAACTTTAGAAACATGCCGCTTTACAATAAAACACAAGGCATGCTTTTTAATACACCCAAACGCTTTTAGCCTCTTCAAGAAGAAGCCAAAAGTAGATAACTTAGATATGTTTATTAATAAAGATTCAGTGTTTCAGCCTATCCAAAAATGACCCACATATTCATCTTTTTATCATTTAACTTAACTTTGCAAAACTCAAGATTGTTACACAGAAAAGTTTCAAAGCTGTTGGTTTTTCAACAAGTATACAGAGCATAAAAGTTGTACTCACTTTTATGAGTTTTATGTATTTAAACCATTTTTCCCAACAATTATGTCCAGATCACCTACAGAAACCTCATGAGGCATTAGACAAAACTGGTCATCATATAAAGCTATTATTTTGCTGACAAATTTAAGAAAGTGAGCTTATATGACTAGAAAACCCATGATGAATGCCTACATCCTATGCAAATACCGACAACTCTGACAAGATAATTTTCAATCAAACCAACAAACTTTAACAAGCTTTCATTTACCAAAGGTTAATTCACATCACGTTAACTTTGAAAGGCACTGAGTTAATTTCTACTACATTAGAATTTATGTAAGCACTTACTTTAAGCCAACTAAACAGAGATCTTAATTTTGGCCATACCATCCAGGGGTAAAAATATCACACATATAAGGTACACATAGACACACATAGACAGAGACTGTACAACCATTGTTTTAAAAACTACTCCAGTGAATCAGGTACAATAATATAAAGCTCACTGTTTATGAATCCACACTTTGTTTTGAGCCTTTTTACTAATACTTATGGAGAAGACCCTCGAGATGGTAGACTTTCTGCAAGGGTGCACTTATGACCATTTATCCTTTCCCCTCCTTTTTTTTTTTTCAGTCTTAAGAATGAGTGATGGGCTACATAGTAATTCCTGGAGAGGGGGGATGAGAATCCTTTTCATGATAAAGGAAGTAGGTGGAATCTGAACTGCCTCTACAGCTGTCTTTCCAGTCTGCAAGGATTTTGTAAGGACAGGTGCTCTTGATTTCTCAGAAACTGGACTGTAACTTGAAGGACATTCTAGGTTGATCTACCTGTCCAAGTGCACCATAAAGGCACAGAGATACCTCTCAAATTTTCCCCCAGATGGAGTTTCTGGGGCATACCCATACAATTGAAAGTGTTTCTAATTAGTTAGAATGACCCTGAGTGGTGAGTCTCTTGGGATGCTTACGTCATTCCCCATGGCAGTAAAGCCAGTGTCAGACTGACAGTGAACTGGACGAAGGTGCAGTGCCTCCAGAGTCCTGGAACATGCTGGAGGCCGGGGCTCCCAGTACCCGGGTTGAGAGTTAAGTCCCTTTCAAAATATTTTCAAGTTTTTCGATTTTACAGAAGGTCCAGGTTCTGGTCAAGTCCAGCCTGAACTTAAGCTCGACTTGGTGACAACAGAGGACATGATGAGCAAAACACAGAAATTAAAAGAAGACACCAGACCTCACCCTCATGGCCATTCCCAGAGGGTAATCATGATAAAAGTCACACAACAGTTCCAATGCTGGGGCATACTACCCTAGCACGACAGTTCACAGAATAAATCACAGGTCTCCTAACATCATAGCCAACTCAGTAGGTGACTAAAATACTCAATGAATCAACCGCCAACAGAGGGCACCCTACTTGGGGTCGCTGGGGTGATCAGGCCCAGAAAGCCAAAGTTGGGGCTCCCAGTGTTGGAGGACTTGACTGTTGAAAGATTTCTTTGTTTCCCAGTTGCAAAGCTCAAAAGGGGACGAAATTGGCCATTGTAACTCTAAGAAAGATGAAAGAGACAGGTCCATTACCTTAAAAATCCCCCCTGAACCTAGGGAAGCATCTTACCTGTTGTTCCTACTGTGGGGTGCCTATAGCAAGGGGTGATGGGGGTGTCCCCCAGAATTGCATCCCTTGGATATCTTCCCTGGTATGCCTGGCAGTAACAGGTGCCTGGTGAACATCTTTCCTATTCTGCCTGGAAGTAATAGGTGCCTGGTGAGTGGTCCCCAAGAGAATAGGAGAAGTTTAAGAGAGAACATGATGTAGAGAAATAGTGAAGAAGTTTCCACCACGCTGGGGGAAATTCTACCCAACTGTGTATTGGAGCCATTCTCTGAAGAAAGGTTTCCAATACTCAACCAAAGGTTAGAGTTTGGTACTTTCCCTGAACTGCAGTCCCGATTGGGACATTCACACAGTTCAGATGGTCAAGTGCCATGGGAGGTATCTCAATCCAGCTTTAAGTATAGAAAACTTGCACGGGAGTCTTGGAGATTGCCAACCATCCTAATGACTTAAATGGCTCACCTGTTCCCACGTAAAATTTATATATTAGAGATAGGGTCAGGAAGGAATGGATTAATTCATTCTACATCACTCTTAGGCTTAAGGTACTGATTCTCTTCAAGCTGAATGCCAGATTTGCATCATAGAGTAGCCATGGGCAGCAAACATGAATTCATGCAGCTATTCAAGACAGTTCCTGATGGAGAAGTGAATTTAGATCCATCCTCGAATAAGAGAGAGGCACAAGGAAGAAAAGGGCACTTACCAGAATTCGAGCTCACAAACCGATGAAGCATGTTCCCCATACGGGCCACAAGATATGATGCATGGTCGGCAAGCTCAAGACTTGAAAGAAAGATTTCTTGGACCGTCAAGGTCTGGCAGTGGTGTTCTTTTATTTAGACAATGGTACAGGATAGCATGGGGACAGGACCTATGGGCAGTGAAGATCTGCTGCTGCTGCATTGGGAAAGGACCCATGGGTAGTCACAGCTCCTGCTGCTTTCCGGAGTTGAGGTTAAGGACTAATTTTATAAGGCATGGGTACGTGACTTATTTTTCCTGGAAAAAGAAAAGATGATGTAAAAAGTCGTTAAATGATTTCAGTTCAGATAGGTTCTTGTTATTGTGTGGTCATATAACACTAGATACAAAACTGGCCCCATAGATAGGCATGTAGGTGAGCATTACCTGGGCTTCTCTCACTGGGGCATCTCTAATTCATACCAAAAGAAATTCAATGGGTCATATAGTTCTGCATGTTCACCAGCTAACCTTGGGCTTTCGAGTGGGGGCAGCCTTAATCCACATCAATCCTCATGGTCTTTCACAGCTGTCTCCCATAGATATGCTCATCAGTGTGTCCTCCTTCATTCCAAGTTAGGTATTTTGTATTTCTTTAATCACCATATGTTCTCTAGGCCGATGTGTGAGTGCTTTCATGATTGTTGTGTTTTGTCTTTGAATTTCCATCGTTCACTTGAAGGAATCTTGGTTATCCTGGCCTAGGTCCAACTGAGCACTGAGAACATGAGGTCATCTTGGTTGGTTTGACATTCTGAGATCAGAAACGCCAAATTCTAGTTTGTCCTGGCAACCACCTTATGGACATAATGTTTCCGAGACACATTAGACAAATCTGATGAATTCCTCTCTCCAGGTAAGACATTTTTATGTCTTTTTTTCTGAATTTGGGTAGGCTAGACCTTGACTTCGGATCCTTAATTGTTCCAGTAGATTACGTCTAGATGCTTGTTTACTTTATTTCTGTAGGGTTTGCTAGTTATTTGGTTTACATCCTCAGCTCTGGCATGTTTATTTTTCGTTAAATATAAGTGTAATGTTCTAATTTTCAGCCAACTGCCTCACATACAGTGTCAAAACACATAATCAATACTCTTCTATGACAAGAGATAGGGGGAGAGAATTTCATTGGGGCCAAACGGAGCATTTTAGCTTTGATGGCAGCCTTCACTTTGGATTGGTGGTTCCCAGAGGGAAAGAAAAAATCCAAAAAGCTGTGCAGATTTACGGCATTAAGCTTTTGAGGCTGAAAGAGATTAGAGAAAGTAAACTTTCAAGGATTGCGAATCTCCTTCAAATGCTTAATGATGCTACAGAAAAGTAGACCATTGCAAACACATAAAGAAGAATACTACAAAGACAATGTGTTCCATGCTAAACTCATGAACCAAGGGAAAATGTTACCTTCTGTGAGGTTACTACTCATTACCTTCACGAATAATCACAGCAGGCCAGCTTCTTCCCAAGCTCAGGCAAAAGATCGGTCCAAAAGTAAAATTCAGGGCCAGTCATGTGTTCTGGTGTGTAAGAGCCCACATTCCTAGTCTGTGGCCTGGGACTCATGGATTCGCATCACGGGTGCTGATCAGATTAGTAACATCAGGAGACATAGATTTCATGGTATGGTGCGGGCAGAGATCAAACATAAGTGGAAATTGTGAGCATACCTTATCCATATGCACCAGGAAAACAACATGAAAATATTGCAATCTATGACACATCTGGTAGACTTCTCAAATACAGAACGGAGGAAGTGATGTGACTTGCATAGGTGGAATTGTCGGACTGCACAAGATGACACGATCATTGAACATCAGAGGATTGGCTGGGCAACTTCAACTTGGGAGGGACTCGTGGACTTTTTCTGGGGAAGTCTACATATTTGGCCATATCCACAAAATGTGACAGATAAAACCAAGGATAAACTTAAAGTAAAGAATTCAGTGTCTAGAGAGAATGTAGTAGACATTTAAAAGTCCAAAGATAAAGTTATAAACAGACAAGAAATCCAGGAAATGGAAAACTATCAGACTGGTATCAGATGGCTCTGAAATACTGTGTGCATGGAAGATGCCGGGACAACTGAGAAGTTTGAGGGTGTTTATGATATCACAGTGAACATGTCACCCAAGATTGCCTCATCTTTATAGTCTGAGGATTGTCCTAGGCTACGTTACTCAAGTGAGAGATACCCAGAAAAGAATTTAAAAACAGAAACCAGCACTGAAACTTGAAGAGTTAGAATTGCCACTGATTAAAGAGATAAGAAAGAAGTCATTGTGAAGAAGCAATAAATAACAGAGAGACAAGCACTGAGTGGAGAACATTGTGATTGTCTCAAGAATATGGTAGGCCATGCTAACTCAAGCTTGCAACTTGATTTGAAACCAGAGGCGGGACTTGGGTCTTATCAGACCTACATTGTCCTTCTGCCTTAATCATAATCCCAAATCAAGAATGATCTCCTGAGGACATTGTAGAGAAGGATCGATGCTTCCCTTCCTATGCCCCTAGCACTCATTGAAGAGAAGTCTCACTTTCCATAGCTCTGGCATTATGGAGGCCCACTGGGTACATGCTAATGTGTCACAATACATCTCTTTGAACCCTTAAAGGACTAGACCCTCATCATGCTCTGGATATGTCGCATTGTTTGGCAGGGCTCCAGAAGTGTGCTGAGAAGCACCCTTTTCCAGAGGGCTTCCTTGCTTTGTGAGGGATGCCCTACCAGGCTAGTGTGCTCAGTTTGGCTCCAATGAAATACTCCCCCTATCTCTTGGACTAGAATGATTACTGATGGCGTGTATTGACACCATGTGAAAGGAGGTTGTCTGAAAATTAGAACATTACACTTATCATTATAGAAAAATAAACATGCCATAACTGAGGTTGTAAATCAAACAAATAACACACCTTATAGAAATACAGTAAGCCAGTATCTTGACATAATCTAGTGGAACGTTCAAGGATCGGGGGTCAAGATCGAAACTTCCCAAATCCAGAAATGACACAGAAAAGTGTTATTACCTGGAACGGAATTCATCACATCTGTCTAATTTGTCTCGGGTACATTATGTTCATGAAGAAGGTTAACATGACAACCTAGAATTTGGAGTTTAAGATCTCAGAATGTCAGACCAAGATGAACGCGTTTTCACAGTGCTCATTTTGACCAAGGCTAGCATGGTAAAGATTGTTACAAGTGACCAATGTAAATTCAAAGACAACACCCAACAATGAAAAGCACTCACAGGTAGGCCTATAGAACATAGGGTGGTTAAAGAAATAGAAAATTGATACCTTAGGATGAAGGAGAACTGGCTGACAAGCATACCAAAGGGGGAAATCTGAGAAAGACCACGATGATTATGCTATGGAAAAACAAAATGGGCTCAGAATAGGGAAGGCAAACACAAATAACACCTGAATAATCCACAACGAAATATGTCAGGCTTTAGACAGACTCTGCTTGAACTTTTGAAAGTCAGAAAGTGACACAAACCAAAAAACTGCAGCGAGGTAAAACCTGGGCTACCTGGAAAGGGTGGGTATGAGACTCCTCCAAACGTCCTATGAAGCCCTGTGTCCATGAAGCTTGCCGGGAGAGCAGAGACACAATTATGACAAATTCTCTGACATCACAGTTGACCAAAAATACAAACTGGCTACATCTACTCAGTGCCAGAGTTGGGCTGAAGTAGCCTATTTAAGTCACATTCCCCTCAAATGCAGGTTGCCGAGGGAACATGAATGGGGCTGGTCAGCAAAGAATTGGAGAAGTCCGCGCATTCTGCGTCGGCAGCCAAGAGTTGGAAGCATAGAACCCTGGGGGTAAACCTCCTCACAGCTGGTACAGCCATTCTGGGGCAGTCGAGGGAGGTAATGTAGAGGCCGATGAGAAGCGACGTTAGACAGAGCCACTCTTCCTCAGCAAATACAGGAGCATTTCCAGCAGATGTGAGCACAGTGATAAATCTCTTTCAAAAGGAAACAAATTAAAAGTTGCAAAGAATAGGAAAATTGAACCTCAATAAAAAAGAAAAAGGATGCCAGTAAGAAGAATAAGATACCTAGGAATAACCTCACCCCAACAGGTGAAAGCTCTGTAAACAGAAAACTAGCAAACCTTTGCAGAAAGAAATGGGAGAGGACACAAGGAAGCGGAAGGATATTCCATGCTCTTGAAATGGAAGAATTAACACACTTGAAATGTCCACACCGCATAGAGAAATCTCTTCATTCCAGGCAGTCCCAGTCAAAGTTGCAGCAATATTTCTCACAGAGATAGAAGCGAGCATCCTAAAGTTTACATCCAGCAACAAAAGACCCCGAATAGCCAAAAGAATCCTGAGGAAAAAGAACAAATCTCAATGTATAACACTTTCTGATTTCAACATATAGGATGAAGAAATTGAAATGGACACAGCGCAGGCTGGGATGCAAAACAAGGAAACAGAACCAAGGAACAGAATCAAGAGCCCAGAGGTATGGGGACACATATATGGACACCCCATTTTCGACCATGGAGCCAAGAGGAGACAGTGGAGAAAGGAAAGTCTCTACAATGAATGGTGTTAGGAAGAGTGCAGAGTCTCATGTAAGACAAGGAGAGTAGACCACGGTGTTACACCAGGCACAAACACCAACTCGAAATGGATTAAAGTCTAGAATGTAACACTGGAAAACATGAGACTTCTGGAAGAAAACGTAGGTAGGGTGCACTTTGTCATTTTTCTTAGCCTCATATTTGGAAGAAGCATGTCTGTCTGGGAAAGGGCAATAAAGGAAACAAGAAACAAATGGGACTACATCAAACACAAAAGCTTTTGCATAGAGAAGGAAATCATTGATGCAATGCAAAGAAAGCACAACTGGGAGAGGATGTTTGCAAACCACACATTGGTGAAGGGGTGAATAGCCAAAAGAGCCAATAAACTCATACGGCTCCACAAGAAAAAAAAAAAAAAAAACAAGCCCCATTAAAATCTGGGCAAAAGCTGGAAACAGACATTCCTCCCAGGAAGATAGAAAGATGGCCAACAGGCTGTATGAAAACATGTTCATCATCATTAAGTCTCTGGTCAGTGCAAATCTGAAAGGCAATGAGAGAGCAGCTCACGGCAGTCAGAATGGCTATAAGGATGAAGACAGGAAATAAGATTCGGAGAGGAGGTGGAGAGAAGAAAAGCCTCCTGCACTGCTGGCGGGAGTGTAAACAGGTGCAGCCACGACACAAAACGGTGAGGAGTTGCCTTAGACATTTCAGAATACATCAACCATATGATCCAGCTATTCCTCTGTGGTGTGTTTATCCAAAGAACTTGGAAACACTCATACACAGAGATTGGGGCACACCTCTATTTACCCTGGCCTTATTCTCGATATCCAAGACTTGGAAGCCTGCCTGGTGCCCATCAAGGGATGAATGGAGAAGGAAGATGGGCTATAGCCACACAAAGGCATAGCACTCAGCTATAAGAACAGATTCAGGCCAGCCATTTGTGACCACCAGAATGGCTCCTGAGGGTACTGGGGGAACTGAAACAAGCCCCAGGGCTATGGTCAAATACCACAGGATCTCATGCACAAGGAGAAGAGCAAGAACGGACCAACAAACAGGTATCACATGACAATGGATTGGCATTTCCCAGAGGGAAAGTGGGGCAGTGGCCAGAAAGAGAAAGGGTTGATTAGGCACAGGTGTGTGGTTAGGGACAGAAATTAGGCTTACATTGGTGAAGATGATGTAACCTACTCTGAAGTCTAAATCTATGTGGATGTAGATCTGAAAGCTATAGGTTATTATAATGTTGGGCTACAGCAATCAATTCACATAAAACCAGAACTCCCAAAAGGGATGCAGATTTACAACTGGAAGCTTTGGAGACAGAAAGAGGTTAGAGAAGATGAACTTCCAAGTATTGGTAATCACTTCAACATGCTCAATGATGCTACAGAAAGGTAGACCTTTGCAAAGAGATGAAGAGGAATACTACCAAGAGAACATGTTCCGTGCTAAACTCATGAACCAACAGAAAACGTCACCGTTCATGATGTTACTACTGATTCCTTCACGAATGATCAAAGCAGGCCAACATCTTCACAGGTCAGGTCAAAGGGTGGTGCAAAAGTCCAATTCAGGGCCGGCGCTGTGATGTAGCAGGTAGGTCCCTACGTTCCACTTGGGCGGCCCGGGCTTCACCAGCTAGCATCAGGGGTGCAGATCAGATTACTAGCATTAGGAAATACAGATTTCAAGGTATGGTGGGCACAGAGATCGTAAAGAAGGAGAAATTGTCACGAGACCTTAACAATATGCATCAGAAAAAGAGCCATGAGAATATGACAATCTATGAACGCATCAGGAACACTTCCCCAAATGATGAAGGAAGTAAAACATGTAACATGCCAAGTGGAATTTTCAGACTGCTAGGAGATCACACGATCATTGTGCATCAGGGGAGTGCCTGGGCAACTTCCAATTGGGAGGGCCTCCAGGACTTTCTCTGAGGAAAGTCCACCCAATTGGGCATATACACAATGGATAAGATATAAAACAAGGGATAATCTTAAAAGAAAGAAACTGGTGGGTAGAGGGAATGTAGCATACCTTTCAAGTTCCACGAGAAAGTTAGAAACTGACAAGAAATCCAGAACAAGGAAAACTATCCTACCTGGAAAGGTGGAGTCGTCAGACTGATATGAGATGGCTCTGAAACACTGTGTGCCTGGAGGTTTTCAGGACAACTTAGAATTCTGAGGGTGTTTTGACGTCACGGTGAACGTGTCACCCAAGATGGCAGCAAGTTTAGAGTCCGAGGATTGCCGTGGCTAGGATACCCACGTGAGAGATATCCAGAAACAGCTTTTCCAAACAGAAACCGCACACAGAAACTTGAAGAGATCAAAGAGGCACTGACTCAAGGGATAAGAAAGGAATCATTGGGAAGAAGGGATACTAGAGGGGCAAGCACTGAGAGGAGAACAATGTTATCTACTCAAGTAGATGTGGAGGCCGTGCTGATTGAAGCTTGCAACTTGATTTGAAACAAGAGGCTGGACTTGGGGCTTATCAGAACTACGTAGTCCTTCTGCCTTACTCATAATCCCAAGTCAAGAATGATCTCTTGAGGACATTGAAGAAAAGAATTGAGGCCTCCTTTCCTAAGCTCCTAGAATTCTGTGAAGAGAGGTCTCCCTTTGCATAGCTCTGGCGTCACGGGGTCCCACTGGGTACATGCTAATGTGTCCCAAGACATCTCTGTGAAGACTTAAAGGAATGGATGATTGTCATGCTTGGGGTGTGTCCTTTGGTTTGGAGGGCTGTAGAAGTGTGCTTAAAAGCACCCTTTTCGAGAGGGCTTCATTCCTGTGTGAAGGCTGCCCTTCCAGGCAAAGTGCTCAGTTGGGCTCCAATGAAATTCTCTCCCCCACCTCTTGCCATGGAAACAGTATTGATTCCTTGTTCTGACAACATATGGAAGGAGGTTTGCTGAAAATTAGCACATTGTCATTATATTTAAATAAAAATACACCTGCCAAAGTTCAGAATGAAAATCAAACCAATAGGAAATCATGTAGAAATAAAAAGCCAAGTGTCCAGATGTAATCTTGTGGAGCATTCAATGATCAGGGGTCAAGTTTGAAACTTCCCAAATCCAGAAAAGAGACAGACAAACCACTTACCTGGAGGGAGGAATTCATCAGATTTTTCTAATTCCTCTCGAAAACATAATGTCCGTGAAGGTGGTTGTCCGGACAAGCTCGAATCTGGAGTTTCTGATCTGAGAATCTCAAACCTACCAAGACGACCATGTGTTCTCAGGGCTAAGTGTCACCTGGGCCGGGATAGCAAAGATTCCTACAAGTGACCAATGGAAATTCCAAGACAACACCCAACAATCACGAGATGACTCACACCTCGGGCTACAGAACCTATGGTAATTAAAGACATACAAAACTCCTAACTTGGAAAGAAGGAGAACACACTGATAAGCAAATCGAATGGAGATAACTCAGCAAGACCATAACAATTAAACTATAGAAAAGAAAAAAGTATCCCGGAATATGGAGGCCAACAGAAACCAAAGCTGACTAATCCACAGTGAAAGACGTCAGTCATTAGACACACTCTGTTTGAACATTTGAAAATCAGAGAAAGTCACAATGCCAAAAACAGCAGCAAAGGTCAAACCTGGCCTAAATGAGAAGGGTGAGTTATGAGACTGCTCCCCACAGGCTCTGAAACCCTGTGTCCACCAAGCTAGACCAGACAGCAGAGAGACGATTCTGACAAATCACCCAACATCAGGTGGGTCAGAAAAGCAAGCTGGCCTGATCAACACAGGGCCAGAGTTGGGCTCAAGTAGCATATTCAAGTCACAATCCACTCAACTGCAGGTTGGCAATGGAACATGAAAAGGGCCAGCCAGTGGGGCCGTGGTGAAGTCCGCACATTCTGGTTCAGCAGCCCAGGTTCGGCAATGTGGAATCCTGGGGGTGAGCCGCCTCACCGCTCGTCCAGCCATTCTGGGGAAGGAGTATGAGGTAGTGTAGAGGCAGATGGGAAGCGACGATAGACATCGCCATTCTTCCTCAGGAAATGCAGCAGCATGGCCAGCAGATGTGAGCACAGCCATAATTCTGTCAAAACAAAACCAATTGAAAGTTGCAAAGAATAGAAAAACTGAACCTCAAAAAAGAAAGCATGCCAGTAGGAAGAAAAAGATATCTAGGAATAAACGTGGCCAAACAGCAGAAAGCTATGGAAACAGAAAACTTGTAAAGGTTTGGGCGAAGATATTACAGAAGACACAAGGAAACGGAAGGCTATTCTGTGCTCTTCCAATGGAATAACGAACACACTTCAAACGTCCATACCGCATAAAGCAGTGTCTGGATTGCATGCAGTCCCAGTCAAAGTTGCAACAATCATTCCCACAGAAATACAACACAGAATCCTAAAGTTTCTATCCAGCAACAAAGGACCCAGAATAGCCAGAGGAATCCTCAGGAAAACGAACAAAGCAGCAAGTATCACACTTTCTGATTTCAACATATAGGATGAAGCCCTAGGTACGGAAACAGCACAGCCTGGGCCCCAATATAGGCACACAGACTCATGCAACAGAACGAGAGCCTGGAGGTCAACTCACACATCTACTGACAACGCATTTTCGAATAGTGAGCCTAGAGGAGAAAGTGGAGAAAGGAGAGTCTCCACAAGAAACGGTGCTGAGAAGACTGCACACAAACAGGTAACACAATGAGAGTAGACCATGATGTTACACCAGACATACGCATGACCTCGTAATGGATTAAAACCTTGAATGGAATACTTGAAACCGTGCAACTTCTAGGAGACAACCCAGGCAGCTTACGCTTTGCCATCTGTCTTGGCTGCCTATTTGGAAGAAGCATGTGTCAGTGGGCAAGGGCAAGAAAGGAAACAAGAAACAAACGGGACTCCACCCAATGCAGAAGCTTCTGCCCAGCCAACGACTCCATCGACTCAATGCAAAGACAGCACAACAACTGTGACAGGCTGTTTGCAAACCACACATCGGAGAAGGGGTGAGTAGCCAAAAGATCCAATGAACTCATACATCTTCACAGGAATAAAAACAACGAGCCCAATAGAACCTGGGCAAAAGATGGAAACAGACATTTCTCCCAGGAAGATAGGAAGATAGTCAACAGGCTGTATGAAAACATGTTCATCATCATTAAGACTCTGGTCAATGCAAATCTGAATGGCAATGAGATAGCAGCACACAGTGGTCAGAATGGCTATAAGGATGAAGACGGGAAACAATAAGTTTCACAGAGGTGGAGAGAAAGGAAGCCTCCTGCACTGCTGTAGGAATGTGAACCGGTGCAGCCACTACGCAAAGTGGAGTGGAATTGCCTCAGAAATTTCAGAATCCACCTACCACATGATCCGTCTATTCCTCTGTGGTGTATATATCCAAACATCATGGAAACACTAATGCACAGAGATCGATGCACTGCTGTGTTCACCACAGCCTTACTCCCGATATCCAAGACTTGGAAGCGTCCGTGGTGACCATCAAGAGATGAATGGAGAAGGAAGATCGGCTATAGCCACACGATGGTATAGCTCTCAGCTGTAGGAATGGATGCAGTCCAGCCATTTGTGACCACCAGAATGGCTCCTGAGGGTCTTAGGGGAACTGAAGCAAGCCCCAGGGATAAGGTTGAATACCACAGGATCTCACGTATAAGGAGAAGAGGAAAAACGGAGCAACAAAAAGGTAGGATGTGACATGGGATTGGTAGTTCCCAAAGGGAAATGGATGCGGGGGTCTGAGGGAGAAAGAGTTGATTAGGCACAAGTGTGTGGTGAGGGCCTGTAATTAGGCTTACAGTGGTGAAGATGATGTAACCTACACAGAAGTCTAAATCTATGAGGATGTAGATGTGAAAAGCTATAGGATGTTATAATGCTGGGTTACGGCAATCAATTCACATAAAATCAAAACTCCAAAAAACGGTGCAGATTTACGGCCTAAGCTTTGGAGGCTGAAAGAGATTAGAGAAGATGAACTTCCAAGGATTAGTAATCACCTCCAAATGCTTAATGATGCTACAGAAAGGTAGACCTCAGCAAAGAGATGAAGCAGAATACTAGCAAGAGAATATGTTCCATGCTAAACTCATCAACCAAAGGTAAATGTTACCGTCATTCATGTTACTACTGATTCCCTTCACGAATGATCGAAGCAGACCAACATCCTCCCAACTTCAGGCCAAAGGTTGGTCCAGAAGTCCGATTCATTGGCGGACCTGTGATGTAGCAGGTAAGAGCCCACGTTCCGCTTGGGTGGCCTGAGCTTCACAGGATAGCAACACGGTTGTGGATCAGATTACTAGCATTAGGAAATCCAGATTTCACGGTCTGGTGGGCACAGAGATCATAAAGAAGTAGAAATGGTGAGGGAAACTGAGCAATATGCACCAGAAAAAAACCATGAGAATATTACAATCTATGAACGCATCAGCTACACTTCCCCAAATGATGAAGGAAGGAAACATGTGACTTGCCTGGTGGAATTGTCAGACTGCTAGGAGATGACACGATAAGTGTGCATCAGGGGATTGCCTGGGCAACTTCAACTTGGGAGGGAGTCCATGACTTTCTCTGGGGAAAGTCCACCCATTTCACCATATCCACAAAACATAAGAGATAAAATCTTTGATAATCTTAACGGAAAAAGACTGCTGTGTAGAGGGAATGTAGTAGACCTTTCAAAGTTCGAGGAGAAAGTTAGAAACCGACAAGAAATCCAGACAAACGAAAACTATCCTACCTGGAAATGGGGAGTGGTCAGACTGGTATGCGATGGCTCTGATACACTGTGTGCATGGAGGTTGTCAGGACAACTTGGAATTCTGAGGGTGTTTATGAACATGTCACCCAAGATGGCCACATCTATACAGTCCGAAGATTGGCCATTGTGTGGCTATAGATCGTCTTCCTTCTCCATTCGTCACTTGATGGGCACCACGTAGGCTTCCAAGTCTTGGATATTGGGAATAAGGCTGTGGTGAACACAGTGGTGCATGGATCTCTGAGCATTAGTGTTTCCAAGTTCTTTGGATATATATGCCACAGAGGAATAGCTGGATCATATGGTAGATGGATTCTGAAAATTCTAAGGCAATTCCACAGCACTTTGGGTAGTGGCTGCACCTGATTACACTCCCCCCAGCAGTGCAGGAGGCTTCCCTTCTCTCCACCTCCTCTCCGAGACTTGTTGTTCCCTGTCTTCATCCCTATAGCCATTCTGACCACTGTGAGCTGCTATCTCATTGCCGTTCTTATTTGCATTGCCAAAGACTTAATGATGATGAACATGTTTTCATACAGACTGTTGGCCATCTTTTATCTTCCTGGGAGAAATATCTCTTTCCATCTTTTGCCCACGTTTTATGGGGCTCGTTGTTTTTTTATTGTGGGGACATATGAGTTCATTGAATATTTTGACTAATCACCCCTTCTCCGATGTGTGGTTTGCAAACATCCACTCGCAGTTGTTGTGCTGTCTTTGCATTGAGTCGATGGAGTCGTTGGCTGTTCAGAAGCTTCTGCGTTGGATGGAGTCCTGCTTGTTTCTTGTTTCCTTTGTTGCCCTTGCCCAGTTACACATGCTTCTTCCAAATAATCGGCTAAGGCAGATGGCAAAGAGCAAGCTGCCTGCGTTTTCTCCTAGAAGTTGCATTGTTTCAAGCCTTCCATTCAAGGCCTTAATCCATTTCCAGGTGGTGTGTGTGGCTGGTGTAACATCATGGTCTACTCTCATTGTGTTACATGTGGCTGTGCAGTCTTCCCAGCACCGTTTCTTGTCGAGACTCTCCTTTCTCCGCTGTCTCCTCTTGGCTCCTTGGTCTAAAATGGGCTGTCAATATATGTGGGAGTTGACCTCTGGGCTCTCGATTCTGTTCCTTGTGTCTGTGTGCCTCTTTTTGTGGCCAGCCTTTGCCGTTTCGGTACCTAGCAGTTCGTCCTATATGTGGAAATTCGAAAATGTGGTACTTGCTGAGTTGTTCATTTTCCTCAGGATTCCTTTGGCCTTTCCAGCTCCTTTGTTGCTGGATAGAAACTTTAGGATTCTCTCTTCTATTCCTGTGGGAAAGATTGCTGAAACTTCGATGGGGCGTGCGTGGAATCCAGAGATTGCTTTATCCAATATGGACGTTTCAAGTGTGTTCGTTCTTCCATTTGAAGAGCGGTGAATAGACTTCCGTTTCCTTATGTGTTCTTTAATTTCTTTCCGCAAAGCTTTCCAGTTTGTTGGTCCTTGTTTGTCTCTTCTCCTTGTAAGTGAGCTCCTACGGTACTTGAGTTTCTCCCTTCGAGCTGTTTCACTTCCAATGAAACCCTCAAGAACCATCCTTCTGGTCACTAATGGCTGGATTCTCTCTTTTGTTATGGCTCAGAGATATGCCATTGTGTTCATAAAGCCCAGCTTCCTTCTCCAATCTTCTTTCTCTATTCGTCCTTCTGCCTTGATGGGCATCAGGGCGGCTTCCCAGTCTTGGATAACGGGAGTAAGGCCAGGGTGAACACAGGGGTGCACATATATCAGTGCACGACTTCTTCCAAGGTCTTTGGATAAACCCGCCACTGAATAATAGCTGGATCATATGGTAGAATCCATGTACCATGGATGGATTCTGACATGTCTGAGGCAATTCCACACTGATTTGCGTCGTCGCTGCACCAGCTTACACTCACAGCAGCACTGTAGGAGTCTTCCCATCTCTGCAGCTCCTCTCTGACACTTGTTTCCTGACTTTTTACCTATAGTCATTCAGACCGCAGTGAGCTGCTATCTCACTGCCATTTGGATTTCAATTGCCCTGAGTCTTAATGATGATTAACATGTTTTCATACACCTGTTGGCCATCTCTATATCTTCTTGGGTGAAATCTCTGTTTCCACCTACTGCCCAGGTTTTAATGGGCTTATTTATTTTTCTCTTGTGGACCCATATGAGTTCACTGCATCTTTTGGCTATTCACCCGTTCACCGATGTGTGGTGTTCAAACATCCTCTCCCAGTGGTTGTACTGTCTTTGCATTGAGTCGATGGTTTCCTTGGCTGGGCAGAAGCTTTTGCATTTGATGTAGTCCCATTTGTTTCTTGTTTCCGTTGTTTCCCTTGCCCAAGCAGACATGCATCTTACTAATAGGAGGCTAAGACGGATGTCAAATAGCATGCTGCCTAGGTTTCCTTACAGAAGTCTCGTGGTTTGCAGTCTTACATTCAAAACTTTAATCCATTTTGTGTTGGTGTTTGTGCCTGGTGTAACATCGTGGTCTGCTCTCCTTGTCTTACATGAGGCTCTGCAGTCTTCCCAGCACCGTTTATTGTAGAGACTTTCCTTTCTCCAGTGTCTCCTCTTGGTTCCGTGGTCGAAAATGGGTTGTCCATGTATGTGTGCGTATACCTCTGGGCTCTCGATTGTGTTCCTTGGTTCTGCGTGTCTGTTTTCATCCCAGCCTGTGCCGTTTCCAATCCTATTTCTTCATCCTATATGTTGAAATCAGAAAGTGTGATACATTGAGCTTTGTTTGTTTTCCTCAGGATTCCTTTTGCCATTCATGGTCTTTTGTTGCTGGATGTAAACTTTAGGATGCTCACTTCTATCTCTGTGAGAAATATAGCTGCAACTTTGCCTGGGACTTCATGTAATCTAGAGATTGCTTTATCCGGAGTGGAGGTTTCCAGTGTGTTAATTCTTCCATTTCAAGAGCATGGAATATCCTTCTGCTTCCTTGTGTCTTCTCCCATTTCTTTCCACAAGGTTTGCTAGTTTTCGATTTACTGAGCTTTCACCTGTTGGGGCGAGGTTATTCCTAGGTATCTAAATCTTCTCACTGGCATTTTTTTTTTGAGGTTCAATTTTCCTATTCTTTGCAACTTTTAATTTGCTTCCTTTTGACAGAAGTTTATCACTGTTCTCACATCTGATGACAGTGCTCCTGTATTTGCTAAGGAAGAGAGGCCCTGTCTATCGTCACTTCTCATCTGCCTCTACACTCCTTCCCACGCCTGCCACAGAATGGTTTGGCCAGCGGTGAAGAGGTTTGCCCCCAGTATTCCACCCTGTCAACTCCAGGCTTCCGACCCAGAATGCACGGACTTCCCCAATTCTCCACTGGCCGGCCCATTTCATATTCCCTTGGCAGCCTGCAGTTCAGTATAATGTGACTTAAATATGCTACTTCAGCCCAAGTCTGGCACTGAGTAGACGTAGCCAGTTTGCATTTTTGGTCAACTGCGAAGTCAAACAATTTGTCAAAATTGTGTCTCTGCTGTCCCAGCAAGCTTCATGGACACAGTGTTTCTGAGCACGTTTGGAGCAGTCTCATTCTCACCCTTTCCAGGTAGCCCAGGTTTTACCTCACTGCGGTTTTTTGGTTTGTGACACTCTCTGACTTTCAAAAGTTCAAGCATAGTCTGTCTAAAGTCTGACATCTTTCGTTGTAGATTATTCAGGTGTGATTTGTGTTTGCTTTCCCTTTTCTGAGCCCATTTTGCTTTCCATAGTATAATCATCATGGTCTTTCTCAGATTTCTCCCTATGGTATGCTTGTCAGTCAGTTCTTCTTCATCCCAAGGTATCAATTTTCTATTTCTATAATCACCCTATGTTCTATAGGCCTACGTGTGAGTGCTTTTCATTGTTGGGTGTTGTCTTTGAATTTACATTGGTCACTTGTTGCAATCTTTGCCATGCTAGCCAAAGTCAAAGTGAGCTTGAGAACACGTGGTCATCTTGCTTGGTCTTACCTCCTGAGATCTTAAACTCCAAACCATAGGTAGTCATGGCAACCTCCTTCATGAACATAATGTATCTGAGACAAATTAGACGAATCTGATGAATCCACTTCAGGGAAGGTACTTTTCTGTTTCATTCCTGGATTTGGGAAGTTTCAAACTTGACCACCGATCGTTGAACGTTCCCTTAGACTACGTGTAGATATTGGTTTACTTTATTTCTATAGGGTGTGTTGTTTGTTTCATATACATCCTCAGATCTGGCATGTTTATTTTTCTATAAAGATAATGGTAATGTTCTAATTTTGAGCCAACCTCCTTACATATGGTGTCAATACACGTTATCAATGATCATTCTACTCCAAGAGATGGGGGAGAGTATTTCATTGGAGCCAAAGTGAACACACTAGCCTGGCAGTGCAGCCCTCACAAAGCAACGAAGCCATCTGGAAAAGGGTGTTTCTCAGCGCACTTCTGGCGCCCTGCCAAAAAATGAGGCATACTAGAAGCATTACGGGGTTCCATTCCTTCATGGGTTCCAAGAGATGTATTGTGACACATTAGCATGTACCCAGTTGCCCTCCATAATGCCAGGAGCTATGGAAAGTGAGACTTCTCCTCAATTAATGCTAGAGGCAAAGGAAAGGAGGCATCAATCCTTCTCTACAATGTCCTCAGGACACCATTCTTGATTTTGGATTATGATTAAGGCAGGAGAATTTGTACGTCTGATAAGCCCCAAGTCCAGCCTCTGGTTTCAAATCAAGTTTCAAGCTTGAATCAGCATGGCCTCGCCATATACTTGAGTAGATGACAATGGTCTCCACTCAGTGCTTGGCCCTGTATTATTGCTTCATCACGATGACTTCTTTCTTACCCATTTAATCAACGTCTATTCTATCTCTTCAAGTTTCAGTGCTTGGTTTCTGTTTTTAAATTCTTTTCTGGGTATCTCACACTTGAGTATCGTATCCCAGGATAATCCTCAGACTATAAAGATGAGGGCATCTTGGGTGACAGGTTCACTGTGGTGTCATAAACACCCTCAAACTTCTAAGTTGTCCCGGCGTCTTCCTTGCACACAGTGTTTCAGAGCCATGTCATACCAGTCTGGCACTCACCCTTTCCATTTCCTGGATTTCTTGTCGGTTTCTAACTTTATCCTTGAACGTTTAAATGTCTAGTACATTCTCTCTAGACACTGGTTTCTTTATTTTAAGTTTATCCTGGGTTTTATCTGTTACATTTTGTGGATATGGCCGAGTGTTTAGACTTTCCCCAGTGAAAGTCTTGGAGTCCCTCCCAAGTGGAAGCTGCCCAGGCAATCCTCTGACGTGCAATGATCGTGTCATCTCATGCAGGCTGACAATTCCACCTATGCAGGTCACATCACTTTCTTCCCTCTGTATTTAGGGAAGTGTACCAGATGTGTCATAGATTGCAATATTTTCATGTTTTTTTCCTGGAGCATATCTATAAGTTATGCTCACAATTTCCACTTATTTATTATCTCTGTCTGCACCATACCATGAAACCTATCTTTCCTAATGTTACTAATGTGATCCGTACGTGTCATACGAATCCATGAATCCCAGGCCGCCCACTAGTAACATGGACTCTTACACACCAGAACACATGGCTGGCCCTGAATTTTACTTTGGGACCAATTTTTTGCCTGAACTTGGGAAGAAGCTGGCCTGCTGTGATTATTCATGAAGGTAATTAGTAGTAACCTCATAGACGGTAACATTTTCCCTTGGTTCATGAGTTTAGCACGGAACACGTTCTCTTCGTAGTAGTCCTCTTAATCTATTTGAAATGGTCTACCTTTCTGTATCATCATTAAGCATTTGGAGGAGATTCACAATCCTTGGAAGTTTATTTTCTCTAATGTCTTTCAGCCTCAAAAGCTTTTTGCCACGAATCTGCATGCCTTTTTGAATTTTTTCTTTCCCTCTGGGAACCTCACATCCAAAGTGAAGGCTGCCATCCAAAGCTAGAATGCTCAGTGGCCCCAGTGCAATTCTCTCCCCCGATGTATTGCCATAGAAGAGTATTGATTATGTGTTTTGACACCATAATGAGGAAATTGGCTGAAAATTACAACATTACACTTATGTTTAATGACAAATAAACATGCCAGAGCAGAGGATGTAAATCAAACAACTAACAAATCCTACAGAAATAAAGTAAACCAGTATCTAGACATAATCTACCTGAACGATCAGGGATCTGGACTCAAGTGCGAGCCTTCCAAAATTCAGAAAACAGACATAAAAATATCTTACCTGGAGAGAGGAATTCATCAGATTTGTCTAATTTGTCTCCGAAAGATTATGTCCATAAGGTGGTTGCCAGGACAACCTAGAATTTGGCGTTTCTGATCTCAGAATGTCAAACCAACAAACATGACCACGTGTTCTCAGTGCTCAGTTGGACCTAGGCTAGCTTAGCAAAGATTCCTTCAAGTGAATGATTGAAATTCAAAGACAATAGCCAACAATCAGGAAATCACTCATACATCAGGCTGGAGAACATATGGTGATGAAAGAAATACAAAATTAATAACTTGAATGAAGGAGAATGGACTGATAAGCATATCGATGGGAGACAGCTGAGAAAGCCCATGACGATTGATGTGGATTAAGGCTGCCCCAGCTCGAAAAGCCCAAGGTTACCTGGCCTACATGCCAAACTACATGACGCGGTGAATCATTTTTTGGTATGAATTAGAGGTGCCCCAGTGAGAGAAGCCCAGGTCATGCTCACCTACATGCCTATCTATATGGCCAGATTCGTATCTAATGTTATCCGACCACACAATAAGCAGACCCCAACTGAACTGGAATCATTTCATGACATTTTACATCATCTTTTCTTTTTCCAACAAAAGTAAGTCACATAAATATGCTTATAAAATTAGCACTTACCCTGTACTCAGGGCAGCAGCAGGAGCTGTGACTGCCCATGGGTCCTGTCCCCATGCAGCAACTCTTTAGTGTCCATGGGTCCTGTCCCCATGCTATCCTGTACCGTTCTCTAAATAAAAGAGCATCACTGCCAGACCTTGAGAGTCCAACAAATCTTTCTTTTGACTCTTCAGTTCGCCAACCCCGCATCATATCTTGTGGCCCGTACGGGGATTTTGCTTCATCGGTTTGTGAGTTTGACTTCTGGTAAATGCCCTTTCCTTCCTTGTGCCTCTCTCCTTTTCGAGGATGGATCTAAATTCACTTCTCCATCAGGAACTTTCTTGGATAGCTGTATGAATCCACGTTTGCTGCCCATGGCTACTCTGTGGGGCAAATCATGGCATTCGGCTTGAAGAGAATCAGTACCTTAAGCCTAAGGGTGATGTAGAATGAATTAATCCGTTCCTTCCTGACTCTATCTCTGATATATAAATTTTACGTGGGCACGGGTTGGCCACTTAAGTCATTAGGATGGTCGGGAATCTACAAGACTCCTGTGGAAGGTTTCTTTTCCTAAGGCTGTACTGGGCTACCTCCCATGGCACCTGACCATGCTCTGAACTGTGTGAATGTCCCAATTGGGAGTCCAGTTCAAGGCAAGTAAGAAAGTGTAACCTTTGGTTGAGTATGGAAAACCCTTCTCGGAGAATGGCTCCAACCCGCAATTGGGTAGAATGTCCCCCAAAGCGGCGGAAAATTCCTCACTATTTTTCTCTATCCTGTTCTCTCTTAAACTTCTCCTTTTCTCTCAGGGACCATTCACCAGGCATCTATTGCTGCCAGGCAGAATAGGAAAGATGTTCACCAGGCACCTGTTACTGCCAGGCATCCGAGGGAAGGTACACAAGGGATGCAATGCTGGTGGACTTCCCCATCACCCATTGCTATAGGAATCCCACATTAGGAACGACAGGTGGGATGCTGCCCTAGGTTCACAGGAGATTTTCAAGGAAATTCACGTGTCTCTTTCATGTTTGTTAGAGTTACACGGGCCATTTTCATCTCCTTTTGAGCTTTGCAACCGGAAAACAGAAGAATCTTTGAAGAGTCAAGGTCTCCATGCCTGGGAACCCCAACTTTGGCTTTCTACCCTGATCACCATGGCAACACCAAGTAGGGTGCCCTTTTTTGGCAGATGACTGATTGAGGATTTTAGTCACCTACTGAGTTGGCTATTAGGGTAGCAGACCTGTGAGTTATTCTGTGAACTGTCGTGCTAGGGTAGTGTGCCCCAGCACGGGAACTGTTGTGTGACTCTTATCTTGATAACCCTCTGGGAGTGGCCATGAGGGTGAGGTCTGGTGTCTTCTTTTCCTTTCTTTGTTTTGCTCATCATGTAGTCTGTTGTCACCAAGTCGAGCTTAAGTTCAGGCTGAACCTGACCAGAACCTGGACCTTCTGTAAAATCGAAAAACTTGAAAACATTTTGCAAGGGACTTAACTCTCAACCCGGCTGCTGGGAGCCCTGACCTCCAGCCAGTTCCCGGCTTCTGTGGGCACTGCACCCTTTTCCAGTCCACTGTCAGTCAGACACTGGCTTTACTGCCATGGGGAATGCCGTAAGCATCCCCAGAGACTCACCACTCAAAATCCTTCTAACTAATTAGAAACACTTTCAATTGTATGGGTGATGCCCCAGAAACTCCAACTAGGAGAAAATCTGCGATTTTTCTCTGTGCCTTTCTGGTGCAGTTGGACAGGTGGATCAACCTAAAAGGACCTTCAAGTTACAGTCCAGTTTCTGGTAAATAAAGAGCAACTGTCCTTACAAAATCCTTGCAGACTGGAAAGACAGCTCTAGAGGCAGTTCAGATTCCACCTAGTTCCTTTATCATGAAAAAGATTATCATCGTCCCTCTCCAGGAACTACTGTCCAGTCCATCACTCATTCTTAAGACTGAAAAACAAATAAGGAGGGGAAAGGTTAAATGAACATAAGCGTGCCTTTGCCAAAAGTCTAGCATGTCAAAGGTCTTCTCTTAAGTATTAGTAAAAAGGCTCAAAACAAAGTTTGGATTCATAACTTGTGAGCTCAATATTATTGTTCCTGACTCACAGCAGTAGTTTTTAAAAGGATGGTTGTACAGTCTCTCTGTAGGTGTGTCTATGTGTATGTTATAGGTGTGATACTTTTATCCTGGATGCTATGGCCAAAATTAAGATTTCTGTTTAGTTGGCTTAAAGTAAGTGCTTTATTAAATTCTAAATGTAGTAGAAATTAACTCAGTGCCTTTCAAAGTAAACGAGATGTGAATTAACCTATGTTAAATGAAAACTTGTTTAAGTTTGTTGGTTTGATTGAAAATAGTCTTCTTGTCAGAGTTGTCGGTATTTGCATAGTATGCAGGCATTCATCCTGGGTTTACTAGTCACATAAGTTCACGTTGTCTGTTAAATTTGTCAGCAAAATAATAGCTGTAAACGATGACCAGTTTTTTCAAATGCCTCATGAGGTTTCCGTAGGTAATCTGAACATAATTGTCGGAAAAAAATGGTTTAAATACATAAAACTCACAATAACTTTTACAGTCTGTATACTTGGGGAAAAAAACAGCTTCGAAATTCTTTTTGGTAACAATCTTGAGTTTTGCCAAGTTAAGTTAAATGATAAAAATCTGAATACCTGGGTCATTTTTGGATAGGATGAAACACTGAAACATTATTAATAAACATAGCTAAGTTATCTGATTTTGGCTTCTTAGTGAAGAGGCTAAAAGCGTTTGGGTGTATTAAGAAGCATGCCTTGTGTTTTGTTGTAAAGTACCACGTTTCTAAATTTATGAAGTGTTTAGAATGCTGATATAAAAGACAATTCATAATTGTTTACATTTTTAGTGTTTACTAGGTCTGTTAAGGTTTAAATGTTCTAATTAACCTATGGAATTAAAGCTACTGGAAATTAATAAGTAAAAGAGCTGTGTATTCAAGGAAGTTAAAATGGATGTTTTCAGTAAAAAAGGTATAAAGAATGGAAATATTTTTGTTTGATAGGTTAAGAAACATAAATTTGTCCTGATGTACTAGAAAGGAAAAAGACTTTGGGACAAAGTTGTAGAATGCTTGTGAAGGAGAAATTCCGAAAGGAGTTTTATGCCTGGTCAAGTAGACTAAAGTAAGTTCAATTAAGTGCATAAGTTTGAATGTTAAAAATAAGTAGGTGCAGAAATTCAAATTTGGTTTTCTCTGAAAGGATACTTTTTCTTGAACTTTTGATCTGCTCTTGATAAAGAGGTTACAAAAGCTATTCCTTTGAGTAATTCTACCTAAGAGACAAATCTGTTTTGTGAAAATAATGACTGAGGTCACTCTTAAGATTTTTCACTCTTTCTGTTATCACTTTGAATAGATACCTGAGCATTGCTTCACAGTGAGTGTTGTTTCCTATTTGAAGAAGCATTTTAAAAACTTTGGGTATGTTTTGACAAGCTTCTCCCTCAAAAATATTCCAATCCTGAATGAAGTCTTTCTTTTGACCTGGTAGACAGAAGAGAAATTACTCTGAGGATTTTCAGAGGCCCCCTGAGTCTTCTCAAAGAAATTTTCTCTCTCTTCCTATAAGGAGGAAAATACCAAACTAACTAGGCTTATTTGGTCTATTAAATTACATGGAAAACATTGGGAAATAAGTGAAGATAGACTTTCTTAGGTGGTATTAGATGGGTAAATGTTATTAATATAGATGTCTTAAAATTATATGGCATTCTTAAGATTCTGATCTGTCCTGGTTATCAGTCATAAGTCCAATTATTATCTGGAAGTGTTATATGTCACAGAAGTAGCCAAGTTTCTTTGGCAATTGCCGTTTGGAGTCCTTTGTCCATTTGCAGATAATTGTTGTTTTACTCTGATGCTTTTTTCTTTTGCAAATATCTTTCATCTTCTGAGAAATTCCTGGAAAGGATTCTGACACAGAGGTTCTAAACTACACGTTTCTGATAAACTTTCAGATTGTAAAACTGAGCTGAGTAAGAAATGACAGAATTCTACCAGAAACTAAGTTCATCGATCTGCTGACAGAAGATTCAGCTCAAGAGTTGATTATACAGGACTGTGTGAACTGATGAGGAGGATTATAATTTTTTAGGACATCTGTTTGAAATATTGTTGAGTTTTGATGTGTTGTGTTGTTTTCTCACAATGAAGGAAATATTTTTTCTTTTCTTTTATGCTAACTTTGACTTACAGCCGTTTGGTGAAATTATGCCTTTATGAGAAAAACTGAAACATTTATCTTTTTCTCCCTACCTTATCCCTCTGGAATTGGGAAACCCTTTGTGACCGAGTATGGTTATGTAGTGGCAATATTTGCATAAGTTCCATAAGAATCTGTTCTCCTTATAACAGGACACATTGGTTATACTACCAAGGCTTTGACTGGAATGTCATATTTGAAACACACAGTCTCAGATATGACAAGACAGCATTTCAGGAACAAAGATTGGACTTTCTGGAATACAGCCACTTGGAAACATGGGCCTGGTACCTTGTTTACAGAGATTCTGGCAATCTTACCCAGTAACTAAGGAAGATTGCTTATCTGACAGGTGTAAGGAACTCCGAATATTTTGGGGGACCTCAAAGAGAACACCACTCAAATCTGTAAGTACTGCAGGCCAAATCTGATGGCAAGTCCTTGGCTTGGCTTTTCTGGCCTTGCAAGGCCTTCACAGTTGAATCTGAGATTCCTCATAAAAAAGTCCAGCAAAGCAGATTTTAAAAAGCCTGTATAAGCAATTACTATTCTTGTTCCTCTTATGTAAATAATTGGAGCAAGTTGTATTGAAGCTACACTTTATTTGCAAACCAGTTCATCCTAATTTGGCTATCTTTTGTAAAAATGAGGGTGATTTAAGAGAGAAAAAATACGTTTATGTAGAAGCTATAGTAGGTATTCCTGGATATTAGATTCTAGCTGTTTTCTTTTACAAGATTCATCTATTGCTAATCGTAATGTCTCCTTGTGGCCATCTATCTCTGACACCTGGGAGTTCCCTGGCTACCATCAAACATTTTCCTTCAATACTACTGCCCGAATACTAAATACATTTGCTTTGTCACAGGTGGATCCTAAACAACATGTTCCAAATTTAAAGTCCCCAGCTTATCAAGACACAGGATGGACCATATCAAATTTGGAATGAATATATTTGGTTCACTCCTACTAGTGGTCAACCCAGTAAAAGATCATTCTCTGTTGGGAACAAACCAATCACACCTGTGATACATGGCCTAATAGCACTCGACTTATGGGGAAAATTCCCTGTTATTTGTGTGCTCGTATCATAGCCTTAAAAAAATACTGACTGGTCTGGGACTGACTGGGATAGACGGCCCAGCATGTTTTGGTTAGCCCCTAATGGTGCTCAGTGTCGATGTGGGTCCACTTTATGGCCTTGGCTGCCACCTGGATGGGTTGGATGATGCACCCTAGGCTTTGTCTGCATGCAAGGTAGAACTACATTTAATATATCTCCTCCTGCTAACCTACGCAACTGCAACAGCGCTGGACCAGCTGTGTCTTCCACTGGTATTTCCATCTTTACTCAATTATCCTTCACCAATTAGGAATTGAAAATGCTGTCTTGCACATGGAAGTCCTAATCAAATTCAGTAGGAAGGCATTAAATGAGGCACAACCTAGCATTTTGCTGCTCAATTTAGAAGTATCCCAAATGTGTAAGGCAGTTCTCCAAATCCAAATGCCACTGGATGTCTTGACAGAAACACAAGGGGGCACCTGTGCCATTATAAAAAGTGAATGTTTTGCCTATATTCTTGACTACCGTCAAAATATTTCTGGCTTCCTATCCCAGCCACCAAATTAAATCCATGTCTGACCAACCCTAACTCTAAACGATTGGTTGAACTCCCAGTCAGTACCAGGTTTCTGCACTACTTCAAAACATTATTCATTGGGTTAAACATACTGCTTGTATTTCTACTTATAGTTTGTTGTCTGTTTCGTTGTTTGTCTTCTGCATGCCAAAATATTTCACCTCTTGGAGCACATCTCGTCAAATGATTCTCTCCTCTCCAGGGGCTCTGTATAACTTAGCCTTGGACTCCACAGGTGAAGACTTCTGGTCCACTGAACTTCTACCTGTGCCTATGGCCCCATTTAGGGACAACTCTACAACATTGTACAGCCAGAAGTATTTACAGAAGAGTGAACATCGTCCATATCCCCAAATATTTCCGGTCCAAATGGGTTCGAGGGGGGTTATGTCATGGATTGAGGCTGCTCCAGCTAGAAAAGCCCAAGGTGACCTGGCCTACATGCCAATCTATATGACCCGGTGGATTTTTTGTTGATATGAATTAGGGCTGTCCCATGGAGAGCATCTCAGGGCATACTAACCTACATGGTAATATATATGGGAAGATTCGTATCTAAAGTTATGTGACCGCACAATAACCAGACCCCATCTGCACTGAAATCATTTAAAGACATTGAACATCATCATTTCTTTTTCCAGTAAAAACAAGTCATGTACCCAGTCCTTATAAAATTATCACTAACCCTCAACTGAGGGATGCAGCAGGAGCTCTGACTGCTCATGGGTCCCGTCCCCAGGGAGCAGCAGCAGCTCTTCACTGTCCATGGGTCCTGTCCCCATGCCATCCCGTACTATTCTCTAAATAAAAGAGCACCAATGCCAGACCTTGAGAGTCCAAGAAATCTTATATTTGAGTCTTCAGCTCGCCGAGCCCATATCAACAATTATACCATGGAAAAGAGAAAATGGTCACAGAAAATGGAAGGCACACAGAAATCACATCTGAATAATCCACAATGAAACAATTAAGTTTTAGTCATACTCTGAACGTTCAAATGTCAGAGAAAGTCACATCCACAAAAACTGAAGCAAATGTCAAACTTAGGCTAATTGGTAAAGGTGAGTTATCACACTGCTAACATCGGGCTCTGAAAACCTGTGTCAATGAAGTGTGCCAGGACAGCAGAGACAGAATTCTGACAAATCTTCTGACATCACAGTGGAGAAGAAAAATAAACTGGCCTCATCTACACAGTGCCACATTTGGCCCAAGTAGCCCATTCAAGTCACATTCCACTCAACTGCAGGTTGCCAATGGAACATGAAAGGTGCCGGCCAGTGGTGTAGTGGTGAACACTGCACGTTGTGGTCAGCAGCCCTGGGCAGGACATGCGGAATCCTGGGGGTGAACCTCATCACAGCTGGTCCAGCCATTCTGAGGCAGGCGTCTGAGGTAGTGTAGAGGCAGATGGGAAGCAACATCAGACAGCGTCAATCTTCCTCAGAAAGTACAGCATCATCGCCAGCAGATGTGAGCACAGCCATGAACATCTGCCAAAACAAAACCAATGAAAAGTTGCATAGGATAGAAAAAACCTCAGAAAGAAAAAACATGCACGTAAGAACAATAGGATTTCTAGGAATTAGCCTAGACAAACAGGTGCATGCAATGGAAACTGAAAAGTAGCAAAGCTTTGGCGAAAGCAATTCCAGAAGACACAAGCAAACGGAAGGGTATTCCATGCTCTAGGAATGTAAGAACTAAAACAACTGAAATGGCAGTAAAGGATAAATCAATCTCTAGATTCCATGCAATCCCAGTCAAAGTTGCAGCAATCTTTCCCACGGAAATAGAAGAGAGAATCCTAAAGTCTCTATACAGCAACAAGAACCCTGAATACCCAAAGGAATCCTTAGGAAAAAAGCAGGACGAACAAAGCAGGATGTAAAACACTTTCTGATTCCAACATGTAGGACGAAGAGCTAGGTACCGAAACATAGCCTGCTCCCAAAAACAGGCACACAGACCAATGGAACAGAATCCAGAGCCCAGAGGTCAACTCGCTCATATATGAACAACTCATTTGCAATGAGGAAGGCAAAAGGAGACAGTGGAGAAAGGTGAGTCTCTAAAAGAAATGGTGCTGGGAAGCCTGCACAGCCACATGTAACACAATGAGAGTAGACCATGATGTTACACCAGGCACACACCCCACCTCAAAATGGATTAAACCCTTCAACTTAAGACTTGAAACCGTGAAACTTCTAGAATAAAACCCAGGGAGCTTGCTCTTTGCCATCTGGCGTAGCCCCCTATTTGGAAGAAGCATGTGTGACTAGTCAAGGTCAACAATGGAAACAAGAAACAAACGGGACTCCATCCAATGCAGTAGGTTCTGTCCAGCCAAGGCAACCGTCGACTCAATGCAAGGACAGCACAACAGCAGGAAGAGAATATTTCAAACCACACATCGGAGAAGGGCTGAATAGCCAAAAGATCCAATGACCTCACACGTCTCGACAAGAGAAAAAACAACAAGCCCATTAAAACCTGGGCAAAAGATGGAAACAGAGATTTACACCAAGAAGACAGAAAGGTTGCCAACAGCTTTATGAACTCATGTTCATCATCATTGAGTCTAAGGCCAATGCAAATCCAAACGGCAATGAGATAGCAGCTCACTGTGGTCAGAATGGCTATAAAGAACAAGACAGGAAACAACAAGTGTCGGAGGGCAGGTGGAGAGAAGGGAAGAGTTCTGCACCGCTTGTGGGAGTGCAAACCGGTGAAGGCACTAGGCATAGCCTTGTGGAATTGCTTCAGAAATTTCAAAATACATCTACCATATGGTCCAGCTATTCCTCTGCGGCGTGTTTATCCAAAGAAATTGGGAACACTACTGCACAGAGATCCGTGCAGTGCTGTGTTCACCACAGCCTTCCTCCCGATATGCAAGACATGGAAGTTCCTCTGGTGCCCATCAAGGGACCCATGGAGAAGGAAGGTGGGCCATATCCACACAATGGCCTAGCACTCAGCTGTAAGAAAGGGTGCAGTCCAGCCATTTGTGACACCAGAATGGCTCCTGCGGGTATGAGGGGAACTGAAACAACACCCAGGGAGAATGTCAAATACCATAGGATCTCACTTACAAGGAGAAGATTAAAATAGGGACCAACAAACATGTAGAACATGACATGGGATTGGTGGTTCCCAGAGGTAACGGGTGGCAGGGGACGGTGGGAGAAAGAGTTGTTTAGGCACAATTTTGTAGTGTGGGCCTGTAATTAGGCTTACAGTGGGGAAGATGATGTACCATACACAGAAGTCTAAATCTATGAGGATGTAAATCTGAAAGTTATAGGATGTTATAATGAAGGGTTAGGGAAATCAATTCACCTAAAATCAAAACTCCTTAAATGCAAGCAGGTTTATGGCATAAAGATTGCAGGCTGAAAGAATTTAGAGAAGATGAACTTCCAAGGATTGATAATCACCTCCAAATGCTTAACGATGCTACAGAAAATTAGACCACTGCAAAGAGATGAAGAGGAACACAACCAACACAGCACGTTCTGTGCTAAACTCATGAGCCAACGGAAAATGTTACCGTCCATGATGTTTTTACTAATTACATTTATGAATAATCAATGCAGGGCAACATCTTCCCAAGTTCAAGCCAAAGGTTGGTCCAAAAGTCCAATTCAGGTCCGGCACTGTAGTGTAGCTGGTAAGTGCCCATGTTTCACTGGGGCGGCCTAGGCTTGGCAGGGTGGCATCACGGGTCCGGATCAGATTAGGAGAAGTAGGACATATGGATTTCAAGGTATGGTGCCAACAGAGATCATGAAGAAGTAGAAATTGTGAGGATACCTTATGAATACACACAAGCAAATGAACCATGAGAATATTACAATCTATGAACGCATCAGGTACACTTCCCCAAATGATGAAGGAAGGAAAACATGTGACCTGCCAAGGTGGAATTGCCAGACTACTATGAGATGACATGATCATTGCTCATCAGAGGATTGCCTGGGTAACTTCAACTTTGCAGGGACTCCAGGACTTTCTGTGGGGAATGTCCACACATTTGGCCACATCCACAAAACTTAAGAGATAAATCCCAGGACGATCTTAAAGGAAAAAAACCAGTGTCTAGAAGGAATGTAGTACACCTTTCAAGGTTAGAGGAGAAAGTTAGAAACCGACAAGAAGTCCCGTAAAAGGAAAACTCTCCTACCTGGAAAGGGAGAGTAGTCAGACTGGTATGAGATGGGTCTTAAACACTGTGTGCATGGAGGTTTTCAGCACAACTTAGAATTCTGAGGGTGTTTATGACATCATGGTGACCATGTCACCCAAGATGGTCCCAGGTTTCCATCCCGAGGATTTGCCTAGGCTAGGATATTCAAGTGAGAGATTCCCAGAAACAGCTTTTCCAAACAGAAACCGGGCACAGAAACTTGAAGAGATCCAACAGATGCGTATTCAAGGGATGAGAAAGGAATCACTGAAGTGAAGCGATAATAGAGGGACAAGCACTCAGAGGAGAACATTGTCATCTACTCACGTAGATGGGGAGGCCATGCTGATTCAAGCTTGAAACTTGTTTTGAGAAAAGAGGCCGTACCTGGGGCTTATCAGACCTACATTGTCCTTCTGCCTTACCCATAACCCAAAGTCAAGAATGATTACTTGAGGACATTGAAGAGAAGAAGTGAGGCCACCTTTCTTAGGCCTCAGCAAACTTTGAAGACAAGTCTCCCTTTCCATAGCTCTCAAGTCACGGGGGCCCACTGGGTACATGCCAATGTGTCAGAAGAGATCTCATTGAAGCCTGTAAAGAATGGCCCCCTGCCATGCTTGGGTATGTCGCTTGGTTTGGAAGGGCTCTAGAAGTGTGCTGAAAAGCACCTTTTCCAGAGAGCTTTGTTCCTTTGTGAAGGCTGCCCTCCCAGGCTAGAGTGTTCAGTTGGGATCAATGAGATTCTCTCCACCCTCTCTTGCCGTACAAGGAATATTGATTACGTGTTTCGATACCACATGTAAGGAGGTTTGCAGAAAATTAGAACATTACCATTATATTTAAAGAAAAATAAACTCGCCACAGCTGAGGAGGTAAATCAAACACATAACAAAACCTGTAGAAACAAAGTAAGCCAGTATCTAGCCATAATCTAGTGGAAAGTTCAAGCATCAAGGGTGAAGTTTGAAACTTCCCAAATCCAGAATAGAGACAGAAGGTCTCTCACCTGGACAGAGGAAGTCATCAGATTCATCTAATTTGTTTCAGAAGCATTGGGTTCCTGAAGGTGGTTGCCAGGACAACGTCGTACCTGGAGTTTCTCATCTCACAATGTCAAACGAACCCAGATGACCACGCGTACTCAGTGCTCAGTTGCACCTAGACTAAGAGAGCAAAGACTCCCTCAAGTGACCAATGGAAATTCAAAGACGACACCCAGGAATCATGAAAGCACTCACACATAGGCCTACAGAACATATGGTGATTAAAGAAATACAAAATTCCTAACTTGGAATGAAGGAGAATGTACTGACAAGCATCTCGAAGGGACATACCTCAGAAAGACCATGACGATTAGACTATGGAAAAGAAAACAGGGTCCCAGAAAATGGGAGCCCAACAGAAATCACACCTGAATGATCCACAGTGCAATACGTCAGTCTTTAGACAGACTATGCTTGAACGTTGGAAAGACCGAGAAGGTCACAACCCCAAAACTTGCAATGAAGGTCAAACCTGGGCTAACTGGGAAGGGTGAGTTACGAGACTGCTTCAAGCGGGCTCTGAAACCCTGTGTCCATGAAGCTTGCTGAGACAGCAGAGACACAATTCTGACAAATCCTCTGACATCACAGTGGACCGGATAGAAAAGCAGGCTTAGTCTAGACAGGGCCAGATTTGGGCTTATGTAGCATATTTAATTCACATTTCACTCAACAGCAGGTTGGCAATGGAACATGAAAGGGGCCAGCCCGTGTTGTAGCAGTGAAGTCCGTGCATTCTGGGTTGGAAGCCCGCGCTAGGCCACATGGATTCCTGGGGGTGAGCCTCCTCACCGTTGGCCCAGCCATTCTGGGGCAGGCGTCCGAGGTAGTGCAGAGGCAGATGGGAAGCAACGTTAGACAGGGCCACTCTTCTTTAGCAAATACAGCTGCAGTGTCAGCAGATGTGAGCACAGCCATAAACGTTTTCCAAAACAGAACCAATTAAAAGGTGCAAAGAACATAAATACTGAACCTCAAAAACAGAAGCATACTAGTAAGAAGAATAAGATATCTATGAATGACCTTTACCAAACAGGTGCATGCTATGTAACATGAAAGGGAAGAAAGCTTTTGGGAAATAAATTCCAGAAGAGAGAAGGAAACGGAAGGCTACACCGTGCTCTTGGAATGGAAGAACTAACACACTTGAAAAGTTCGTAACAGATAAAGCAATCTCTGGATTCCATGCAATCCCAGTCAAAGTTGTAGTAATTTTTCCCACAGAAATAGAAGAGAGATTCCTAAAGTCTCTATCCAGGCATAAGGGACACTGAATAGCCAACGGAATCCTGAGGAAAATGAACAAAGCTGGACGTATCCCCCTTTCTGATTTCACCATACAGGACGAAGCACTAGGTACTGAAACAGCACAGTCTGGGCCCCAAAATAGGCACACAGACGAATAGAACACGATCAAGAGCACAGAGGTCTACTCACACAAATATGGACAGCTCATTTTCGACCAGAGGGACAAGAGAAGACAGCGGAGAAAGGAAAGTCTAGAGAAGAAATGTTTCTTGGAAGACTGCACAACCACAGGTAACAAAATGAGAGTAGGACATGATGTTAAACGAGGCACATACCACCTCGAAATGGATTAAAGCCTTGAATGGAAGACTTCAGTCCATGGAACTTCCATGAGAAAACCCAGGCAGCGTGCTCTTTACCATCTGGCTTAGCTGCCTATTTGGAAGAAGCATGTGTGACTGGGCAAGGGCAAGAAAGGAAACAAGAAGCAAACGGGACTCTATCCAACGCAGAAGGTTCTGCCCAGCCAAGGAAACCATAACTCAATGCAAAGACTGCACAGCAACTGGCAGTGGATGTTTGCAAACCACACATCAGAGAAGGGCTGAATAGCCAAACGATCCAATAACCTCACACGTCTCCACAAGAGGAAAAACAACAAACCCAGTAAAACCTGGGCAAAAGATGGAAACAGAGATTTCTCCCAAAGAGAGAAAGATGGGCAACAGCTGTATGAAAACATGTTCACCATCATAAATTCTCATGCCAGTGCAAATCCAAACAGCAATGGGATAACAGCTCCCTGTGGTCAGAATGGCTATAAGGAACAAGACAGGAAACAACAAGTGTCAGAGAGGAGGTGGAGACAAGGGAAGCCTCCTGCACCACTGGTGGGAGTGTAAACCGGTGCAGCCAGTAGGAAAAGCAGTGTGGAATTGCCTCAGAAATTTCTACCATATGATCCAGCTATTCCTCGGCAGCTTGTATATCCATAGAACTTGGAAACACTAATGCATAGAGATCCGTGCACCACTGTGTTCACCACAGCCTTACTCCCGAGATACAAGACTTGTAAGCCGCCCTGGTGCCCATCAAGGGACGAATGGAGAAGGAAGATGGGCTATATCCACACAATGGCATAGCACTCAGATGTAGGAATGGATGCAGTCCAGTCATTTGTGACCACCAGAATGGCTCCTGAGGGTATGAGGGGAATTGAAACAAGCCCAGGGAGAAGGTCAAATACCATGCGATCTAAGTTACAAAGAGATATAGAAAAAAAAGGACAAACAAGCTGGAATCACGTGAGATGGAACCGGTGGTTCCCAGAGGGAATGTGAGCCTGGGCCCCGAGGGTGACATAGTTGAATAGGCACAAGTGTGTGGTGAGGGCCTGTAATTAGGCTTATGGTGGTGAAGATGATGTAACCTACACAGAACTTTAAATCTGTGAGGATGTAAATGTGAAAGATATAGGATGTTATAATGCAGGGTTACGGCCACCAATTCACATAAAATCAAAACTCCTAAAAGGGGTGCAGATTTACGGCCTAAAGCTTTGGAGGCTGAAACAGATTAGAGAAGATGAACTTCCAAGGATTGGTAATCACCTCAAAATGCTTAATGATGCTACAGAAAGGTAGAGCTTTGCAAAGAGATGAAGAGGAATACTAGGAAGAGAACATGTTCCATGCTAAACTCATGAACCAACGGAAAATGCTACCTTCCATGTTGTTAATACTGATTCCCTTCATGCATGAGCCAAGCAGGCCAACATCTTCCCAAGTTCAGGCCAAAGTTTGGTCCAAAAGTCCAATTCAGGGCCTGCCCTGTATTGCAGCAGGTAAGTGCCCACGTTCCGCCTCGGTGGCCGGGGCTTCATTGGCTAGCATCACGTGTGTGGATCAGATTACTAGCATTAGGAAATCCAGATTTCATGGTCTCGTGGGCACAGAGATCATAAAGAAGTAGAAAGTGTGAGATGACCTTATCAATACTCACCAGAAAAAGAACCATGAGAATATTACAATCTATGAATGCGTCAACTACACTTGCCCAATTGATGAAGGAAACAAAACATGTGAGTTGCCAAGGTGGAATTGTCACACCGCTAGGAGATCACACGATCATTGTGCATCAGGGGATTGCCTGGACAGCATCAACTTCTTACGGACTTCAGGACGTTCTCTGAGGAAAGTCCACCCATTTGGCCATATCCACAAAAGATAAGAGATAAAACCAGGGATGATCTTTAAGGGAAGAAACCAGTGTCTAGAGGGAATATAGTAGACCTTTCAAAGTTCGAGGAGAAAGTTAGAAACTGACAAGAAATCCAGAACAAGGAAAACTATCCTACCTGGAAAGGGGGAATAGTCAGACTGGTATGAGATGGGTCTGAACCACTGCGTGCATGGAGGTTTTCAGGACAACTTAGAATTCTGAGGGTGTTTATGACATCGCAGTGAACATGTCACCCAAGATGGCTGCATGTTTCCAGTCCTAACATTGGACTAGGCTAGGATAGTCAAGTGAGAGATACCCAGAAACAGCATTTACAAACATAAACCAGGCACAGAATCTTGAAGAGACCAAAGAGATGCTGGTTCAAGGGATAAGAAAGGAATCATTGTGATGATACGACATGATTTCTTTGTTTTCCTCAGGATTCCTTTGGTTCTTCAGGGTCTTTTGTTGCTGGAGAGAAACATTAGGATTCCCTCTTCTATTTCTGTGGGAAAGATTGCTGCAACGTTGACTGGGATTGCATGGAATCCAGAGATTGCTTTATCCAGTACGGACGTTTCAAATGTGTTAATTCTTCCATTCCAAGAGCACTGAATGCCCTACCAGTTCCTTGTGTCTTGTGGAATTTCTTTCCTCAAAGCTTTGCTATTTCTCGGTTTACATAGCTCTCACCTGTTTGGCTCAGGTTATTCCTAGATACCTTAATCTTCTAAAGCATGCTTTTATTTTTTTTTTTGAGGGCAAGTTTTTCTATCATTTGTAACTTTTAATTGCTTTTGTTTAGGCAGAAGTTTATCGCTGTGCTCACATCTGTTGGCAATGCTCCTGTATTTCCTGATGAAGAGGGCCCTGTCTAACGTCTCTTCCCATCTGCCTCTACACTACCTCGGACGCCTGTCCCAGAATGGCTGGACCAGCCGTGAGGAGGTTCACGCCAGGATTCTATGCGGCCACTGCTGGCTGCCGACCCAGAGCACGTGGACTTCACCACTGCACCGCTGCACCACTCGCCGGCCCCTTTCATGTTCCATTGACAGCCTGCAGTTGAGTGGAAGGTGACTCGAGTATGCTACTTGAGCCCAACTCTGGCCCTGTGTAGATGAGGCCAGCTTGTTTATCTGGTCCAGTGTGATGTCAAAGGATCTGTCAGAATTGTGTCTCTGCTGTCCCGGCAAGCTTCATGGACACCGGCTTTCATAGCCCGCTTGGAGCAAACTCGTAACTCACGCTTCCCAGGTAGCCCAGCTTTGACCTTTGCTGCAGTTTTTGGGGTTGTGATTTTCTCGGACTTTCAAACATTAGAGCAGAGTCTGTCTAATGAATGACATATTTCACAGTGGATTATTCAGGTGTGATTTCAGTTTGCCTTCCATTTCGGGGACCTTGGTTTCATTTCCATAGTCTAATCATCATGGTCTTTCTCAGCTATCTCCCTTACATATGCTTATGAAGCCGTTCTCCTTCATGCCAAGTTATTAATTTTGTATTTTTTTAATCACCATATTTTCTGTAGGCCGAGGTGTGAGTCCTTTCGTGAATGTTGGGTGTTGTCTTGGAATTTCCATCTGTCACTTGAAGGAATCTCTGCTATCCTAGCCTAGGCCAAACTGAGCACTGAGAACACCAGGTCCTCTTGGATGGTTTGACCTTCTGAGATCAGAAACTCCAGATTCATGGGTGTCCTGGCAACCACCTTCACGGAAATGATGTTTCCGAGACAAATTAGACAAATCTGATGAACTCCTCTCTCCAGGCAACAGATTTTTCTGTCTCTTTTCTGGATTTGGGAAGTTTCTAACTTGAGCCCTGATCCTTGAACATTCCACTAGCTTACGTCCAGATACTGGCTTGCTTTATTTCTATAGGGTTTATTTTTTTGATTTACATCCTCAGATCTGGCATGTGTAGTTATCTTTAAATGTCACTGTAATGTTTAATTTTCCACCAACTCCTTACATAAGGTGTCAAAACACATAGTCAATACTCCTTCTAGGGTCAGAGATATGGGGAGAGAACTTCATTAGAGTCCAATGGAGCAATCTAGCCTGGGAGGGCAGCCTTCACAAAGGAACGAAGCCCTCTGGAAAAGGGTGCATTTCAGCACACTTCTGGAGCCCTTCCAAACAAGGAGACATACCCCAAGCATGACAGGTGCCCACGCCTTCAGGGCTTCAAAGAGTACTCTTGTGAGACATAACCGTCTACCCAGTGGGCCCCCGTGATGCCAGAGCTATGGAAAGGGAGACTTCTCCTCAAAGAATGCTAGGGGCCCAGGAAAGGAGGCATGGATTCTCCTCTTTGATGTCCTGAAGACTTCATTCTTGACTTTGGATTAAGATTAAGTCAGAAGGACAATGTCGGTCTGATAAGCCCCAAGTCTGGCCTCTTGCTTCCAATCAAGTTTCAAGCTTGAATCAGCATGGTCTCCCCATCTACTTGAGTAGATGACAATGTTCTCCTCTTGGTGCTTGTCCCTCTATTATCGCTTCTTCCCAATGATTCCTTTCTTATCCCTTGGATCATAGTCTCTTTGATCTCTTCAAGATTCTGTGCCCGGTTTCTGTTTGTAGCAGCTGTCTCTGGGTATCTCTCACTTGAATATCCTAGCCTAGTCCAACGCTCCAACTGGAAATATGCAGCGATCTTGGGTGACATGTTCACCGTGATATCATAAACACCCTCAAAGTTACAAGTTGTCCTGACAACCTCCCTGCACACCATGTTTCAGAGCCATCTCATACAAGTCTGACCACGCACCTTTTCCAGGCAGGATAGTTTTCCTTTTTCTGGATTTCTTGTCGGTTTCCAACTTTATCCTCCAACTTTGAAAGGTGTACTACATTCTCTCTAGACACCGGTTTCTTTCCTTTAAGATTATCCTAGGTCATCTCTCATAATTTGTGGCTATGACCAAATGGGTGGACCTTCCCCATAGAAAGTCCTGGAGTACTTCCCAAGTTGAGGTTGCCCAGGCAATCCTCTGATGTGCAATGATCGTTTCATCTCATAGCAGTCTTACAAGTCCACCTTGGCAGGTTACAAGTTTTCCTTCCTTCTTCATTTGGCAAGTGTACCAGCTGCATTCACACATTGTAGTACCCTCATGTTTCTTTTTCTGGTGCATATTGCTAACACATCCTCACAATTTCTACTTCTTTGTGGTCTCTGTCCGCACCATACCATGAAATCTACATTTCCGATTGCTACTAATCTGATCCCCACCCCTGATGCGAACCACTGAAGCCCGGGCCGCCCAAGCAGAACGTGGGCACTTACCCCCTACACCACAAGGCCGGCCCTGAATTGGACTTTTGGGCCAATCATTGGCCTGAACTTGGGAAGATGTCATCCTCCTTTGATTATGAGTAAATGGAATTACTAGCAACATCATGGACGGGAACATTTTCCATTGGTGCGTGAGATTAGCACGGAACATGTTCTCTTGGTAGTATTCCTCATCATCTCGTTGCAATGGTCTACCTTTCTGTAGCACTATTAAGCATTTGGAGGTGATTGTCAATACTTGGAAGTTCATCTTCTCTCATCTCTTTCAGACTCCAAAGCTTTATGCCGTAAATCCGCACGCCTTTCTGGATTTTGGATTTTATGTTAGTTTATTGTTGTAACCCTGCGTTATAACATCCTGTAGCTTCAGATTTCCACCCCCAGAGATTTAGACTTCTGTGTAGGTTATATCATCCTCCCCTCCGGAAGCCTCATTACAGGCCTGAACCACATGCTTGTGGCTAATCTTCTCTTTCACCCTCCCTCCGCCCCCCAGTCCCCTTGGGAACCACCAATCCACTGTCCCATGGTACCTATACATTAGCCCATGTTTTTCTGTTCTCCTTGTAAGTGAGAACCTACGGGATTTGACTTTCTCCCTGTGACTGGTTTCACTTCCCATAAGACCCTCAGGAGCCATTCTGGAGGTCACAAAGGGCTGGATTACATCCTTACTTATAGCTGAGTAGTATCCCCTTGTGTCGCTATAGCCCATCTTCCTTCTCCATTGGTCCCTTGATGGGCACCAGGGCAGCTTCCAAGTCTTGGATATCAGGAGCAAGGCTGTGGTGAACACAGCGGTGCAGGGATCTCTATGCATTGGTGTTTCCAAGTTCTTTGGATAAATACACCACCGAGGAAGAGCTGGATCATATGGTAGATGGATCTTAAATTTCTGAGGCAAGTCCACACTGCTTTGTGGAGTGGCAGCATCGGTTTACACTACCACCAGCAGTGCTGGAGGCTTCATTCTCTCCACCCCCTCTCAGACACTTGTTTCCTGGCTTGTTACTTAGGGCCATTGTGACCACAGTAAGCTGCTATCTCATTGAAGTTTGGATTTGCGCTGGCATGGGACTTCCTGATGAGGAACATGTTTTCATACAGCCTATTGGCTATCTTTCTATCTTCTGGGGAGAAATCTCTGTTTGCATCTTCTGCCAGGTTTTAGTGGGCTTGTTGCGTTTTCTCTTTTGGAGACGTGTGAGGTCATTGGATCTTTTGGCTCTTAACCCCTTCTCTGATGTGTGTTTTGAAAACATCCTCTCCCAGTTGTTGTGCTGACGTTGCACTGAGTTGATGGTTTCCTTGTCTGGGCAGAAGCTTCTGCAGTGTATGAAGTCCAGTTTGTTTCTTGTTTCCTTTGTTGCCCTTGACTAGTCAAACATGCTTCTTCCAAATAGGTGGCTAAGCCAGATGGCAAAGAGCAAGCTGCCTGGGTTGTCTCCTAGAAGTTGCACGGTTTCAAGTCTTCCATTCAAGGCTTTAATCCATTTCGAGGTGGTCTGTGTGCCTGGTGTAACATCATGGTCTACTCTCATTGTGTTACATGTGGCTGTGCATTCTTCCATGCACCGTTGCTTGTCGAGACTCTCCTTTCTCCGCTGTCTCCTCTTGGTTCCCTTGTCGAAAACGAGTTGTCCATATGTACGTAAGTTGACCTCTGGGCTCTAGATTCTGTTCCATGTGTCTGTGTGCCTGTTTTTGGACCCAGACTGTGCCATTTCGGTTCGTTGCGCTCCGTCCTACATGAAGAAATCAGACAGTGTGATATGTCATGCTTTGTTCGTTTTCCTCAGGATTCCTTTGGGTATTCAGATTCCTTTGCTGCTGGATAGAGGCTTTACTATCCTCTCTCTATTTCTGTGAGAAAGATTGCTGCAACTTGGACTGGGATTGCATGGAATCCACAGATTGCTTTATGGGGTATGGAGGTTTCAAGTGTATTAGTTCTTCCATTCGAAGAGCATGAAATAGCCTTCCATTTCCTTAGGTCGTCTGGAGTTTCTTTCCGCAAAGCTTTGCCAGGTTTTGGTTTACATAGCTTGCATGTGTTTGGTGAAGCATAGTCTTAGATATCTTATTTCTCCTACTGGCCTGCTTCCCTTTTTGAGGTTCATTATTTCTATTCTTTGCACCTTTTAATTGGTTCTGTTTTGGCAAACGTTTATTGCTATGCTCACATCTGCTGACAATGCTGCTGTACTTGCTGAGGATGAGTGGCACTGCCTAACGTCGTTTCCCAACTGCCTCTACACTACCTCAGATGCCTGCCCCAGATGGCTGTAACAACCATGAGGAGGATCACCCCAGGATTCCACGCTCCCGACCGCGGCCAGCCGACCAAGAACACGTGGACTTCACCCCTGCAACACTGGCCGGCCCTTTACATGTTCCATTGCCAACCTGCAGTTGAGTGGAATGTGACTTGAATATGCCACTTGAGCCCAACTCTGGCCCTGTGTTGACTAGGCCAGGTTGTTTTTCCGGTGCACTGTGATGTCAGAGGATTTGTCAGAATTTTGTCTCTGCTGTCCCGGCAAGCTTCATGGACACACGGTTTCAGAGCCCGTTTGGAGCAGTCTGAGAACTCACCCTTCCCAGTTAGCCCAGGTTTGACCTTCACTGCAGGTTTTGGGGTTGTCACTTTCTCAGACTTTCCAACATTCAAGCAGAGTCTGTCTAAGGACTGACGTCTTTCACTGTGGATTATTGAGGTGTGATTTCTGTTGGCCTTCCATTTTCTGGGACCATGTTTTCTTTTCCATAGTCTAATTGTCATGGTCTTTCTGAGCTATCTCCCTTTGACATGCTTATGATTGCATTCTCCTTCATTCCAAGTTAGGAATTTTGTATTTCTTTAATCACTGTAAGTTCTGTAGGCTGGTGTGTGAGTGCTTTTGTGATTGTTGGGTGTTATCTTTGAATTTCTATTGGTAACTTGAAGAAATCTTTGCTATGCTAGCCTAGGTGCAACTGAGCACTGAGTACATGTGGTCATCTTGCTTCGTTTGACATTGTGAGATGAGAAACTCCATGTTGTCCTGGCAACCACCTTCAAGGACGCAAGGGTTTCGAGACAAATTAGATGAATCTGATGAATTCCTCTCTCCAGGGGAGAGATCCTTCCATCCCTTTTCTGGATTTGGGTGGTTTCGTACTTCACCCCTCATCCCTGAACGCTCCACTAGATTACGTGTAGATTGTTTCTTACTTAATTTCTACAGGGTTTTTTTATTTGTTTGATTTACATCCTCAGCTGTGGCATGTTTATTTTTCTTTAAATATAATGGAAATGTTCTACTTTTCAGCCAACCTCCTTACATGTAGTTCGAAACACATAATCAATACTCCTTCTAAGATAAGAGATGGGGGAGAGAATCTCATCAATCCCAACTGAGCACTCTAGCCTGGGAGGGCAGCCATCACCAAGGAACGAAGCGGTCTGGAAAAGGGTGCTTTTTAGCACACATCTAGAGCCTTTCCAAAGCAAGAAACAGAGCCAACCATGGCAGATATCCATTCCTTCCAGGCTTCAATGAAATCTCTTGAGACACATTGGCATGTACCCAGTGGACCCCTGTGAAGCCAGAGCTATGGAAAGAGAGACTTGTCTTCAACATGCTAGGGGCCTAGAAAAGGAGGTCTGGATTCTTCTCTTCAATGTCCTCAAGTGATCATTCTTGACATTGGATTATGAATAAGGCAGAAGGACAACGTAGGTCTGATAAGCCCCAGGTTCGGCCTCTTTTTTCTAAACAAGTTTCAAGCTTGAATCAGCACAGTCTCCCCATCTACTTGAGTAGATGACACTGTTCTCCTCTCAGTGCTTGCCCCTCTAGTATCGCTTCTTCCCAATGATTCCTTTCTCAACTCTTGAATCAGTGTCTCTTTGATCTCTTCAAGATTCTGTGCCAGGATTCTGTTTGGAAAAGCTGTTTCTGGGTAACTGTCACTTGAATATACTGTCCTAGGCCTATCCTCGGGCTGGAAACCTCAGCCAACTTGGGTGACATGGTCACCATGATGTCATAAACACCCTCAGAATTCTAAGTTGTCCTGACAACCTCCATGCACACAGTGTCTCAGAGTGATCTCATACCAGTCTGACTACTCTCCCTTTCCAGGTAGGACAGTTTTCCTTTTTCTGGACTTGTTGTCGGTTTCTAACTTTATCCTCGAACCTTGAAAGGTCTACTACATTCCTTCTAGACACTGGTTTCTTTCCTTTAAGATCTTCCTGGGATTTATCTCTTATCATTTGTGGATGTGGCCAAATGTGTGGACTTTCCGCAGAGAAAGTCCTGGAGTCCCTGTCAAATTTATGTTCCCAGCAATCCTCTGATACACAATGATCGTGTCATCTCATAGCACTCTGGCAATTCCACCTTGGCTGGTCACATGTTTTACTTCCTTCATCATGTGGGGAAGTGTACCTGATGCGTTCATAGATTGTGATATTCTCATGGTTCTTTTTCTGGTGTGTATTCATAACGTATCCTCACAATTTCTACATCTTCATGATCTCTGTCTGCATCATACCTTGAAATCTATATTTCCAAATGCTCCTAATCTGATCCGGACCTGTGATGCTGGCCAGCAAAGCCCAGGCCGCCCAAGCAGAACATGGGCACTTACCCGCTACACCACTGGGCCGACCCTGAATAGGACTTTTGAACCAACCTTTGTACTGAACTTTGGAAGATGTTGGCCTGCTTTGATTATTCGTAAAGGTTATTAGTAGTAACATCATAGACAGCTACATTTTCCATTCTCTCATGAGCTTAGCATGGAACGTGTTCTCTTGGTAGTGTTCCTCTTCATCTCTTTGCAATGGTCTACCTTTCTGTAGCATCATTAAGCATTTGAAGGTGATTATCAATCCATGGAAGCCCATCTTCTCTAAACTCTTTCAGCCTCCAATCTTTATGCCATAAACCTGCTTGCCTTTATGGAGTTTTGATTTTATGTGAACTGGTTTCCGGAACCCTGAATTATAACATCCTATAACTTTCAGATTTACATCCTCATAGATTTAGACTTCTGTGTATGCTACGTCATCTTGACCACTCTAAGCTTAATTACAGGCCCACACCACACACTTGTGCCTAATCAACTGTTTCCCCCTCCGTCCCCTGCCACCTGTTACCTCTGGGAACAACCAATCCTCTGTCACATGCTACCGGTTTGTTGCTCCTTGTTTTAACCTTCTCCTTGTAAGTGAGATCCTATGGTATTTGACTTTCTCCCTGGGTATTGTTTCAGTTACCTTCATACACTCAGTAGCCATTCTGTTGTCACAAATTGCTGGACTGCACACTTTCTTACAGCTGAGTGCTATGCCATTGTGTGAATATAGCCCATCATCCTTCTCCAAGAGCCCTTGATGGGCACCAGGGAGGATTCCAAGTCTTGGATATCGGGAGTAAGGCTGTGGTGAACAAAGCAGTGCAGGGATCTCCATGCCTTAGTGATTCCAAGGTCTTTGGATAAACACGCCGGAGAGGAATAGCTGGATCATATGGTAGATGGATTCTGAAATTTTTGAGGTAATGTCACATGGCTTTATGTAGTGCCTGCACTGGTTTACACTCCCACAAGCTCTGCAGGACTCTTCCCTTCTCTCCACCTCCTCTCCAACACTTGTTGTTTCCTCTCTTGTTCCTTGTAGCCATTCTGAACACAATGTGCTGTTATCACATTGCCATTCGGATTTGCATTGGCCTTAGACTTAACGATGATGAACATGTATTTATATAGCTATTTCCCAACCTTCTATCTTCTTGGGGTAAATTTCTGTTTCCATCTTTTGCCCAGGTTTTAATGGGCTTGTTGTTTTTTCTCTTGTGGAGACGTGTGTGGCCATTGGATGTTTTGGCTATTCAGCCCTTCTCCGATGTGTGGTTTGAAACATCCTCTCCCTGTTGTTGTGCTGTCTTTGCATTGAGTAGATGGTTTCCTTGGCTGGACAGTAGGTTCTGCATTGGATGGAATCCCGTTTGTTTCTTGTTTCATTTGTTGCCCTTGCCCAGTCACATATGCTTCTTCCAAATAGGCGGCTAAGCCAGATGGTAAAGAGCAGGCTGCCTGCGTTTCCTCCAGGAAGTTTCACGGTTTCAAGACTTCCGTTGAAGGCTTTAATCCATTTCGAGATGGTGTGTGTGCCTGGTGTAACATCATGGTCTACTCTCATTGTGTTACATGTGGCTCTGCAGTCTTCCCAGCATTGTTTCTGTTAGTCTCTCCTTTCTCCACTGTCTCCTCTTGCCTTCCTCATTGCAAATGTGCTGTCCATATATGTGTGAGTTGAACTCTGGGCTCTGGATTCTGTTCCGTTGGTCTGTTTGCCTGTTTTTGCGACCAAGCTGTGCCGTTTCGGTACCTAGCACTTCGTCCTACATGTTGAAATCTCAAAGTGTGATACCTCCTGCTTTGCTTGTTTCCCTCAGGATTCCTTTGGGTATTCAGCGTCCCTTTTCACTGGATAGAGACTTTAGGATTCTCTCTTCTATTTCTGTGGGAAGGATTCTGCAACTTTGACTGGGATTGCATGGAATCCAGAGATTGCTTTATCCATTACGGAAGTATCAAGTGTTTTACTTCTTACATTCCTAGAGCACGGAATACCCTTCCGTTTGCTTGTGTCTTCCGGAATTTCTTTCCTCAAAGCTTAGCTAGCTTTCGGTTTCCATAGCTTGCAGCTGTTTGGCTAAGCTTATTACTAGAAATCTTTTTGTTCTTACTGGCAGTTTTTTTTTGAGGTTCAGTTTTTCTGTTCTTTGCAACTGTTCATTGATCTTGTTTTGGCATATGTTTATGTGTGTGCTCACATCTGCAGGCGATGCTGCTGTATTTTCTGAGGAAGAGTGATGCTGTCTGACATCACTTCCCAGCTGCCTCAACACTACCTCGGACGCCTGCTGGAAAACGGCTGGACCAGCAGTGAGGAGGTTCACACCCAGGATACCACGTGTCCGGCCCCGGGCTGCCGACCCAGAACATGTCGACTTCACCACTGGGCCACTGGTGGCACCTTTCATGTTTCATTGGCAACCTGCAGTTGAGTGGAATGTGACTTGAATATGCTACTTGAGCCCAACTCTAGCGCTGTGTAGATGAGCCCAGTTTGTTTTTCTTCTCCACTGTGATGTCAGAGGATTTGTCAGAATTGTGTCTCTGCTATTCCAGCAAACTTCATCGACACAGGTTTTCAGAGCCCGATTTTAGCAGTCTTGTAACTCACCCTTCCCAGTTAACCTACGTTTGACCTTCAATGCAGTTTTTGGAGTTGTGACTTTCTCTGATTTTAGAACGTTCAGAGTATGTCCAAAATTGACGTCTTTCATTGTGCATTATTCAGGTGGGATTTCTGTGTGCCTTCCATTTTCTTGAACCGTTTTTTCTTTTCCATGGTATAATCGTTGATAGGGGCTCGGCGAGCTGAAGACTCGAATGAAAGATTTCTTGGAATCTAAAGGTCTGGCATTGGTGCTCTTTTATTTAGAGAATAGTACGGGATAGCATGGGGACAGGACCCATGGCCAGTCAGAGCTCCTGCTGTTGCCCTGGGTTAAGGGTTACAGCGAATTTTATAAGGCATGGGTACATGACTTACTTTTACTGGAAAAAGAAATGATGATGTAAAATATCTTTAAATGATTTCAGTGCAGAATGGGTCTGGTTATTGTGCGGTCATATAACTTTAGATACAAATCTGGCAATATAGATCCGCATGTACGTGATGATGCCCTGGGCTTCTCTCCCTGGCTTCTCAGCCCTAATTCATAACATAAAGAAATCCACCTGGTCACATAGTTTGGCATGTAGGCCAGGTCACGTTGGGTTTCTCTAGCTGGGGCCGGCTTAATCCACATCATAAACCCCCCCTGAACCCATTTGGACCGGAAATCTTTGGGGATATGGACGATGGTCTGTTTTCTGTGACTACTTCTGGCTGTACAAGGTCATAGAGCTGTCCCTAAATGGGACCATAGGCACAGGTAGGAAGTTCAGTGGACCGTAAGGCTTCACCCATGGTGTTCAAGGCTGACAAGGTATACAGAGCCTCTGGAGACAAGAGAATCATTTGACGAGAGGTGGTCCACGAGGTGAAACATTTTTGACATGCGGAAGACAAACAATGAAACAGATAAATTATCATAAGAAATACAAGCAGTATGTTTAACCCAATGAATAAGGTTTTGAAGTAGTACAAAAAACTGATCCGGACTAGGAGTTCAACGAATCGTTTAGAGTTAGGGTTGATAAGACATGGATTTAATTTGGTGGTGGGGATAGGAAGCCAGAAATATTTAGATGGTAGTGAAGAATATGGACACAACATTCAGTTTTTATAATGGCACAGTGCTGCTCTTGTGCTGCTGTCAAGACATCCAGTGCCGTTTGGATTTGGAGGACTGCCTTTCACATTTGGGATACTTCTAAATTGAGCAGTGAAGTGCTATATTGAGTGTCATGTAATGCCTTCATAATAAATTTGTTTAGGACTTCCATGTGCAAGACGACATTTTGGATTCCTAATGAGGGAAGGAAAATTGAGGAAAGATGGTCACACCAGAGGAAGACACAGCTGGTTCAGTGTTGCTGCAAGTTGGGTAGGTTAGAAGGAGGAGATATAGTAGATCTCATTGTACCTTGCATCCAGACAAAGCCTAGGGTGCATCATCCAATCCATCCAGGTGGCAGCCAAGGCTGTAAATTGGAGCCACATAGCCACTGAGCACAATTAGGGGCTAACCAATGTGTGCGGGGCCATCTATCCCAGTCAGTCCCAAACCAATCAGTATTTTTTTCAGCCTATGATATGAGAACACATATAACAGCAAATTTTTCGCATCGGTCAGGTGTAAATAGGCGATGTATCACAAGCGTGATTGGTTTGTTCCCAACAGAGAGTGACCTTTGACTGAGTTGACCACGAGTAGGAGTGAACCAAATATATTCATCCCAAATTTGATATTGTCCATCCTATGCATATCGATAAGTTGGGGACTTTACATTTGGAACTTGTTGTTTAGGATCCACCTATGACAAGGCAAATCTAGTTAGTATTTGGGCAGTAGTATTGAAGGAAAATGTTTGATGATGGCCAGGGAACTCCCAGGTGACAGACATAGATGGCAACAAATAGACATTAAGATTAGTAATAGATGAATCTTGCCAAAGAAAACAGCTAGAATCTAGTATCCAGGAATGCCTATTATAGCTTCTACAGAAACATAATTTTTGTCTCTTAAATCACCCTCATTTTTACAAAAGATAGCCAAATTAGGATTAACTGGTTTTCAAATAAAGTTCAGTTTCAAGACAACTTTCTCCAATTATTTACATATCAGCAGCAAGAATAGTAATTGCTCATACAGGCTTTTTAAAATCTGCTTTGCTAGAATTTTTTCTGACGAATCTCAGATTGAACTGTGAAGGCGTCTCGAGGCCAGAAAAGCCAAGCCAAGGACTTGTCATCAGATTTTGCCTGCAGTACTTACAGATTTGAGTGGAGTTCTCCTTGAGTTCCCCCAAAATATTCGGAGGCTCCTTACACCTGGCAGATAAACAACCTTCCTTACTTACCGGGTGAGATTGCCAGAATCTCTGTAAACAAGGTACCAGGCCCATGTTTCCAAGTGGCTGTATTCCAGAAAGTGCAATCTCTGTTCCGGAAATGCTGTCTTGTCATATCTTACCCTGTATGTTTCAAATATGACATTCCAGTCAAAGCCTTGGTAGTATAACCAATGTGTCCTGTTATAAGGAGAACAGATTCTTATGGAACTTATACAAATATTGCCACCAAATAACTATACTCAGTCACAAAGTGTTTCCCAATTCTGAAGTGATAAGTTAGGGAGAAAAAGATAAAAGTTTCAGTTTTGCTCATAAAGGTATAATTTCACCAAATTGCTGTAAGTCATAGCATAAGAGAAAAGAGAAAAAGATTTCCCTCATTATGAGAAAACAAAACGACACATCAAAACTCAACAATATTTCAAACAGATGTCCTAAAAATTTATAATCATCCTCATCAGTTCACACCGTCCTGTATAATCAAGTCTTGAGCTGAATCTTCTGTCAGCAGATCGAGGAGCTTAGTTTCTGTTAGAATTCTGTAGGTTCTTACTCAGTTTAGTTTTACAATCTGAAAGTTTATCAGAAATCTGTAGATTAGATCCTCTGTGTCACAATCCTTTCCAGAAATTTCTCGGAAGATGAAACATATTTGCTAAAGAAAAAAGCAGCAGAGTAAAACAAGAACTAACTGCAAATTTGCAAAGGAATCAAAAGGGCAATTGACAAAGAAACTTGGCTACTCCTGTGACATATAACACTTCCAGATAATAATTGGACTTATGACTGATAACCAGGAAAGATCAGAATTCTAGGAATGCTATATAATTTTAAGACATCTATATTAATAACATTTACACATCTAATACCACCTAAGAAGATCTATCATCACTTATTTCCCAATGTTTCCCATGTAATTTAATAGACCAAATAAGCCTAATTAGTTTAGTATTTTCTTCCTTATAGGAAGAGAGAGCAAATTTCTTTGAGCAGTCTCAGGGGCCCTCTGAAAATCCTCAGAGTAATCATTCTTCTGTCTACCAGGTTAAAAGAAAGACTTCATTCAGGATTTGAATATTTTTGAGAGAGAAGCTTGTTAAAACATATAAAAAGTTTTTAAAATGCTTCTTCAAATAGGAAACAATACTCACTGTGAAACAATTTTCAGGTATCTATTCAAAGTGATAACAGAAAGAGTCAAAAATATTAAGACTGAGCTCAGTCATTATTTTCACAAAACAGATTTGTCTCTTGGGTAGACTTACTCAAAGGAACAGCTTTCATTACCTCCTTATCAAGAGCAGATCAAAGGTTCAAGAAAATTTATCCTTTTAAAGAAAACCAAATTTGAATTTCTGCACCTACTTATTTTTAACATTCAAACTCATTCACTTAATTGAACTTACCTTAGTCTACGTGACCAGGCATAAAACTCCTTTCAGAATTTCTCCTTCACAAACCTTCTAAAACTTTCTTTCTTGGTTTCAGATTTTGTCCCAAACTCTTTCTTTTTTCCTTTCTAGTACATTAGGACGCATTTATCTTTCTTAACCCATCAAACAAAAATATTTCCATTCTTTATACCGTTTTTACTGAAAGCATAGACTTTAACTTACTTGAATATGAGCTCTTTTCCTTAGTAATTTCCAGTAGCTTTAATTCCATAGGTTAATTAGAACTTTTAACCCTTAACAGACGTAGTAAACACTAAAAAGGCAAACAGTTATGAATCGACTTTTATATCAGCATTCTACACCCTTCATAACTTTAGAAACACGCCACTTTACAATAAAACACAAGGCATGCTTTTTATACACCCAAACACTTTTAACCTCTTCAATAAGAAGCCAAAAGTAGATAACTTAGATATGTTTATTAATAATGTTTCGGTGTTACATCCAATCCAAAAACAACCCAGATATTCAGATTTTTATCATTTAACTTAACTTGGCATAACTCAAGACTGTTACCAAAAAGAATTTTGATGCTGTTTTTTTTCAACAAGTATACTGATCATGAAAGTTATTGTACTCATTTTTATAAGTTTTATGTATATAAACCATTTGTTTCCAACTATTATGTTCAGAGTACCTACAGAAACCTCATGAGGCATTAGACAAAACTGGTCATCATTTAAAGCTATTATTTTGTTGACAAATTTAACAGACAACGTGAACTTATATGACTAGAAAACCCAGGCTGAATGCCTGCATCCTATGCAAATACCAACAACTCTGACAAAAAGACTATTTTCAATCCTTAATCCACATCAATCGTCTTTTTCTTTCTCAGCTCTCTCTCATAGGTATGCTTATCAGTCCATTCTCCTTCATTCCAAGTTTTTAATTTTGTATTTCTTTAATCACCATATGTTCTGTAGGCCGATGCATGAGTGCTTTTGTGATTGTTATGTATTGTCTTTGAATTCCCATTGTTCACTAGAAGGAATCTTTGCTACCCTAGCCTAGATCCAACTGAGCACTGAGAACACATCATCATCTCGGTTGGTTTGACATTCTGAGAACAGAAACTCCAAATGCTAGGTTGTCCAGCCAACCAACTTATGGACATAATGTTTCTGAGACAAATTAGACAAACCTGATGAATTCTTCTCTCCAGGTAAGATATTTTCATGTCTCTTTTCTGAATTTGGGAAGGCTCGAACTTGATTGTTACAGTAGATTACGTCTAAGGACTGCTTTACTTTAATTCTGTAGGGATTGTTAGTTGTTTGATTCACATCCTCAGCTCTGGCATGTTTATTTTTCTTTAAATATGTGTAATGTTTCAATTTTCAGCCAACTTCCTCACATATGTTTTCAAAACACATAATCAATACTCTTCCAAAAAGGCATGCAGATGTGCACCATGAAGCGTTTGAGGCTGAAAGACGTTAGAGAAGATGAACTTCCAAGGATTGTGAATCTCTTCCAAATGCTTAATGATGATACACAAAGTAGACCATAGCAAATAGATTAAGAGGAATACAACGAAGAGAACGTGTTCCGCGCTAAGCTCATGAAGCAAGGGAAAATGTTACCATGAGTGAGGTTATTACTAATTACCTTCACGAATAATCACAGCAGGGCAGCTTCTCCCCAAGTTCAGGCAACAGATTGGTCCAAAAGTAAAATTCAGGTCCAGCCATGTGTTCTGGTGTGTAAGTGTCCACGTTCCTAGTGGACGACCTGGGATTCATGGAGTCAATGATGGGTGCTGATCAGATTAGTAACATTAGGAAAGATAGATTTCATGGTATGGTGCAGACAGAGATCAAAAATAAATGGAAATTGTGAGCATACCTTATCGATACGCACAAGGAAATAAACATGAAAATATTGAAGTCTATGACACATCTGGTACACTTCTCTAAATACAAAATGAAGGAAGTGATGTGACCTGCATAGGTGGAATTGTCAGACTGCATGAGATGACATGATCATTGCACATCAGAGGATTGGCTGGGCAACTTCAACTTGGGAGGGACTCCAGGACTTTCTCTGGGGAAAGTCTACACATTTGGCCATATCTACAAAATGTAACAGCTAAAACCCAGGATAAACTTAAAGTAAAGAAACTAGTGTCTAGAGAGAATGTACTAGACGTTTAAAAGTTCAAGGATAAAGTTAGAAACCGACAAGAAATCTAGGAAATGGAAAAGTATTCTAGCTGGAAAGCGTGAGTAGTCAGACTGGTATGAGATCGTTCTGAAATGCTGTGTGCATGTAAGATGCCAGGACAACTGAGAAGTTTGAGGGTGTTTAGGACATCACAGTGAACATGTCACCCAAGATGGCCTCATGTTGATAGTCCGAGGATTGTCTTAGGCTACTGATTCTCAAGGGAGAGATACCCAGAAGAGAATTTAAAAACAGAAACCAGCCACTGAAACTTGAAGAGATAGAATAGACGCTGATTAAAGGGATAAGAAAGAAGTCATTGTGAAGATACAATAATAGAGGGACAATCACTGAGTGGAGACCACTGTGATCTACTCAAGTATAGGGGGAGGCCATGGAGATTCAAGCTTGAAACTTGATTTGAAACCAGAGGCTGGACTTGGGTCTTATCAGGCCTACATTTTCCTTCTGTGTTAATCATCATCCAAAATCAAGAGTGATCTCCTGAGGACGTTGTAGAGAATGATTGATGCTTCCTTTCCTATGCCACTTGCATTCATTGAAGAGAAGTATCACTTTCCATAGCTCTGGCATTAGGGAGCTCCAAAGGGTACATGCTAATGTGTCACAAGATATCTCTTTGAACCCTTGAAGGAATGGACCCCGTCATGCTTTGCGTATGTCTCATTGTTTGGCAGGGCTTCAGAAATGTGCTGAGAAGCACCCTTTTCCAGACGGCTTCATTGCTTTGTGAGGGCCACCGTAACAGGCTAGTGTGCTCAGTTTGGCTCCAATGAAGTTCTATCCCCATATCTCTTGGAGTAGAATGATTATTGATGACGTGTATTGACACCATATGTAAATAGTTTGGCTGAAAATTAGAACATTACAATTATCTTTATAGAAAATAAACTTGCCAGAGCTGAAGATGTAAATCAAACAAATAACACACCCTATAGAAATAAAGTAAGCCAGTATCTAGACGTAATCTAGAGGAACGTTCAAGGATGGGGGTCAAGATTGAAACTTCCCAAATCCAGAAATGAGACAGAAAAGTATCTTATTTGGAGCGGAATTCAGCAGATTTGCCGAATTTGTTTCGGCTACATTATGTTCATGAAGGAGGTTGCCATGCCTACCTAGAATTTGGAGGTTAAGATCTCAGAATGTCAGACCAACCAAGATGAACACGTGTTCTCAGTGCTCATCTTCACCAAGGCTAGCATGGCAAAGATGGCTACACGGGACCATATAAATTCAAAGACAACACCCAACAATGAAAAGCACTCACACGTAGGTCTATAGAACATAGGGTGGTTAAAGAAATAGAAAATTGATACCTTGGGATGAAGGACAACCGACTGACAAGCATACCAAAGGGGGAAATCTGAGAACGACCATGATGATTATACTATGGAAAAATAAAATGTGCTCAGAAAAGGGAATGCAAACACAAATAACACCTGAATAATCCACAACAAAAGATGTCAGACTTTAGACAGACTCTGCTTGAACTTTTGAAAGTCAGAAAGTCACAAACCAAAAAGCTGCAGTGAGGTAAAACCTGGGCTACCTTGAAAGGGTGAGTCTGAGATTGCTCCAAACCTGCTCTGAAACTCTGTGTCCATGATGCTTGCCTGGACAGCAGAGACACAATTATGACAAATTCTCTGACATCACAGTTGAGCAAAAATACAAACCGTCTACATCAACTCAGTGCCAGAATTGGGCTGAAGTAGCCTATTTAAGTCACATTCCACACAACTGCAGGTTGCAAGGGAACTTGAAAGGGGTCGGGCAGTGGAGAACTGGGGAAGTCCGCGGGTTTTGGGTCAGCAGCCTGCACTTGGCTGGGTGGAATCCTGGGGGCAGACCTCCTCACCGCTGGTCCAGCCATTCTGGGGCAGGCGTGGGAGGGAGTGTAGAGGCAGATGAGAAGCGACGTGAGACAGGGCCACTCTTCTTCAGCAAATACAGGAGCACTTCCAGCAGATGTGAGCCCAGCAATAAACCTCTGTCAAAAGGAAACAAATTAAAAGTTGCAATCAATAGGAAAATTAACCTCAAAAAAAATGCCAGTAGGAATAATAAGATACCTACGAATAACCTCACCCCAACAGGTGAAAGCTCTGTAAATTGATAACTAGCAAACCTTTGTAGAAGAAAAATGGGAGAAGACACAAGGAGGCGGAAGGATATTGCATGCTCTTGAAATGGAAGAATTAACACACTGGAAACCTCCACACTGGCTGAAGCAATCTCTAGATTACATGAAATCCCAGTCAAAGTTGCAGCTATATTTCTCACAGAGATAGAAGCGAGCATCCTAAAGTTTACATCCAGCAACAAAAGGCCCCAAATAAACGAAGGAATCCTGAGGAAAAAGAACAAAGCTCAATGTATCACATTTTCTGATTTGAATATAGAGGACGAAGAACTAGGAATGGAAACGGCACAGTCTGGGATGCAAAACAGACACACAGAACCATGGAACAGAATCAAGAGCCCAGAGGTATATGCACACCTATATGGACAGCCCATTTTCGACCACGGCGCCAAGAGGAGACAGGGGAGAAAGGAAAGTCTCTACAATAAATGGTGCTGGGAGGACTGCAGAGCCTCACCTAAGACAAGGAGAATAGACCACAGTGTTACACCAGGCACAAACACCAACTCAAAATGGATTAAAGTCTTGAATGTAAGACTGGAAACCATGAGACTTCTGGAAGAAAACGCTGGCAGCTTGCTCTTTGTCATCTGTCTTAGCCTCCTATTTGGAGGAAGACTTTCTGTCTGGGCAAGGGCAATAAAGGAAACAAGAAACAAATGGGACTACATCAAACGCAAAAGCTTCTGCCCAACCAAGGAAACCATCGACTCAATGCAAAGACAGTACAACCACTGGGAGAGGATGTTGAAAACCACACATCGGTGAACAGGTGAATAGCCAAAAGATGCAGTGAACTCATATGGGTCCACAAGAGAAAAAAAATAAGCCCATTAAAACCTGGGCAGTAGGTGGAAACAGAGATTTCGCCCAAGAAGAGATAGAGATGGTCAACAGGTGTATGAAAACATGTTCATCATCATTAAGACTCAGGGCAGTTGAAATCCAAACGGCAGTGAGATAGCAGCTCAGTGTGTTCTGAATGACTATAGGTAAAAAGTCAGGAAACAAGTGTCAGAGAGGAGCTGCAGAGATGGGAAGACTCCTACAGTGCTGCTGTGAGTGTAAGCTGGTGCAGCCACGACGCAAATCTGTGTGGAATTGCCTCAGACATGTCAGAATCCATCTACTATATGATCCAGCTATTATTCAGTGGCGTGTTTATCCAAAGACCATGGAAAAAGTCGTGCACCGATATATGTGCACCCCTGTGTTCACCCTGGCCTTACTCCCGTTATCCAAGACTTGAAAGCTGCCCTGATGCCCATCAGGGCAGAAGGATGAATAGATAGGGAAGATTGGAGAAGGAAGGTTGGCTTTATGAACACAATGGCATATCACTGAGCCATAACAAAGTAGAGAATCCAGCCATTAGTGACCAGAAGGATGGCTCCTGAGGGTTTCATTGGAAGTGAAACAACTCGCAGGGAGAAACTCAAATACCGTAGGAGCTCACTTACAAGGAGAAGAGACAAACAAGGACCAACAAACTGGAAAGCTTTGCGGAAAGAAATTAAAGAAGACACAAGGAAACGGAAGTCTATTCACCGCTCTTCAAATGGAAGAACGAACACACTTGAAACGTCCGTACTGGATAAAGCAATCTCTGGATTCCACGCAAGCCCCATCGAAGTTTCAGCAATCTTTCCCACAGAAGTAGAAGAGAGAATCCTCAAGTTTCTATACAGCAACAAAGGAGCAGGAACGGCCAAAGGAATCCTGAGGAAAATGAACAAGGCAGCAAGTACCACATTTTCGAATTTCCACATATAGGACGAACTGCTAGGTACCGAAATGGCAAAGGCTGGCCACAAATAGAGGCACACAGACACAAGGAACAGAATCGAGAGCCCAGAGGTCAACTCCCACATATATGGACAGCCCATTTTAGACCAAGGAGCCAAGAGGAGACAGCGGAGACAGGAGAGTCTCGACAAGAAACGGTGCTGGGAAGACTGCACAGCCACATGTAACACAATGAGAGTAGACCATAATGTTACACCAGCCACACACACCACCTGGAAATGGATTAAGGCCTTGAATGGAAGACTTGAAATGGTGAAACTTCTAAGAGAAAATGCAAGCAGCTTGCTATTTGCCATTTGGCTTAGCAGATTATTTGGAAGAAGTGTGTGTGACTGGGCAAGGGCAACAAAGGAAACAAGAAACAAGCGGGACTCCATCCAACGCAGAAGCTTCTGAACAGCCAACGACTCCATTGACTCAATGCAAAGACAGCACAACAACTGCGAGTGGATGTTTGTAAACCACACATCGGAGAAGGGGTGATTAGCCAAAATATCCAATGAACTCATATGTCTCCACAGTAAAAAAACAACGATCCCCATAAAACCTGGGCAAAAGATGGAAAGAGATATTTCTCCCAGGAAGATAAAAGATTGCCAACAGGCTGTATGAAAACATGTTCATCATCATTAAGTCTTTGGCAATGCAAATACGAACGGCAATGAGACAGCAGCTCACAGTGGTCAGAATGGCTATAGGGATGAAGACAGGGAACAAGTCTCGGAGAGGAGGTGGAGAGAACGGAAGCCTCCTGCACTGCTGGGGGGAGTGTAATCAGGTGCAGCCACTACCCAAAGTGCTGTGGAATTGCCTTAGAATTTTCAGAATCCATCTACCATATGATCCAGCTATTCCTCTGTGGCATATATATCCAAAGAACTTGGAAACACTAACGCTCAGAGATCCATGCAGCACTGTGTTCACCACAGCCTTACTCCCAATATCCAAGACTTGGAAGCCTACGTGGTGCCCATCAAGTGATGAATGGAGAAGGAAGACGATCTATAGCCACACAATGGCCAATCTTCGGACTGTATAGATGTGGCCATCTTGGGTGACATGTTCATAAACACCCTCAGAATTCTAAGTTGTCCTGACAACCTCCATGCACACAGTGTTTCAGAGCCATCGCATATCAGTCTGACCACTCGCCATTTCCAGGTAGGATAGTTTTCCTTTGTCTGGATTTCTTGTCAGTTTCTAACTTTCTCCTCGAACTTTGAAAGGTCTACTACATTCCCTCTACACACCAGTCTTTTTCCGTTAAGATTATCAAAGATTTTATCTCTTATGTTTTGTGGATATGGTGAAATGGGTGGACTTTCCCCAGAGAAAGTCATGGACTCCCTCCCAAGTTGAAGTTGCCCAGGCAATCCCCTGATGCACACTTATCGTGTCATCTCCTAGCAGTCTGACAATTCCACCAGGCAAGTCACATGTTTCCTTCCTTCATCATTTGGGGAAGTGTAGCTGATGCGTTCATAGATTGTAATATTCTCATGGTTTTTTTCTGGTGTGTATTGCTCAGTTTCCCTCACCATTTCTACTTCTTTATGATCTCTGTGCCCACCAGACCATGAAATCTGGATTTCCTAATGCTAGTAATCTGATCCACAACCGTGGTGCTATCCTGTGAAGCTCAGGCCGCCCAAGTGGACCGCGGGCACTTACCTGCTACATCACAGGTCCGCCAATGAATTGGACTTCTGGACCAACTTTTGGCCTGATCGTGGGAGGATGTTAGCCTGCTTCGATTATTCGTGAAGGGAATCAGTAGTAACATGAATGACGGTAACATTTACCTTTGGTTGATGAGTTTAGCACGGAACATATTCTCTTGCTAGTATTCTGCTTCATCTCTTTGCTAAGGTCTACCTTTCTGTAGCATCATTAAGCATTTGGAGGTGATTACTAATCCTTGGAAGTTCATCTTCTCTAATCTCTTTCAGCCTCCAAAGCTTAGGCCGTAAATCTGCACCGTTCTTTGGAGTTTTGATTTTATGTGAATTGATTGCCGTAACCCAGCATTATAACATCCTATAGCTTTTCACATCTACAATCTCATAGATTTAGACTTCTGTGTAGGTTACATCATCTTCACCACTGTAAGCCTAATTACAGGCCCTACCACACACTTGTGCCTAATCAACTCTTTCTCCCTCAGACCCCCGCATCCATTTCCCTTTGGGAACTACCAATCCCATGTCACGTCCTACCTTTTTGTTGCTCCGTTTTTCCTCTTCTCCTTGTACATGAGATCCTGTGGTATTCAACTTTATCCCTGGGGCTTGCTTCAGTTCCCCTAAGACCATCAGGAGCCATTCTGGTGGTCACAAATGGCTGGACTGCATCCATTCCTACAGCTGAGAGCTATACCATCGTGTGGCTATAGCCGATCTTCCTTCTCCATTCATCTCTTGATGGTCACCACGGACGCTTCCAAGTCTTGGATATCGGGAGTAAGGCTGTGGTGAACACAGCAGTGCATCAATCTCTGTGCATTAGTGTTTCCATGATGTTTGGATATATACGACACAGAGGAATAGATGGATCATGTGGTAGGTGGATTCTGAAATTTTTGAGGCAATTCCACACCACTTTGTGTAGTGGCCGCACTGGTTCACATTCCTACCAGCAGTGCAGGAGGCTTCCTTTCTCTCCACCTCCTCTGTGAAACTTATTGTTTCCCGTCTTCATCCTTATAGCCATTCTGACCACTGTGTGTTGCTATCTCATTGCCGTTCGGATTTGCATTGACCAGAGACTTAATGATGATGAACATGTTTTCATACAGCCTGTTGGCTATCTTCCAATCTTCCGTGGAGAAATGTCTGTTTCCATCTTTTGCCTAGGTTCTATTGGGCTCGTTGTTTTTATCCCTGTGAAGACGTATGAGTTCATTGGATCTTTTAGCTACTCACCCCTTCTCCGATGTGTGGTTTGCAAACAGCCTGTCACAGTTGTGCTGTCTTTGCATTGAGTCAATGGAGTCGTTGGCTGGGCAGAAGCTTCTGCATTGGATGGAGTCTTGCTTGTTTTTTGTTTCCTGTGTTGCCTTTGCCCACTGACACATGCTTCTTCCAAATAGGCAGCCAAGCCAGATGGCAAAGAGTAAGCTGCCTGGGTTGTCTCCTAGAAGTTGCACGGTTTCAAGTATTCCATTCGAGGCTTTAATCCATTTCGAGGTCGTGCATATGTCTGGTGTAACATCATGGTCTACTCTCATTGTGTTACCTGTTGGTGTGCAGTCTTCTCAGCACCATTTCTTGTGGAGACTCTCCTTTCTCCCCTTTCTCCTCTAGGCTCACTGTTCGCAAATGCGCTGTCAGTAGATGTCTGAGTTGACCTCCAGTCTCTCGTTCTGTTGCATGAGTCTGTGTGCCTATTTTGGGGGCCAGGCTGTGCTGTTTCCGTACCTAGGGCTTCATCCTATATGTTGAAATCAGAAAGTGTGATACTTGCTGCTTTGTTCGCTTTCCTGAGGAGTCCTCTGGCTATTCCGGGTCCTTTGTTGCTGGATAGAAACTTTAGGACTCTGTCTTCTATTTCTGTAGGAATGATTGTTGCAACTTTGACTGGGACTGCATGCAATCCAGACACTGCTTTATGCGGTATGGACGTTTGAAGTGTGTTCGTTCTTCCATTGGAAGAGCACGGAATAGCCTTCCGTTCCCTTGTGTCTTCTGTAATATCTTCGCCCAAACCTTTGCAAGTTTTCTGTTTCCATAGCTTTCTGCTGTTTGGCCATGTTTATTCCTAGATATCTTTTTCTTCCTACTGGCATGCTTTCTTTTTTGAGGTTCAGTTTTTCTATTCTTTGCAACTTTCAATTGGTTTTGTTTTGACAGAAGTTTATAGCTGTGCTCACATCTGCTGGCCATGCTGCTGCATTTCCTGAGGAAGAATGGCGATATCTATCGTCGCTTCCCATCTGCCTCTACACTACCTCAGACGCCTTCCCAAGAATGGCTGGACGAGCGGTGAGGTGGCTCACCCCCAGGATTCCACTTTGCCAATCCTGGGCTGCTGAACCAGAATGTGCAGACTTCACCACGGCCCCACTGGCTGGCCCTTTTCATGTTCCATTGGCAACCTGCAGTTGAGTGGATTGTGACTTGAATATGCTACTTGAGCCCAACTCTGGCCCTGTGTTGATCAGGCCAGCTTGATTTTCTGGCCCACTGTTATGTTGGGTGATTTGTCAGAATCGTGTCTCTGCTGTCCGGTCTAGTTTCGTGGACACAGGGTTTCAGAGCCCTCGGGGAGCAATCTCATAACTCACCCTTCTCATTTAGGCCAGGTTTGACCTTTGATGCTGTTTTTGGCGTTGTCACTTTCTCTGACTTTCAAACGTTCAAACAGAGTGTGTCTAATGACTGACGACTTTCACTGTGGATTAGTCAGCTTTGCTTTCTGTTGGCCTCCATATTCCAGGATCCTTTTTTCTTTTCTATAGTCTAATTGTTATGGTCTTGCTGAGATATCTCCGTTCGAGTTGCTTATCAGTGTGCTCTCCTTCTTTCCAAGTTAGGAGTTTTGTATGTCTTTAATTACCATAGGTTCTGTAGCCCGAGGTGTGAGTCATCTCGTGATTGTTGGGTGTTGTCTTGGAATTTCCATTGGTCACTTGTAGGAATCTTTGCTATCCCGGCCCAGGTGACACTTAGCCCTGAGAACACATGGTCGTCTTGGTAGGTTTGAGATTCTCAGATCAGAAACTCCAGATTCGAGCTTGTCCGGACAACCACCTTCACGGACATTATGTTTTCGAGAGGAATTAGAGAATTTTGATGAATTCCTCCCTCCAGGTAAGTGATTTGTTTGTCTCTTTCGTGGATTTCGGAAGTTTCAAACTTGACCCCTGATCATTGAATGCTCCACAAGATTACATCTGGACACTTGGCTTTTTATTTCTACATGATTTCCTATTGGTTTGATTTTCATTCTGAACTTTGGCAGGTGTATTTTTATTTAATAATGGCAATGTGCTAATTTTCAGCAAACCTCCTTCCATATGTTGTCAGAACAAGGAATCAATACTATTTCCATGGCAAGAGGTGGGGGAGAGAATTTCATTGGAGCCCAACTGAGCACTTTGCCTGGAAGGGCCTCCTTCACACAGGAACGAAGCCCTCTCGAAAAGGGTGCTTTTAAGCACACTTCTACAGCCCTCCAAACCAAAGGACACACCCCAAGCATGACAATCATCCATTCCTTTAAGTCTTCACAGAGATGTCTTGGGACACATTAGCATGTACCCAGTGGGACCCCGTGACGCCAGAGCTATGCAAAGGGAGACCTCTCTTCAAAGAATTCTAGGAGCTTAGGAAAGGAGGCCTCAATTCTTTTCTTCAATGTCCTCAAGAGATCATTCTTGACTTGGGATTATGAGTAAGGCAGAAGGACTACGTAGTTCTGATAAGCCCCAAGTCCAGCCTCTTGTTTCAAATCAAGTTGCAAGCTTCAATCAGCATGGCCTCCACATCTACTTGAGTAGATAACAATGTTCTCCTCTCAGTGCTTGCCCCTCTAGTATCCCTTCTTCCCAATGATTCCTTTCTTATCCCTTGAATCAGTGCCTCTTTGCTCTCTTCAAGTTTCTGTGTGCGGTTTCTGTTTGGAAAAGCTGTTTCTGGATATCTCTCACGTGGGTATCCTAGCCACGGCAATCCTCGGACTCTAAACTTGCTGCCATTTTGGGTGACACGTTCACCGTGATGTCATAAACACCCTCAGAATTCTAAGTTGTCCTGAAAACCTCCAGGCACACAGTGTTTCAGAGCCATCTCATATCAGTCTGACGACTCCACCTTTCCAGGTAGGATAGTTTTCCTTGTTCTGGATTTCTTGTCAGTTTCTAACTTTCTCGTGGAACTTGAAAGGTATGCTACATTCCCTCTACCCACCAGTTTCTTTCCTTTAAGATTATCCCTTGTTTTATATCTTATCCATTGTGTATATGCCCAATTGGGTGGACTTTCCTCAGAGAAAGTCCTAGAGGCCCTCCCAATTGGAAGTTGCCCAGGCACTCCCCTGATGCACAATGATCGTGTGATCTCCTAGCAGTCTAAAAATTCCACTTGGCAGGTTACATGTTTTCCTTCCTTCATCATTTGGGGAAGTGTTCCTGATGCGTTCATAGATTGTCATATTCTCATGGCTCTTTTTCTGGTGCATATTGTTAAGGTCTCGTGACAATTTCTCCTTCTTTATGATCTTTGTGCCCACCATACCTTGAAATCTGTATTTCCTAATGCTAGTAATCTTATCCGCACCGCTGATGCTAGCTGGTGAAGCCCGGGCCGCCCAAGTGGAACGTAGGATCCTACCTGCTACATCACAGGGCTGGCCCTGAATTGGACTTTTGGACCAACCTTTGACTTGACCTGTGAAGATGTTGGCCTGCTTCGATCATTCATGAAGGAATCAGTAGTAACATCATGAATGGTGACGTTTTCTGTTGGTTCATGAGTTTAGCACGGAACATGTTCTCTTGGTAGTATTCCTCTTCATCTCTTTGCAAAGGTCTACCTTTCTGTAGCATCATTGAGCATGTTGAGGTGATTACCAATACTTGGAAGTTCACCTTCTCTAACCTCTTTCTGTCTCCAAAGCTTCCGGTTGTAAATCTGCATCCCTTTAGGAGTTCTGGTTTTATGTGAATTGATTGCCATAACCCAACATTATAATGACCTATAGCTTTCACATCTACATCCACATAGATTTAGACTTCAGAGTAGGTTACATCATCTTCACCAACGTAAGCCTAATTACTGTCCCTAACCACACACCTGTGCCTAATCAACTCTTTCTCTCTGGCCACTGCCCCACTTTCCCTCTGGGAAGTGCCAATCCATTGTCATGTGATACCTGTTTGTTGGTCCGTTCTTGCTCTTCTCCTTGTGCATGAGATCCTGTGGTATTTGACCATACCCCTGGGGCTTGTTTCAGTTCCCCTAAAACCGTCAGGAGCCATTCTGGTGATCACAAATGGCTGGCCTGAATCCGTTCCTATAGCTGAGTGCTATGCCTTTGTGTGGCTATAGCCCATCTTCCTTCTCCATTCATCCCTTGATGGGCACCGGGCAGGCTTCCAAGTCTTGGATATCGGGAATAAGGCCAGGGTAAATAGAGGTGTGCACCGATCTCTGTGTATGAGTGTTTCCAAGTTCTTTGGATAAACACACCACAGAGGAATAGCTGGATCATATGGTCGATGTATTCTGAAATGTCTAAGGCAATTCCACACCGTTTTGTGTCGTGGCTGCACCTGTTTACACTCCCTCCAGCAGTGCAGGAGGCTTCTCTTCTCTCCACCTCCTCTCCGAAACTTATTTGCTGGCTTCATCATTATAGCCATTCTGACTGCCGTGAGCTGCTATCTCATTGCCTTTCAGATTTGCACTGACCAGAGACTTAATGATGAAGGACATGTTTTCATACAGCCTGTTGGCCATCTTTCTATCTTCCTGGGAGGAATGTCTGTTTCCAGCTTTTGCCCAGATTTTAATGGGGCTTGTTTTTTTTTTTTTTTCTTGTGGAGCCGTATGAGTTTATTGGCTCTTTTGGCTATTCACCCCTTCACCAATGTGTGGTTTGCAAACATCCTCTCCCAGTTGTTGTGCTGTCTTTGCATTGAATCAATGATTTCCTTTGCTATGCAGAAGTTTTTGTGTCTGATGTAGTCCCATTTGTTTCTTGTTTCCTTTATTGCCCTTTCCCAGACAGATGTGCTTCTTCCAAATATGAGGCTAAGAAAAATGACAAAGAGCACCCTACCTACGTTTTCTTCCAGAAGTATCATGGTTTCCAGTATTAGATTCTAGACTTTAATCCATTTCGAGTTGGTGTTTGTGCCTGGTGTAACGCCGTGGTCTACTCTCCTTGTCTTACATGAGACTCTGCACTCTTCCCAACACTGTTCATTGTAGAGACTTTCCTTTCTCCACTGTCTCCTCTTGGCGCCCTGGTCGAAAATGGGCTGTCCATATATGTGTCCCTATACCTCTGGGCTCTTGATTCTGTTCCATGGTTCTGTTTCTCTGTTTTGCATCCCAGCCTGCGCTGTTTCCATTTCAATTTCTTCGTCCTATATGCTGAAATCAGCAAGTGTGATACATTGAGCTTTGTTCTTTTTCCTCAAGATTCCTTTGGCTATTCGGGTTCTTTTGTTGCTGGATGTGAACTTCAGGATGCCCGCTTCTATCTCTGTGAGAAATATTGCTGCAATTTTGACTGGGACTGCATGGCATCAAGAGATTTCTCTATGCAGTGTGGACATTTCAAGTCTGTTAATTCTTCCATTTCAAGAGCATGGAATATCCTTCCGCTTCCTTGTATCTTCTCCCATTTCTTTCTGCAAAGGTTTGCTAGTTTTCTGTTTACAGAGATTTCACCTGTTCGGGTGAGGTTATTCCTAGGTATCTTATTCTTCTTACTGGCATCCTTTTTCTTTTTTATTGAGGTTCAATTTTCCTATTCTTTGCAACTTTTAATTTGTTTCCTTTTGAAAGAGATTTATCACTGTACTCACATCTGCTGGAAATGCTCCTGTATTTGCTGAGGAAGAGTGGCCCTGTCTAACGTCGCTTCTCATCTGCCTCTACATTACCTCCCACTCCCGCCCAAGAATGGCTGTACCAGTGGTGAGGAGGTTTACCCCCAGGATTCTACCCTGCCAACTCCTGGCTGCCAACTCAGAGTGTGTGGACTTCCCCAATTCTTTATTGACCAGCCCCATTCATGTTCCCTCGGCAACCTGCATTTGAGTGGAATGTGACTTAAATAGGCTACTTCAGCCCAACTCTGGCACTGAGTAGATGTAGCCAGTTTGTATTTTCGGTCAACTGCGATGTCAGAGAATTTGTCATAATTATGTCTCTGCTCTCCCAGCAAGCTTCATGGACACAGGGTTTCAAAGGACGTTTGGAGGAGTCTCATACCCACCCTTTCCAGGTAGCCCAGGTTTTACCTCAGTGCAGTTTTTTGGTTTGTGACACTTTCTGACTTTCAAAAGTTCAAGCAGAGTCTGTCTAAAGCCTGACATCTTTCGCTGTGGATTATTCAGGTGTTATTTGTGTTTGCCTTCCTTCTTTTGAGCCCATTTTGTTTTTCCATAGCATAATCATCGTGGTCTTTCTCAGATTTCCCCTTTGGTATGCTTGTCAGCCAGTTCTCCATCATCCCAAGGTATCAATTTTCTATTTCTTTAACCACCCTATGTTCTATAGGCCTACGTGTGAGTGCTTTTCATTGTTTGGTGTTGTCTTTGAATTTACATTGGTCACTTGTAGTAATCTTTACCATGCTAGCCTTGGTCAAAATGAGCACTGTGAACACGTGTTCATCTTGGTTGGTCTGACATTCTGAGATCTTAAACTCCAAAATCTAGGTTGTCATGTTAACCTTCTTCATGAACATAATGTACCCGAGACAAATTAGACAGATGTGATGAATTCCGTTCCAGGTAATAATACTTTTCTGTCTCATTTCTGGATTTGGGAAGTTTTGATCTTGACCTCCGATCCTTGAACGTTAAACTAGATTACGTCTAGATACTGGCTTACTGTATTTCTATAAGGTGTGTTATTTGTTTGATTTACAACCTCAGTTATGGCATGTTTATTTTTCTATAAAGATAATTGTAATGTTCTAATTTTCAGACAACCTCCTTTCACATGGTGTCAATACACGTCATCAGTAATCATTCTACTCCAAGAGATGGGGGAGAGTATTTCATTGGAGCCAAACTGAGCACACTAGCCTGGTAGGGCATCCCTCACAAAGCAAGGAAGCCCTCTGGAAAAGGGTGCTTCTCAGCACACTTCTGGAGCCCTGCCAAACAATGCGACATATCCGGAGCATGATGGGGGTCTAGTCCTTCAAGGGTTCAAAGAGATGTATTGTGACACATTAGCATGTACCCAGTGGGCCTCTGTAAAGCCAGAGCTATGGAAAGTGAGACTTCTCTTCAATGAGTGCTAGGGGCATAGGAAGGGAAGCATCGATCATTCTCTACAATGTCCTCAGGAGATCATTCTTGATTTGGGATTATGATTAAGGCAGAAGGACAACGTAGGTCTGATAAGACCCAAGTCCAGCCTCTGGTTTCAAATCAAGTTGCAAGCTTCAATCAGCATGGCCTCCACATCTACTTGAGTAGATAACAATGTTCTCCACTCAGTGCTTGTCTCTCTGTTATTTATTGCTTCTCCACAATGACTTCTTTCTTATCCCTTTAATCAGCGGCAATTCTAACTCTTCAAGTTTCAGTGCTGGTTTCTGTTTTTAAATTCTTTTCTGGGTATCTCTCACTTGAGTATCGTAGCCTAGGACAATCCTCGGACTATAAAGATGAGGCCATCTTGGGTGACATGTTCACTGTGATGTCATAAACACCCTCAAATTTCTCAGTTGTCCCAGCATCTTCCATGCACACAGTATTTCAGAGGCATCTGATAGCAGTCTGATAGTTTTCCATTTCCTGTATTTCTTGTGTGTTTATAACTTTATCTTTGAACTTTTAAATGTCTACTACATTCACTCTAGACACTGAATTCTTTACTTTAAGTTTATCCTTGGTTTTATCTGTCACATTTTGTGGATGTGGCCAAATATGTAGACTTTCCCCAGAAAAAGTCCACGAGTCCCTCCCAAGTTGAAGTTGCCCAGCCAATCCTCTGATGTTCAATGATCGTGTCATCTTGTGCAGTCCGACAATTCCACCTATGCAAGTCACATCACTTCCTCCATTCTGTATTTGAGAAGTCTACCAGATGCGTCATAGATTGCAATATTTTCATGTTGTTTTCCTGGTGCATATGGATAAGGTATGCTCACAATTTCCACTTATGTATGATCTCTGCCCGCACCATACCATGAAATCTATGTCTCCTGATGTTACTAATCTGATCAGCACCCGTGATGCGAATCCATGAGTCCCAGTCCACAGACTAGGAACGTGGGCTCTTACACACCAGAACACATGACTGGCCCTGAATTTTACTTTTGGACCAATCTTTTGCCTGAACTTGGGAAGAAGCTGGCCTGCTGTGATTATTCGTGAAGGTAATGAGTAGTAACCTCACAGAAGGTAACATTTTCCCTTGGTTCATGAGTTTAGCACGGAATACGTTGTCTTTGTAGTATTCTTCTTAATATATTTGCAATGGTCTACCTTTCTGTAGCATCATTAAGCATTTGTAGGAGATTCACAATCCTTGAAAGTTTATCTTCTCTAATCTCTTTCAGCCTCAAAAGCTTTATGCCGTAAATCTGCACAGCTTTTTGGATTTTTTCTTTCCCTCTGGGAACCACCAATCCAAAGTGAAGGCTGCCATCAAAGCTAAAATGCTCCATTTGGCCCCAATGAAATTCTTTCCCCCTGTCTCTTGTCATAGAAGAGTATTGATTATGTGGTTTGCCACCGTATGTGAGGAAGATGGCTGAATATTAGAATATTACACTTATATTTAACGAAAAATAAACATGCCAGAGCTGAGGATGTAAACCAAACAACTAGCAAACCCTACAGAAATAAAGTAAACCAGTATCTAGACGTAATCTACTGGAACAATGAAGGATCCGAAGTCAAGGTCTAGCCTACCCAAATTCAGAAAAAAAGACATAAAAATATCTTACCTGGAAAGAGGAATTCATCAGATTTGTCTAATTTGTCTCAGAAACATTATGTCCATAAGGTGGTTGCCAGGACAAACTAGAATTTGGCGTTTCTGATCTCAAAATATCAAACCAACCAAGATGACCTCGTGTTCTCAGTGCTCTGTTGGACCTAGGCTAGGATAGCCAAGATTCCTTCAAGTGAACAATGGAAATTCAAAGACAAAACCCAACAATCACGAAAGTACACACATCGACCTAGAGAACTTATGGTGATTAAAGAAATACAAAATTCCTAACTTGGAATGAAGGAGAACACACTGATGCGCATATCTATTGCAGACAGCTGTGAAAGACCATGAGGATTGATGTGGATTACGGCTGCCCCCATTTGAAAGCCCAAGGTTAGCTGGTGAACATGCAGAACTATATGACCCGTTGAATTTCTTTTGGTATGAATTAGAGGTGCCCCAGTGAGAGAAGCCTAGGTCATGCTCACCTACATGCCTATCTATGGGGCCAGTTTCGTATCTAGTGTTATAAGACCACACAATATTCAGAACCCATCTGAACTGAAATCATGTAATGACTTTTTACCTCATCTTTTCTTTTTCCAGGAAAAATTAATCATGTACCCATGCCTGATAAAATTAGCCCTTAACCTCTACTCCAGGCAGCAGCAGGAGCTGTGACTGCCCATGGGTCCTTTCCCAATGCAGCAGCAGCAGCAGCGCTTCACTGCCCATAGGTCCTGTCCCCATGCTATCCTGTACCATTGTCTAAATAAAAGAGCACCACTGCCAGACCTTGAGGGTCCAAGAAATCTTATTTTCAACTCTGGAGCTTGCCGACCATGCATCATATCTGTGGCCCATATGGGGAACGTGCTTCATTGGTTTGTGAGCTCGAATTCTGGTAAGTGTCCTTTCCTTCCTTGTGCCTCTCTCTTTTTCGAGGATGGATCTAAATTCACTTCTCCATCAGGAACTGTCTTGAATAGCTGTATGAATTCATGTTTGCTGCCCATGGCTACTCTATGATGCAAATCTGGCATTCAGCTTGAAGAGAATCAGTACCTTAAGCCTAAGAGTGATGTAGAATGAATTAATCCATTCCTTCCTGACCCTATCTCTAATACATAAATTTTACGTGGGAACGGGTCAGCCATTTAAGTCATTAGGATGGTTGGCAATCTCCAAGACTCTCGTGGAAGGTTTCTATCCCTAAAGCTGGATTGGGATACCTCCCATGCACTTGACCATCTGAACTGTGTGAATGTCCCAATCGGGACTGCAGTTCAGGGAAAGTACCAACGTCTAACCTTTGGCTGAGTATTGGAAACCCTTCTTTGGATAATCGCTCCAACACGCAATTGGGTAGAATGACCCCAGCGTGGCGGAAACTTCTTCACTATTTCTCTCCGTCATGTTCTCTCTTAAACTTCTCCTTTTCTCTTGGGGACCACTCACCAGGCACCTATTACTTCCAGGCAGAATAGGAAAGATGTTCACCAGGCACCTGTTACTGCCAGGCATAGCAGGGAAGGTATCCAAGGGATGCAATTCTGGGGGACACCCCCATCACCCCTTGCTATAGGCACCCCACAGTAGGAACAACAGGTAGGATGCTTCCCTAGGTTCAGGGGGGATTTTCAAGGTAATGGACTTGTCTCACCTTTCTTAGAGTTACAATGGCCATTTTCATCTCCTTTTGAGCTTTCCAACCGGGAAACAAATAAATCTTTCAAGAGTCAAGTCATCCAACACTGGGAGCCCCAACATTGGCTTTCTTGGTCTGATCACCTCGGTGATACTTTGGGGGACCTGAAAGAGAACTCCACTCAAATCTGTAAGTACTGCAGGCAAAATCTGATGGCAAATCCTTGGCTTGGCTTTTCTGGCCTCTAGAGGCCTTCACAGTTGAATCTGTGATTCCTCATAAAAATTTCCAGCAAAGTATACTTAAAAAAGCCTGTATAAACAATTGCTATTCTTGTAGCTGTTATGTAAATAATTGGAGCAAGTTGTATTGAAACTACACTTTACTTGCAAACCTGTTAATCCCGATTTGGCTATCTTTTGTAAAAATGAGGGTGATTTAAGAGAGAAAAAATTATCTTTCTGTAGAAGCTATAGTAGGCATTCATGGATATTAGATTCTAGCTCTTTTCATCCACAAGATTCATCTATTACTAATCGTAATGTCTCCTTGTGCTCATCTATGTCTGACACCTGCGAGTTCCCTGGCCACAATCAAACATTTTCCTTTAAAACTACTCCCCAAATACTAACTAGATTTGCCTTATCACAGGTGGATCAGAAACAAGTTCCCAAGGTAAAGTCCACAACTTATCGATACACACAGGATGGGCCATATGAAATTTGGGATGAATGTATTTGGTTCACTCCTACTAGTGGTCAAATCAGTAAAAGGTCACTCTCTGTTGAGAACAAACCAATCACACTTGTGATACATGGCCTAATAACAGCCGACTTATGGGAAAAATTCGCTGTTATATGTGTTCTCATATCATAGTCTTAAAAAAGTACTGATTGGTTTGGGACTGACTTGGATAGACAGCCCAGCACGATATGGTTAGTCCCTAATGGGGCTCAGTGGCTATGCGGCTCCAATTTATGGCATTTGCTGCCACCTCAGTGGATTGCACCATGCACACTAGGCTTTGTCTGGATGCAGGGTAGAACTACATTTACTATATCTCCTCCTGCTATCCTACCCAACCTGCAGCAGCACTGAACCAGGTCTGTCTTCCACTGGTATGACCATCTTTCCGCAATTTTCCTTCCCCAATTAGGAATCAAAAGTGTCGTCTTGCACATGGAATCCTAAACAAATTTATTATGAAGGCATTAAATGATGCACAACATACCATTTTGCTGCTCAATTTAGAAGTATCCCAAGTGTGTAAGGCAGTCCTCCAAATCCAAATGGCACTGGATGTCTTGACAGCAGCACAAGGGGGCACCTATGCCATTATAAAAACTGAATGTTGTGTCTATATTCCTGACTACCGTCAAAATATTTCTGGCTTCCTATCCCAACCACCAAATTAAATCCATGTCTTATCAACCCTAACTCTAAACGATTGGTTGAACTCCAAGTCAGGACCAGGTTTCTGCACTACTTCAATACGTTATACATTGGGTTAAACATACTGCTTGTATTTCTTATGATATTTTGTTGTCTGTTTTATTGTCTGTCTCCCGCATTTGAAAAAAGTTTCACCTCCTGGACCACCTCTCGTCAAATGATTCTCTCGTCTCCAGAGGCTCTGTATACCTTGTCAGCCTTGAACTCCACAGGTGAAGCCTTCCAGTCCACTGAACATCCTACCTGTACCTGTGACCCCATTTAGGGACAGCTCTGCAACCTTGTACAGCCATAAGTAGTTACAGAAGACTGACCATCGTCCATATCCCCAAACCTCTCCAGTCCAAATGGGTTCAGGGGGCGTTTATGATGTGGATTAAGGCTGCCCTAGCTAGGGAAGCCCAAGGTGATCAGGCCTACATGCCAAACTATATGAGCAGGTGGAATTAGGGCTGACTCAGGGAGAGAAGCTCAGCGTATCCTCAGCTACATGCTGATCTACAGGGCCAGATCCGTATCTAAAGTTATATGACTGCACAATAAGCAGACCCCATCTGCACTGAAATCATTTAAAGACATTTTACCACATCATTTCTTTTTCCAGTAAAAATAAATCATGTACCCATGACTTATAAAACTAGCACTAACCCTCAACTCAGGGCAGCAGCAGGAGCTTTGACTGATCATGGGTCCCATCCACAAGGAGCAGCAGCAACTCTTCACTACCCATGGGTCCTGTCCCCATGCTAGCCTGTACTATTCTCTAAATAAAACAGCACCAGTGCCAGACCTTCAATGTCCGAGAAATCTTTCACTCGAGTCTTCACCTCGCCGAGCCCATATCAACAATTATAACATGGAAAACAAAAAACCGTCCCAGAAAATGGAAGACACACAGAAATCACACCTGAATAATCCACAATGAAAGATGTCCGTTTTAGACATTCCCTGAACGTTCAAAAGACAGAGAAAGTCACAAACCCAAAAACTGTAGCAAATGTCAAACCTAGGCTAACTGGTAAGGGTGAGTTATGAGACTGTTAAAATCTGGCTCTGAAAACCTGTGTCAATGATGTTTGCTGTGATAGCAGAGACACAATTCTGAGCAATCCTCTGACATCACAGTGGAGAAGAAAAACAAACTGGCCTCGTCTACACAGTGCAAGATTTGTCCCAAATAGCATATTCAAATCACATTCCACATCAAAGGCAGGTTTCCAATGGAACATGAAAGGTGCTGTCCAGTGGTGCAGTGGTGAAGTCTGCAAATTCTGGGTCGGCACCCAGGGCAGACCATGCAGAATCCTTGAGGTGAACCTCCTCACCGATGATCCAGATATTCTGGGGCAGGCGTTCAAGGTAGTGTAGAGGCAGATGGGAAGCAACGTCAGACAGCGTCATTCTTGCCCAGCTAATACAGCAGCATTGCCTCCAGATGTGAGCACAGCCATAAACATCTGCCAAAACAAAAACAATGAAAAGTTTCAAAGAATAGAAAAACTGAACCTCTGGGAAAAAAACATGCAAGTAAGAAGAATAAGATTTCTAGGAATAAGCTTAGACAAACAGGTGCAAGCTATGGAAACCGAAAACTAGCAAAGCTTGAGGGAAAGAAATTCCAGAAAACACAAGGAAACAGAAGGGTATTCCGTGCTCTAGGAATGTAAGATCTGAAACACCAGAAACGTCTGCAATGGATAAAGCAATCTCTGGCTTGCATGCAATCCCAGTCAAATTTGCCTCAATCTTTCCCAGAGAAATAGAAGAGAAAATCCTAAAGTCTCTATCCAGCAACAAGGGACCCTGAATACCCAAAGGAATTCTGAGGAGAACGAACAAAGCAGGACGTATCACACTTTGATTTCAACATGTAGGACGAAGCTCTTGGTACCGAACCAGCACAGCCTGGTCCCAAAAACAGGCAGAAAGACCAATGGAACAGAATGCAGAACCCAAGGGTCAACTCACACATATATGGAGAGCGCATTTGCAATGAGGACGGCAAGAGGAGACAGTGGAGAAAGGAGAGTCTCTAAAATAAATGGTGCTGGGAAGACTGCAAAGCCATATGTAACACAATAAGAGTAGATCATGATGTTACACCAGGCACACACACCACCTCGAAATGGATTAAAGCCTTCAACGGAAGTCTTGAAACAGTGAAACTTCTAGGAGAAAACACAGGCAGTTTGCTCTTTGCCATCTGGGGTAACCGCCTATTTGGAAGAAGCATGTGTGACTGGGCAACGGCAACAAAGAAAAGAAGAAAGAAGCAGGACTCCATCCAACGTAGAAGCTTCTGTCCAGCTGGGGAAACCGTCCACTCAATGCAAAGACAGCACAACAACAGGGAGAGGATGTTTCAAACCACACATCTGAGAAGGGCTGAATAGCCAAAAGACCCAATGACCACACACGTCTCCACAAGAGAAAAAACAACAAGCCCATTAAAACCTGGGCAGAAGATGGAAACAGAGATTTACCCCAAGAAGACAGAAAGGTGGCCAACAGCTGTATGAACACATGTTCAACACCATTAAGTATAAGGCCAACGCAAATCCTCATGGCAATGAGATGACAGCTCCCTGTGTTCAGAATGGCTATAAGGAACAAGACAGGAAACAACAAGTGTCAGAGAGAAGGTGGAGAGAAGGGAAGAGTCCTGCACCTCTGGTGGGAGTGCAAACCGGTGAGGGCACTAGGCATAGCCATGTGAAATTGCCTCAGAAATTTCCAAATCCATCTACCATATGATCCAGCTATTCCTCTCCAGCGTGTTTATCCAAAGAACTGCGAAACACTAATGCACACAGATCTGTGCCCCGCTGTGTTCACCACAGCCTTACTCCCGATATCCAAGACTTGGAAGCCGCCCTGGTGCCCATCAAAGGACCAATGGAGAAGGAAGTTGGGCTATATCCACACAAAGGCAAAACACTCAGCTGTAAGAAACAGTGCAGTCCAGCGATTTGTGACAGCAGAATCACTCCTGAGGGTGGGAGGGGAACTGAAAGAAGCCCAAGGGAGAAATCAAATACTATCGCATCTCACTTATGAGCAGAAGATTAAAATAAGGACCAACAAACAGGTAGAACGTGATATGGGATTGGTGGTTCCCAGAGGGAACGGGTGGCAGTGGACGGTGGGAGAAAGAGTTGATTAGGCACAAGTGTGGGGTGTGGGCCTGTAATTACGCTTACTTTGGGGAAGAAGATGTAGCATACACAGAAGTCTAAATCTATGAGGATGTAAATCTGAAAGCTATAGGATTTTCTAATGCTAGGTTATGGAAATCAATTCACCTAAAATCAAAACTCCATAAAGGCAAGCAGGTTTAAGGGATAAAGTTTGCAGGCTGAAAGAGTTTAGAGATTAGGAACTTCAAAGGATTGATAATCACCTCAAAATGCTTAATGATGCAACATAAAGGTAGACCATTGCAAAGAGATGAAGAGGAACACTACCAACAGAACCTGACCCGTGCTATACTCCTGAGCCAACTGAAAATGCTGCTGTCCACGATGTTACTGGTAATTACCTTTACGAATAATCAATGCAGACCAACATCTTCCCAAGTTCAAGCCAAAGGTTGGTCCAAAAGTCCAATTCAGGGATAGCCCTCTGGTGTAGTGGGTAAGTGTCCATGTTCCACTTGGTCTGCCTGGGACTGGCAGGCTGGCATCTCAGGTGCAGATCCGATTAGGAGCATTAGGAAATATAGATTTCAAGGTATGGTGCCGACAAAGATCATGAAGAAGTAGAAATTGTGAGGATACCTTATGAATACACACCAGGAAATGAACCATGACAATATTACAATCTATGAACACATCAGGTACACTTCCCCACATGATGAAGGAAGGAAAACATATGACCTGCCAAGGTGGAAACACCAGTCTGCTATGAGTTGACATGATCATTGCTCATTAGAGGATTGCTTGGGTAACTTCAGCTTCGCAGGGACTCCAGGACTTTCTGTGGGGAAAGTCCACACATTTGGCCACATCCACAAAAGATAAGAGATAAATCCCAGGACTATCTTAAAGGAAAGAAACCACTGTCTAGAAGGAATGTAGTAGAACTCTCAAGGTTCTAGGATAAAGTTAGAAACCGACAAGAAGTCCAGAAAAAGGAAAACTATCGCACCTGGAAAGGGGGAGTCGTCAGAATGGTATGAGATGGCTCTGAAACACTGTGTGCATGGAGGTTGTCAGGACAACTTAGAATTCTGAGCGTGTTTATGACATCACGGTGACCATGTCACCAAAGTTGGCCATAGGTTTCCAGCTCGAAGATTGGCCTGGGCTAGGATATTCAAGTGAGAGGTACACAGAAACAGCTTTTCCAAACACAAACCAGGGACAGAAACTTGAAGACATCAAAGAGACGCTAATTCAAGGGATGAGAAAGGAATCATTGGGAAGAAGAGACAATAGAGGGTCAAGTACTCAGAGGAAAACATTGTCATCTACGGAAGTCTAGGGAGGCCATGCTGATTCAAGCTGGAAATATGTTCTGAAAAACGAGGCCGGACCCGGGGCTTATCAGACCTACGTTGTCCTTCTGCCTTACCCATAATACAAAGTCAAGAATGATCAATTGAGGACATTGAAGAGAAGAATCGAGGCCTCCTTTCCTATGCCCCTAGCATTCTTGAAGAGAATTCTCACTTTCCACAGCTCTCAAGTCACGGGTCCCACTGGGTATATGCCAATATGTCAAAAGAGAGCTCATTGATGCCTTGAAGGAATGGACCCCTGCCATGCTTGGGTATGTCTCTTGGTTTGGAAGGGCTCTAGAAGTGTGCTGAAAAGTACCCTTTTGCAGAGGGCTTCCATCCTTTGTGAAGGCCGGCCTCCCAGGTTACAGGGCTCAGTGGGATCAGTGAGATTCTTTCCCCATATCTCTTACCGTAGAAGGAGTATTGATTATGTGTTTCGAAACCACACGTAGAGAGGATGGCAGAAAATTAGAACATTACCATTATACTTAAAGAAAAATAAACATGCCACAGCTGAGGATGTAAATCAAACAAATAACAAACCCTGTGGAAATAAAGTAAGCCAGTATCTAGACGTAATCTAGTGGAAAGTTCAAGGATCAGTGGTCAAGCTCAAAACTTCCCAAATCCAGAAAAGGGACAGAAGGTCTCTCACCTGCAGAGAGGAATTCATCAGATTCATCTAATTTGTGTCGGAACCATTGGGCCCATGAAAGTGGTTGCCAGGATAACCTCGAACCTGGAGTTTATCATCCCACAATGTCAAACGAACCAAGATGACCACGTGTAGTCAGTGCTCAGTTGGATCTAGGCTAGGATAGCAAAGATTCCCTCAAGTGAACGAGGAAAATTCCAGGACAACACCCAACAATCACGAAAGGACTCACACCTTGGCCTACAGAACATATGCTGATTAAAGAAATACAAAATTCCTAAAATGGAGTGAAGGAGAATGCACTGATAAGCATGTCAAAGGACAAGCTCATGAAGAACATGACGATTAGAACATGGAAAAGCAAACAGGGTCCCATAAAATGGAAGGCCAACAGAAATCACACCTCAATAATCCACAGTGAAAGATGTCAGTCTTTAGACAGACTCTGCTTGAACGATTGAAAGTCCGGGAAAGTCACAACCCCAAAAACTGCAGGGAAGGTCTAACCTGGCCTAACTGGGAAGGGTGTGTTATGAGACTGCTCCACGTGTGCTCTGAAACCCTGTGTCCACCAAGCTAGACTGGACAGAGGAGACACGATTCTGAAAAATCCTCCGACATCACAGTGGGCCACAGAAACAACCTGGCCTCATCTACACAGGGCCAGAGTTGGGTTCAAGTAGCATATTCAAGTCAAATTCCACTCAACCGCAGGTTGCCAATGCAGCACGAAAGGGTCCAGCCAGTGGGCCAGCGGTGAAGTCCACGTGTTCTGGGTCGGCAGGCCAGGGTCAGCCGCGTGTAATCCTGGGGGTGAGCCTCCTCAACGCTCGTCCAGCCATTCTGGGCCGGGGGTGCGAGCTAGTGTAGAGGCAGATGGGAAGCGATTTTAGACAGCGCCACTCTTCCTCGGCAAAGAGGGCAGCACGGCCAGCAGATTTGAGCACAGCCATAAACTTCTGCCAAACAAAACCAATTAAAAGTTGCAAAGAATAGAAAAGCTGAACCTCAAAAAAAACCCATGCCAGTGAGAAGAAAATGATATCTGCAAATAACCTTGGTCAAACAGGAGAAAGTGATCGAAACCAAAAATTAGCAAAGTTTTGGGGAAAGAAATGCCACAAGACACAAGGAAATGCAAGGCTATTCCGTGCCCTTCGAATGGAACAACGGACACACTTCAAACGTCCATATGTCATAAAGCTGACAAATAAAAATGGGAAGCAATTGGATATATTGGACTATATGAGGAAGCCATTTGGTATAGACCTAATTCGGCCTGATTTTGTTTTTTCCAAAAGGGCCTGACTATGGCTATTTAGCACACATTGCATATCTGCTTAGACATTTCCTATGGCCCTTGAGGTATAGGTGCCACTTCCCCCCACATTAGGATCTCTTTAGGGACAAGCATTTCTCCCTAGTCTAGGAACTGATTGCTGCACTCACCTTTGACCACCCAGCTCACCTGTGACCAGTCAGCTGGAGACCACAGACTGCCAGCCTACTGTGTTCACTGAGACAGAAGACCTACCTGCTATTTCCATCAATCGCTGTGCCAACAGAGCAGTCTCGCGACTATTGTAAATGGGACATTTCAATCCTATGTGAAACATCCTCTATGAGGGGAATACAACCAGTCTGTGCACCCCACTTCTCTGATGCTCTTTCTTCCTTTGGGTAGAAAGGCCCCGGGTTATAATCCTCAGATTGAAGCTCAGAATAAACTCCCCCAAATTTTCATTTACAGATTGGTTACGGATTACTTTTGTCGACAAAGCAATGTCTGGATTCCATGCAGTCCCAGTCAAAGTTGCAGCAATCTTTCCCACAGAAATAGAAGAGAGAATCCTAAAGTTTCTATCCAGCATCAAAGAACCCTGAATAGCAAAAGGAATCCTGGGGAAAACGAACACAGCAGCAATTATCACACTTTCTTACTGCCACATATAGGACGAAGAGCTAGGTACCAAAACAGCACAGCCTGGTCTGCAAAGGAGGCACACAGATGCATGGAACAGAATCAAGAGCCCAGAAATCAACTCACACACCTATGGACAGCCCATTTTCGACCAGGGAGCCAAGAGGAGAAAGCGGAGAAAAGAGACTCTAGACAGGAAATGGTGCTGGAAAGACTGCACAGCCAGATGTAACACAATGAGAGTAGACCGTGATGTTACACCAGGCACACACACCACCTCGAAATGGATTAAAGCCTTGAATGGAAGACTTGAAACTGTGACACTTCTAGGAGAAAATGCAGGCAGCTTGCTCTTTGCCATCTGGCTTGGCCGCCTATTTGGAAGAAGCATGTGTGACTGGGCAAGGGCAACAATGGAAACAAGAAACAAGCGGGACTCCATTCAACACAGAAGCTTCTGCCGAGCCAACGACACAATCGACTCAGTGCAAAGACGTCACAACTGCGACAGCAGGTTTGCAAACCACACATCGGAGAAGGGGTGAATAGCCAAAAGATCCAATGAAGTCATACGTCTCCACAGGAGAAAAATCAAAGAGCCAAATAAATCCTGGGCAAAAGATGGAAACAGACAGCTCTCCCAGGAAGACAGAAAGATGGACAACAGGCTGTATGAAAAGATGCTCATCATCATTAAGTCTCTGCTCAATGCAAATACGAACGGCACTGAGATAGCAGCTCACAGTGGTCAGAATGGCTATAAGGATGAAGACAGGAACCAACAAGTTTCAGAGAGGAGGTGGAGAGAAGGCAAGCCTCCTGCACTGCTGGTGGGAGTGTAAACCGGTGCAGCCACTACGCAAAGTGGTGTGGAATTGCCTCAGAATTTTCAGAATCCATCTACCACATGATCCAGGTACTCCTATGTGGCGTATATATCCAAAGTACATGCAAATGCTAATGCACAGAGATCCGTGCACCGCTGTGCTCACCACAGCCTTACTCCCGATATCGAAGACAGGGAAGCCTCCCTGGTGCCCATCAAGGGACAAGAAAGATGGGCTATAGCCACACAACGGCATAGCACTCAGCTGCAGGAACAGATGCCTTCCAGCCATTTGTGACCAACAGAATGGCTCCTGAGGGTTTTAGAGGCATGGAAACAAGCCCCAGAGGGAAGGTCAAATACCATATGGTCTCTCTTACAAGGAGAAGAGGAAAAAAAGGACCAAGAAACAGGTAGCACGTGACATGGGATTTCTGGTTCCCAGAGGGAAAGGTGGCGGGGCCCAGAGGGAGAAATAGTTGATTTGACCCAAGTGTGTGGTGAGGGCCTGTAATTAGGCTTACGGTGGTGAAGATGATGTAACGTACACAGAAGTCTAAATCTATGAGGATGTAGATCTGAAAGGTATAGGATGTTATAATGCTGGGTTATGGCAAACAATTCACGTAAAATCAAAACTCCCAAAAGACGTTAAGGTTCACGGCTTAAAGCTTTGGAGTCTGTAAGAAATTAGAGAAGATGAACTTCGAAGGATTGGTAATCACCTCAAAATGCTTAATGACGCTACAGAAAGGTAGACCATTGCAAGGAGACGAAGAGGAACACTACCAAGAGAACGTGTTCCATGCTAAACTCGTGAACCAGCGGAAAATGCTACCGTCCATGATGTTACTAACTGCCTTCACGAATGATCGAAGCAGGCCAACATCTTCCCAACATCAGGCCAAATGTTTGTCCAAAAGCCCAATTCAGGGTCGGCCCTGTGGTGTAGCAGGTAAGTGCCCAAGTTCTGATTGGGCGGCCCGGGCTTCACCTGCTATCATCAGGGTTGCAGATCAGATTGCTAGCATTAGGAAATACAGATTTCACAGTATGGTAGGCACAGAGATCATAAAGAAGTAGAAATTCTGAGGAGGCATTTTCAATACACACCGGAAAATGAAGGCTGAGAATACTACAACCTATGAATGCATAAGGTACAATTTCCCAAATGATGAAGGAAGGAAAACATGTGACCTGCCCATGTGGAATTGTCAGACTCCTAGGAGATGACACGCTCATTGTGCATCAGAGAATTGCCTGGGCAAATTCAACTTGGGAGGAGCTCCAGGAATTTCTCTGGGGAAGGTCCACCCGTTTGACCACATCCACAAAAGATAAGGGAGAATACCGGGGATAATCTTCATGGAAAGAAACCCGTGTCTAGAGGGAATGTTGTAGACCTTTCAAAGTTTGAGGAGAAAGTTAGAAACCAACAAGAAATCCAGAACTGGGAAAACTATCCTACTTGGAAAACGGGAGTAGTCAGACTGGTATGAGATGGCTCTGAAACACTGAGTGCATGGAGGTTGTCAGTACAACTTAGAATTCGGAGGGTGTTTATGATATCACGATGAACATGTCACCCAAGATGGCCACATGTTTACAGTCCAAGGATTGGCTTAGGCTAGGAGAATCAAGTGAGAGATACCCAGAAACAGCTTTTGCAAACAGAAACCGGGCACAGAAACTTGAAGAGACCAAAGAGACGCTGATCCAAGGCATGAGAAAGGAATCATTGTGATGATACCTCATGCTTTCTTCGTTTTCTTCCATTCCAAGAGCACTGAATTCCCTTCCGTTTCCTTGTGTCCTCTGGAATTTCTTTCCCAAAGGTTTGCTATTTCTCGGTTTACATAGCTTTCACCTGTTTTGTGCAGGTTATCCCTAGATTACTTGTTTTTCTTTCTAGCATGCTTTTTTGTTTTTTGAGGTTCAGTTTTTCTATCATTTGCAACTTTTAATTGGTTTTGTTTAGGCAGATGTTTACTGCTGTGCTCATATCTGCTGGCAATGCTGCCATATTTGCTGAGGAAGACTGGCCCTGTCGAATGTCGCTTCCCATCTGCCTCTACACTACCTCGGACGCCTGCCACAGAAAGTCTGCACGAGCGGTGAGGAGGCTCACCCCCAGAATTCCCCGCGGCCAACCACACGCTGCCTACACAGAACACGCAGACGTCACCTATGCAAAACTGGCCGGCCCCTTTCGTGTTCCATTGGCAACCTGCAGTTGAGTGGAATGTGCCTTGAATATGCTACTTGAGCCCAAATCTGGTCCAGTGTAGACGAGGCCAGGTTGTTTTTCCGGTCCACTGGGATTTGTCAGAATTGGGTCTCTGCTGTCCCAGCAAGCATCATGGACACAGGGTTTCACAGCCAGCTTGGAGCAGTCTGAGAACTCACCCTTCCCAGTTAGCCCAGGTTTGACATTCACCGCAAATTTTGGGGTTGTGACTTTCTCGGACTTTCAAACGTTCAAGCAGACTCTTTGTAAACACTGACTTCATTCACTGTGGAGTATTCAGGTGTGATTTCTGTTGCCTTCCATTTTCTGGGAGCTTGTTTTCTTTCCTTAGTCTAATCGTAGTGGTCTTTCTGATCTCTCTCCCTTCGATATACTTATCAGTGGGTTCTCCTTCATTCTAGGTTAGGAATTCTGTATTTTTTTAATCACCATATGTTCTGTAGGCCGACGTGTGGGTGCTTTGGTGATTGTTGGATGTTGTCTTTGAATTTCCATCTGTCAGTTGAAGGAATCTTTGCTATCCTAGCTTACGTCCAACTGAGAACTGAGGACACGTGTCCATCTTGGTTCATTTGACATTGTGAGATCAGAAAATCCAGGTTACACCTTGTCCTGGCAACCACCTTCACAGACACAATGGTTCTGAGACAAATTCGATGAGTCTGATGAATTCCTCTCTCCAGGTGAGAAATCCTTCCGTCTCTTCCCCTGGATTTGGGAAGTTTCGACGTTCAGCCCTGAACCTTGAACGCTCCCCTAGATTACATCTAGATACTGGCTTACTTTATTTCTACAGAGTCTGTTACTGTTTGCTTGACATCCTCAGCTCTGGCGTGTGTATTTTTCTTTAAATATCATGGTAATGTTCTAGTTTTCAGTCAACCTCCTTCCATATGGTGTCAAAACACAGAATCAGTACTCCTTCTACGGCAAGAGATGGGGGAGTTAATTTCATTGGAGCCCAACTGAGCACTGTAGCCTGGGAGGGCAGCCTTCACACAGGAATGAAGCCCTCTGGAAAAGGGTGCTTTTCAGCACACTTCTAGAGCCCTTCCAAACCAAGCTACATACCCCAAACATGACAGGCGTCCATGCCTTCAAGGCTTCAAAGAGATCTCTTGGGAAAGCTTAGCATGTAGCCAGTGGGCCCCCATAAGGCCAGAGCTATGCAAAGGTAGAGTTCTCTTCAAAGGATGTTAGGGGCCTACGAAAGGAGTCCTCGATTCTTCTCTTCAACGTCCCCAAGAGATCATTCTGTACTTTGGATTATGAGTAAGGCAGAAGGACAATGTAGGTCTGATAAGCCCCAAGTCTGGCCTCTTGTTTCAAATCAAGTTCCAAGATTGAATCTGCACGACCTCACCATCTACTTGAGCAGTTGACAATGTTCTCCTCTCTGTGCTTGTCCATCTATTATCGCTTGTTCCCAATGATTCCTTTCTTCTCCCTTGAATCAGAGTCTGTTTGATCCTTTCAAGTTTTTGTTTGGAAAAGCTGTTTCTGGGTATCTCTCACTTGAGTGTCCTAGACTAGGCCAATCCTCGGACTGGAAACATGCGGCCATCTTGGGTGACATGTTCACCGTGATGTCATAAACACCCTCAGATTCTAAGTTGTCCTGACAACCTCAATGCACACAGTGTTTCAGAGCCGTCTCATCCCAATCTGACTAGTCCCCCTTTCCAGGTAGGATAGTTTTCCTTGCTCTGGATTTCTTGTCGGTTTCTAACTTTCTCCAAGGACTTGAAGGGTCTCCTATGTTCCCTCTAGACACCGGTTTCTTTCCTTTAAGCTTATCCCGAGTTTTATCTCTTATCTTTTGTGGATATGGCCAAATGGGAGAACGTCCAGGAGGCCCTCTCATGTTGAAGTTGCCCAGGCATTCCCCTGATGCACACTGATCGTGTGATCTCCTAGCAGTCTGACAATTCCAGCTTGGCAGGTCACATGTTTCCTTCCTTCATCATTTGGGGAAGTGTTCCTTATGCATTCATAGATTGTAATATTCTCGTGGATCCTTTTCTGGTGCGTACTGATAAGGTCTCCTCACCATTTCTACTTCTTTATGATCTCTGTGACCACCAGACCTTGAAATCTGTATTTCCTAATGCTAGTAATCTGATCCCCAAGCGTGATGCTAGCCGTTGAAGCCCGGGCCGCCCAAGCGGATGTGGGCACTTACTTGCTACACCACAGCCCGGCCCCAAATTGGGCTTTTGGACCAACCTTTGGCCTGAATTTGGGAAGATGTTGGCCTGCTTCGATCATTCATGAAGGCAAGCGGTAGTAACATCAGGGTCGGTAACATTTTCCGTTGATTCATGATTTGGCTCGGACCATGTTCTCTTGGTAGTATTCCTCTTCATCTCTTTGCAAAGTTCTACCTTTCTGTATCATCATTAAGCATTTGGAGGCGAATGCTAATCCTTGGATGTTCATCTTCTCTAATCTCTTTCAGCCTCCAAATCTTTAGGCTGTAAATCTGCACCCCTTTTTGGAGTTTTGATTTTATGTGAATTGATTTCCGTAACGCTGCATTCTAACATACTATAGCTTTCAAATCTACATCCTCATAGATTTAGACTTCTGTGTAGGCTACATCATCTTCACCAGCGTAAGACTCATTACAGGCCCTCACCACACACTTGTGCCTAATCAACTCTTTGTCCCTCCATCCCCCGTCCCCCTTTCCCTCTGGGAACTGCCAATCCTATGTCACGTGCTACCTGTTTCTTGGTCCATTTTTCCTCTTATCCTTGTATGTGAGATCCTGTGGTATTTGACCTTACCCCAGTGCTTGTTTCAGTTCCCCTGATACCCTCAGGAGCCATTCAGGTGGTCACAAATGGCTGCACTGCATGTGTCCCTACAGCTGAGTGCTATGCCATTGTGTGGGTATAGCCCATCTTCCTTCTCCATTCGTCCCTTGATGGGCACCAGGGAGGCTTCCAAATGTTGCATATCAGGAGTAAGGCTGTGGGGAATACAGCGATGCACGGATCTCTGTGCATTAGTATTTCCAAGATCTTTGGATATATACACCACAGAGGAATACCTGGATCATGTGGTAGATGGATTCTGAAAATTCTGAGGCAATTCCACACCGCTTCGCGTAGTGGCTGCACAGGTTTACACTCCCACCAGCAGTGCAGGAGGCTTGCATTCTCTCCACCTCCTCTCTGAAACTTGTTGGTTCCTGTCTTCATCCTTATAGCCATTCTGACCACTGTGAGCTGCTATCTCAGTGCCGTTCATATTTGCATTGAGCAGAGACTTAACAATGACGAGCATGTTTTCATACAGCCTGTTGTCCATCTTTCTATCATCCTGGGAGAGCTGTCTGTTTCCATCTTTTGCCTTGGTTTTATTGGGCTCGCTGTTTTTTTTCCTGTGAATACGTATGAGTTCATTGGATCTTATGGCTGTTCACCCCTTCTCCGATGTGCGGTTTGCAAACATCTGCTGTCAGTTGTTGCACAGTCTTTGCAGTCAGTCGATGGTGTCTTTGTCTGGGCAGAAGCTTCTGCATTGGATGGAGTCCCGCTTGTTTCTTGTTTCCTTTGTTTCCCTTGCCCGGTCACACATGCTTCTTCCAAACAGGTGGCTAAGCCAGATTGCAAAGAGCAAGCTGCCTGCGTTTTCTCCTACAAGCTGCACGTTTTCAAGTCTTCTGTTCAAGGCTTTAATCCATTTCGAGGTGGTGTGTGTCCCTGGTGTAACATCACGGTCTACTCTCACGGTGTTCCATTTGGCTGTGCTGTCTTCCCAGCACCATTTCTTGTCGAGACTCTCCTTTCTCTGCTGTCTCCTCTTGGCTCCCTGGTCGAAAATGGGCTGTAAATATGTGTTTCAGTTGACCTCTGGGTTGTCGATTCTGTTCCATGGGTCTGTGTGCCTCTTTTGGGCGCCAGGCTGTGCTGTTTCCGTACCTAGCACTTCGTCCTATATCTGGAAATCAATAAGTGCAATGCCTGCTGCTTTGTCCGTTTTCCTCAGTATTCCTTTGGCTATTCAGTGTCCTTTGTTGCTGGATAGAAACTCTAGGATTCTCTTTTCCATTTCTGTGGGAAATAGTGCTGCAACTTTGACTGGGACTGCATGGAATCCAGAGATGGCTTTATGCGGTATGGACGCTTCAAGTGTGTTAGTTCTTCCATTCGAAGAACACGGAATAGCCTTCCGTCTCCTTTTGTTTTCTGGAGTTTCTTCGCCAGAATCTTTGCTGGATTTCGGTTTCCATAGCTTTCTCCTCTTTGCTCAAGGTTATTGCTAGATATCTTTTACTTCTTACTGGCATGCTTTCTTATGTGAGGTTCAATTTTTCAATTCTTTGCAACTTTCGCTTGGCTTTGTTTTGGCAGAAGTTTATGGCTGCGCTCACATCTGTGGGCCATGCTGCTGTATTTGCTGTGGAAGAGTGGAGAAGTCTAATGTCTCTTCCCATCTACCTCCACACTACCTCACACATCTGCCCCAGAATGTCTGGACGAGCTGTGAGGATGCTCACCTGCAGGATTCCATGTGGCCAAAGCTGGGCTCCCGAACCAGAATGCGCGGACTTCACCACTTCCCCACTGGCTGGCCCCTTTCGTGTTCCATTGGCAACCTGCAGTTGAGTGGGACGTGACTTGAATATGCTACTTGAGCCCACCTCTGGCCCTGTGTAGATGAGGCCAGCTTCTTTTTCTGGCCCTCTGTGATGTCGGAGGATTTGTCAGAATCGTGTGTCTGCTGTCCTGTCTAGCTTCCTGGATGCAGGCTTTCAGAGCCCGCGTGGAGCAGTCCCATAACTCACCCTTCCCAGTTAGTCCAGGTTTGACCTTCGCTGCAGTTTTTGGCGTTGTGACTTTCTCGGACTCTCAAACGTCCAGTCAGAGTCTGTCTAATGACTGAAGTCTTTCACTGTGGATTATTCAGATGTGATTTCTATTGACCTTCCATTTTCAGGGATTTTTTTCTCTTTTCCAAAGTCTAATCGTTATGGTCTTTCTGACCTATCTCTCTTCAATATGCTTATCAGTCCGTTCTCCTCCATTGCAAGCTATGACTTTTGTATTTCTGTAATCACCATATGTTCTGTATGCCGAGGTCTGAGTCTTTTCGTGATTGTTGCGTGTTGTCTTGGAATTTCCATCGGTCACCTGTAGGAAACTGCTATCCTGGCCGAGGTGACACTGAGCCCTGCGAACACGTGGTCGTCTTGGTTGCTTTGACATTCTGAGATCAGAAACTCCAGATTCGAGGTTGTGCTGGCAACCGCCTTCACGGACGTTATGTTTCCGAGATATATTAGAGAAATCTGATGAACTCCGCTCCAGGTAAGATACTTTTCTGTCTCATTTCTGCATTTGGGAAGTTTCGAACTTTACTCCCAATCGTTGAGTGTTCCACTAGATTATGTCTAGATACTGGCTTACTATATTTCTATAGAGTGTTTTACTTGTTCAATTTACATCCTCAGCTCTGGCATGTTTATTTTTCTATAAACATAATTGTAATGTTCTAATTTTGAGCCAACCTCCTTACATATGCTGTCAATACACGATATTAATCATCATTCTACTTCAAGAGATACAGGGAGAGAATTTCATTGAAGCCAAACCAAGCATACTAACCTGTTAGGGCAGCCCTCACAAAGCAACAAAGCCGTCTTGAATAGGGTGCTTCTCAGCACAATTCTGCAGCCCTGTCAAACAATGGGACATACACGAAGCATGATGGGGGTCCATTCCTTCAAGTGTTCAAAGAGATATCTTGTGACACATTAGCATGTACCCAATGGGCCTCTGTAATGCCAGAGCTATGGAAAGTGAGACTTCTCTTCAATGAATGCTAGGGGCATAGGAAAGGAAGCATCAAGCATTGTCTACAGTGTCCTCAGGAGATCATTCTTAATTTTGGATTATGATTAAGGCATAAGGACAATGTAGGTCTGATAAGCCCCAAGTCCAGCCTCTGGTTTCAAATCAAGTTTCAAGCTTGCATCAGCATGGCCTCCCCATACACTTGAGTAGATTACAATGTTCTCCACTCAGCGCTTGTCCCCTATTATTGCTTCCTCACAATGACTTCTTTCTTACCCCTTTAATCAGCGTGTATTCTCTCTCTTCAAGTTTCAGTGCCTGGTTTCTGTTTTTAAATTCTCTTCTGGGTATCTCTAACTTGAGTATCATAGCCTAGGACAAGCCTCAGACTATAACCATGAGGCCATCTTGGGTGACATGTTCACTGTGATGTCATAAACTCCCTCAAACTTCTAAGTTGTCCCAGCATCTTCTATGCACATGACTACTCTCCCTTTCCAGCTTGAATAGTTTTCCATTTCCTGGATTTCTTGTGGGTTTCTAACTTTATCCTTGAACTTTTAAATGTCTACTACATTCTCTCTAGACATGGTTTCTTTACTTTAAGTTTATCCTGGGTTTTATCTGTTACATTTTGTGAATATGGCCGAATGTGTAGACTTTCCCCAGTGAAAGTCCTGGAGTCCATCCAAAGTTGAAGTTGCCCACTCAAGCCTCTGATGTGCAATGATCGTGTCATCTCATGCAGTCCGCCAATTCTACCTATGCAGGTCACATCACTTCCTTCAGTCTGTATTTAGGGAAGTGTACCAGATGTGTCATAGATTGCAATATTTTCATGTTGTTTTCCTATTGCCTATCTCTGATGTATGCTCACAAATTCGACTTCTTTGTGATCTCTGTACACACCATACCAGGAAATCTATCTTTCCCAACGTTACTAATCTGATCAGCACCAGTGATGCGAATCCATGAATCCCAGGCCACCCAATTGGAATGTGGGCACTTACACTCCTGAACACATGGCTGGCCCTGAATTTTACTTGTGGACCAATATTTTTCCTGAACTTGTGAAGAAGATGGCCTGCTGTGATTATTCGTGAATGTAATTACTCGTAACATCATAGACGGTAACATTTTCCCTTGGTTCATCTGTTTAGCACGGAACACATTCTCTTCATAGTATTCCCCATAATCTATTTGCAATGGTCTACTTTCTGTAGCATCATTAAGCATTTGGAGGAGATTCACAGTCCTTGGAAGTTCATCTTCTCTAATCTCTTTCAGCCTCAAATCCTTTATGCCCCAAATCAGCACGCCTTTTTGGATTTTTTCATTCCCTCTGGGAATCACCAATCCAAAGTGAAGGCTGACATCCAAAGCTAGAATGCTCAGTTTGGCACCAGTGAAATTCTCTCCCATCTCTGGCCGTAGAAGATTATTGACTATGTGTTTTGACAGCATATGTGAGGAAGTTGGCTGAAAATTAGAACATTACACTTATATTTAATGAAAAATAAACATGCCAGAGCTTAGGGTGTAAATCAAACAACTTACAAAACCTACAGAAATAAAGTAAAGCCGTATCTAGATGTAATCTACTAGGAGGACCATGGATCCAGGGTCAAGTTCCAGCCTTCCCAAATTTAGAAAAGAGACATAAAAATATCTTACCTGGAGACAGGAATTCATCACATTTCTCTAATTTGTCTCAGAAACATTATGTCCATAAGGTGGTTGCCTGGAGAACCTAGAATTTGGAGTTTCTGATCTCAGATTGTCAAACCAACCAAGATCACCTCGTGTTCTCAGTGCTCAGTTGGACCTAGGCTAGGATAGCAAAGATTCCTTCAAGTGAACGATGGAAATTCAAAGGCAATGCCCAACAATCATGAAAACACTCACACATCAGCCTAGAGAACATATGGTGATTAAAGAAACACAAAATTCATAACTTGGAATGAAGGAGAATGGACTGATAAGCGTATGTATGGGAGATATCTGAGAAAGACAATGACGATTGATGTGGATTAAGGCTGCCCCAGCTCGAAAAGCCCAAGGTTACCTGGCCTACATGTCAAAGCATACGACCCGGTGAAGTTTTTTTGGTATGAATTAGAGGTGCCCCAGTGAGAGAAGCCCAGGCGATGCTCACCTACATGCCTATCTATATGGCCAAATTCGTATCTAATGTTATACGACCACACAATAACCAGACTCCATCTGTACTGAAGTCATTTAATGGCTTTTTACATCATCTTTTCTTTTTCCAGTAAAAATGTCACGTACACATGCCTTATAAAATTTGCCCTTACCCTCAACTCAGGGCAGCAGCAGGACATCTGACTGGCCATGGCTCCTTTCCCGATGCAGCAGCAGCAGCTATTCACTGCCCGTGCGTCCAGTTCCCATGCCTGCAGCTCTTCACTACCCATAGGTCCTGTCCCCATGAAGCAACTCTTTACTCCCCATGGGTCCTGTCCCTATGTTATCCTGTACCATTCTCTAAATAAAAGAGCACCTCTGCCAGGCCTTGAGAGACCAAGAAATCTTTCTTCCGACTCATCAGCTTCGAGGATGAATCACAATTCACTTCTCCATCAGGAACTGTCTTGCATAGCTGTATGAATCCACGTTTGCTGCCCATGGCTACTCTATAGGGCAAATCATGGCATTCAGCTTGAAGAGAATCAGTACTTTAAGCCTAAGGGCGATGTAGAGTGAATCACTCCATTCCTTCCTGACTCTATCTCTAATATACAAATTTTAGGTGGGCACGGGTCGGCCACTTAAGTCATTAGGATGGTCAGCAATCTGCAAGACTCCCCTGTAAGGTTTCTTTTCCTAAGGTTGGATTAGGATACCTCCCATGGCTCCTGACCATCCTCTGAACAGTGTGAATGTCCCAATTGGGACTCCAGTTCAAGGAAAGTACCAAAGTCTAACCTTTGGTTGCGTATGGGAAGCCCTTCTCGGAGAATGCCTCCAACACGCAATTGGGTAGAATGTCCCCCAGAGCGGCGGAAAATGCCTCACTAATTTTCTCCATCCTGTTCTCTCTTGAACTTCTCCCTTTGTCTTGGGGACCATTCATTAGGCACCTGTTACTGCCAGGCAGAATAGGAAGGATGTTCACCAGGCACCTGTAACTTCCAGGTATACGAGGGAAGATATGCAATGGATGCAATGCTGGGGGACACCCCCATCACCCCTTGTTATAGGAACCCCACAGTAGGAATGACAGGTAGGATGCTGCCCCAGGTTCAGGGGGGATTTTCAAGGTAATGGACCTGTCTCTTTCTTAGAGTTGCAATGGCGATTTTCGTCTCCTTTTGAGCTTTGCAACAGGCAAGCAAAGAAATCTGTCAACAGTCATGGCCTCCACCCCTGGGCGTCCAAACTTGGCATTTCTGGGCCTGATCACCCCGGAAAGCCCAAGTAGGGTGCCCTCTCTTGGGGGTTGACTCATTGAGTGTTTTAGTCACCTACTGAGTTGGCCATGAGGGTGGCAGACCTGTGATTTATTCTGTGAACTGTCATGATACAGTAGTGTTCCCCAGCACGGGAACTGTTGAGTGAGTCTTCTCTTGAGAACCCTCTTTGAGCGGCCATGAGGGTGAGGTCTGATGTCTTCATTTCCTTTCTTTGTTTTGCTCATCATGTCCTCTGTTGTCACCAAGTCTTGGTTAAGTTCAGGCTGGACCTGACCAGAACCTGGAACTTCTGTAAAATAGGAAAACTTGAACACCTTTTGCAAGGAACTTCATTCTCAACCCGGGTACTGGGAGCCCTGGCCTCCAGCCAGTTCAAGCCCTTTGTATGCACTCCACCCTTCTCCACTTCACTGTCAGTCGGACACTGGCTTTACTGCCGTGGGGAATGAGATAAGCATCCCTTAAGACTCATCACTCAGGGTCATTCTAACTAATTAGAAACACTTTCAATTGTATGGGTTATGCCCCAGAAACTCCAGCTGGTAGAAAATGTGTGATGTTTCTCTCTGCCTTTCTGGTGCAGTTGGACAGGTAGATCAACCTAGAACGTCCTTCAAGTTACAGTCCAGTTTCTGAGAAATCAAGAGCAACCGTCCTTAGAAAATCCTTGCAAGACTGGAAATACAGTTCTAGAGGAAGTTCAGATTCCACCTTGTTCCTTTACCATGAAAAGGATTATCTTCCCCCCTCTCCAGGAACTGCTATCTGGCATATCACTCATTCTTAAGACTGAAAAAAAAAAAAGGAGTGGAAAGGATAAATGGCCATAAGTGTGCCCTTGCATAAAGTCTAGCATCTTGAGGGTCTTTTCCATAAGTATTAGTAAAAAGGCTCAAAACAAAGTTTTGATTTGTAACTGGTGAGCTTTATATTACCGTACCTGATTCATGGCAGTAGTTTTTAAAACAATAGTTGTACAGTCTCTGTGTATATGTGTCTATGTGTACATTATACATGTGATATTTTAACCCCTGGATGGTCTGGCCAAAATTAAGATCTCTGTTTAGTTGGCTTAAAGCAAGGGCTTTCTTAAATTCTAAATGTAGTCGAAAATAACAGAGTGACTTTCAAAGTTAACATGACGTGAATTAACCTTTGGTAAATGAAAGCTTCTTTAAGTTTGTTGGTTTCATTGAAAATTGTCTTCTTGTCAGAGTTGTCAGTATTTGCATAGGATGCAGGCATTCAGCCTCGGTTTACTAGTCATATAAGTTCACGTTGTCTGTTAAATTTGTCAGCAAAATAATAGCTTTAAATAATGACCAGTTTTGTCTAATGCCTCATGAGGTTTCCATAGTAATCTGAACATAATTGTTGGAAACAAATGGTTTACATACATAAAACTCATAAAAGTGAGTACAATAACTTTTATGGTCTGTATACTTGGGGAAAAAAAACAGCTTCAAAATCCTTTTTGGTAACAATCTTGAGTTTTGCCAAGTTAAGTTAAATGATAAAAAGATGAATATGCGAGTCACTTTTTGATAGAACGGAACACTCACACATTATTGTTAAACATATCTATGTGATCTACTTTTGGCTTCTTATTGAAGAGGCTAAAAGAGTTTGGGTGTATCAAAAAGCATGCCTTGTGCTTTATTGCGAAGTGGCATGTTTCTTAAGTTGTGAAGTGTTGAGAATGCTGATATAAAAGACATTTCATAATTGTTTACCTTTTTAGTGTTTACTAGGTCCGTTAAGCGTTAAAGGTTCTAACTAACCTATGGAATTAAAGCTACTGGAAATTACTTAGCAAAAGAGCTTTGTATTCAAGGAAGTTAAAATGTATGTTTTCAGTAAAAAAGGTATAAAGAGTGGAAATATTTTTGTTTGATGGGTTAAGAAAGATAAATTGTTCCTGATGTACTAGAAAGGAAAAAAGAAAGACTTTGGGACAAGTACTGAAAATGAAAAAGAAAGATGTAGAAGGTTTGTGAAGGACGAATTCTGAAATGAGTTTTATACCTGCTCAAGTAGACTAAAGTAAGTTCAATTAAGTGAAGGAGTTTGAATGTGAAACATAAGTAGGTGGAGAAATTCAAATTTAGTTTTCTCTAAAAGGATACATTTTCTTGAACCTTTTATCTGCTCTTGGTAAAAGGATGTAAGAGCTGTTCCTTTGAGTACGTCTACCTAAGAGACGAATCTGTTTTGTAAAAATAATGGCTGAGGTTACTCTTAATATTTTTGACTCTTTAGGTTATCACTTTGAATGGATACCTGAGCATTGTTTCACAGTGAGTGTTGTGTGCTATTTGAACAACATTTTAAAAACTTTTGATATGTTGTGACAAGCTTCTCCCTCAGAAATATTCAAATCCTGAATGAAGGCGTTCTTTAGACCTGGTAGACAGAAGAATGATTACTCTGAGGATTTTCAGAGGGTCCCTGAGACTTCTCAAAAAATTTGCTCTCTCTTCCTACAAGGAGGAAAATGCTAAAGTCATTTGGCTTATTTGGTCCATTAAATTAAATGGGAAACATTGTGAAATAAGTGACAATAGACTTTCTTAGCTGGTATTTGATGGGTAAATGTTATTAATATAGACGTCTCAAAATTAGATAGCATTCCTAAAATTCTGATCTGCCCTGGTTATCAGTGATAAGTTCACTTATTATCTGGCAGTGTTATATGTCACAGAAGTAGTCAAGTTTCTTTGCCAATTGCCCTTTTGAGTTCTTTGTCCATTTGCAGATAGTTGTTGTTTTACTCTGATGCTTTTTCCTTTTGCAAATATGTTTCAACTTCCGAGAAAATCCTGGAAAGGGTTCTGACACAAAGAGTCTAAACGACAGGCTTCTGATAAACCGTCAGATTGTAAAACTGAACGGAGTAAGAAATGACCGAATTCTAACAGAAACTATGCTCATCGATCTACTAACAGAAGATTCATCTCAAGAATTGATTATACAGGACTGTGTGCACTGATTATGACGATTATAAATTTTTAGGACTTCTGTTTGAAATATTGTTGAGTTTTGATGTGTTGTTTTGTTTTCTCATAATGAAGGAAATCTTTTTCTCTTTTCTCTTATGCTAACTATAACTTACAGCCATTTGGTGAAATTATACCTTTATGAGCAAAACTGAAACATTTATCTTTTTCTGCCTACCTTATCCCTCCTGAATTTGGAAACCCTTTGTGACTGAGTATGGTCATTTCGTGGCAATATTTGCATAAGTTCCATAAGAATCTGTTCTCCTTATAACAGGACACATTGGTTCTATTACCAAGGCTTTGACTGGAATGTCATATTTGAAACACACAGGCTCAGATATGACAAGACAGCATTTCATGAACAAAGATTGGACTTTCTGGAATACAGCCACTCGGAAACACAGGCCTGGTACCTTGTTTACTGAGATTTTGGCAATCTTACCCAGTAAGTAAGCAAGCTTGCTTATCTGGCAGGTGCAAGGAACCTCCGAAAATTTGGGGAGACCTCAAAGAGAACACCACTCAAATCTGTAGGTACTGCAGGCCAAATCTGATGGCAAGTCCTTGGCTTGGCTTTTCAGGCCTCTAGAGGCCTTCATAGTTCAATCTGAGGTTCCGCAGGAAAAGATCCAGCGAAGCACATTTAAAAAAGCCTGTATGAACAATTACTATTCTTGCTGCTCTTATGTAAATAATTGGAGCAAGTTGTATTGAAACTACACTTGATTTGTAAACCCGTTAATCCTGATTTGGCTATCTTTTGTAAAAATGAGAGTGATTCAAGAGAGAAAAAAATATGTTTATGTAGAATCTATAGTAGGCATTCATGGATATTAGATTCTAGCTCTTTTCTTCCGCAATTTTCATGTATTATTAATAGTAATGTCTCCTTGTGGCCATCTACCTCTGACACCTGGAAGTTCCCTGGCCACAATCAAACATTTTCCTTCAATACTACTGTCCAAATACTAACTAGATTTGCCTTGTCACACTTGGATCATACAGAACAAGTTCCAAAGGTAATGTCCCCAACTTCTTAATACACACAGGATGGACAATACAAAATTTGGGATGAATATATGGGGTTCACTCCTACTAGTGGGCAACTCAGTAAAAGGCCACTTTCTTTTGGGGAAAAAATATCACCCCTGTGATACATGGCCTTATAGCACTCGACCTATGGGAAAAAATCCCTGTTATATGTGTTCTTATGTCATAGCCTTAAAAAAAATACAGGTTAGTTTGGGACTGACTGGGATAGACGGATCAGAATGCATTGGTTAGCCCCTAACGGTGCTCAGTGGATATGTGGCTCCAATTTATTACCTTGGCTACCACCTGCATGGATTGGACGATGCACTCTAGGCTTTGTCTGGATGCAAGGTGGAACTACATTTACTATATCTCCTCCTGCTAACCTACCCAACTTGCAACAGCACTTGACCAGCCCTGTCTTCCACTGGTATGACCATCTTTCCACAATTTTCTTTCACCAATTAGGAATCGACTTTTGTAGCATATTAAAGTCTTGCACATGGAAGTCCTAGACAAATTCACTATGAAGGCATTAAATGATACACAACATAGCATTTCACTGCTCAATTTAGAAGTATCCCAAGAGTGTAAGGCAGTCCTCCAAATCCAAATGGCTCTGGATGTCTTGACAGCAGCACAAGGGGGCACCTGTGCCATTATAAAAACTGAATGTTGTGTCTATATTCCTGACTACCATCAAAATATTTCTGACTTGGTATCCCAGCCATCAAATTAAATCCATGTCTGACCAACCCTAAGTCTAAATGATTGGTTGAACTCCTAGTCAGGACAAAGTTTCTGCACTACTTCAAAACCTTATTCATTGGGTTAAACATACTGCTTGTATTTCTTATGATATTTTGTTGTCTGTTTCATTGTTTGTCTTATGCATGTCAAAAATGTTTCACTTCCTGGACCACCACTTGTCAATGACTCTCTCATCTCCAGAGGAGCTGTATAACTTGTCAGGCTTGAACTCAATGGGGCAAGCCTTCTGGTCGACTAAACTGCCTAAGTGAACCTATGGCCCCATTTAGGGACAGCTCTACGACCCTGTACAGCCAGAAGTAGTCACAGAAGACTGACCATCATCCATATCCCCAAAGATTTCCAGTCCAAATAGGTTCAGGGAGGTTTTATGATGTGGATCAGGGCTGCCCCAGCTAGGGAAGCTGAAGGTGACCTGGAGTACATGTCAAACTATAGGACCCAGTGGATTTTTTTATGGTATGAATTAGGGCTGCCCCAGGGCGAGAAGCCCAGGGCATTCTCACCTACATGCTGATCTATATGGCCAGATTTGTATCTAAAAATATGACAACACAATGTCCAGACCCCATCTGTACTGAAATCATTGAAAGACATTTTACATCATTATTTCTTTTTCGAGTAAAAATAAGTCATATACCCATGCCTTATGAAATTAGCCCTAACCCTCTAGTCAGGGCAGCAGCAATAGCTCTGACCAGCCATGGGTCCTGACCCCGGCAACAGCAGCAGTAGCTCTTCACTGCTAATGTGTCCTGTCCCCATGCTATCCTGTACTGTTCTCTCAATAAAAGAACACCAATGCAGGATCTTGAGAGTCCAAGCAATCTTTCATTTGAGTCTTCAGCTCGCTGAGCCCATATCAACGATTCTACCATGGAAAATAAAAAACGGTCCCAGAAAATGGAAGGCACACAGAAATCACACATGCATAATACAAAAAGAAAGATGTCAGTTTTAGACATACTCTGAACGTTTGAAAGTCGGAGTAAGTCACAATCCCAAAAACCCAAGCGAAGGTCAAACCTAGGCTAACTGGTAAGGGTGAGTTATGAGACTGCTAAAATGAAGATCTGAAAGCCTGTGTCTATGAAGTTTGCAGGGACAGCAGAGACACAATTCTGAGAAATCCTCTGACATCACAGTGGACCCGAAAAACAACCTGGCCTCATCTACACAGTGCCCGAGTTGGGCTCAAGTAGCATATTCAAGTCCCATTCCACTCAACTGCAGGTTGCCAATGGAACATGAAAGGTGCCGGCCCATGGTGCAGTGGTGAAGTCTGCACGTTCTGGGTCGGCAGCCTGGGGCTGGCCATGCGGAATCCTGGGGGTGAACCTCCTCTCCGCTGGTCCAGTCATTCTCGGGAAGGCACGGGAGGTAGTGTAGAGGCAGCTGGGAAGCAACGTCAGACAGCGTCAGTATTCCTCAGCAAATACAGCAACATCGACAGCAGATCTGAGCACAGCCATAAACATCAGCCGAAACAAAACTAATGAAAACTTGAAAAGAACAGAAAAACCGAACCTCAGGAAAAAAAGAATAAGATCTCTAGAAATAAGCTTAGCCAAACAGGTGCAAGCTATGGAAATCGAAAACTAGCAAAACTTTGGGGAAAGAAATTCCAGAAGACACAAGCAAATGGAAGGGTATTCCGTCCTATAGGAATGTAGGATCTAAAATACTTGAAACCTCCATAACGGATAAAGCAATCTCTGGATTCCATGCAATCCCAGTCAAAGTTGCAGAATCTTTCCCACAGAAATATAAGAGAGAATCCTTAAGTCTCTATCCAGCAACAAGGGACCATGAATACCCAAAGGAATCCTGAGGAAAACGAATAAAGCAGGACATATCACATTTACTGATTTCAACATGTAGGACGAAGTGCTACGTACTGAAATGGCACAGTCTGGTCTCAAAACCAGACACAGAGATCAACGGAAAAGAATCGAGAGCCCAGAGGTCAACTCAAACATATATGGACAGCCCATTTGCAACGAGGAAGGCAAGAGGATCAGTGGAGAAAGGAGAGTCTCAAGAAGAAAAGGTGCTGGAAAACTGCACAGCCATATGTGACGCAATGAGAGTAGACCATGATGTTACATCAGGCTCACACACCACCTCGAAATGGATTAAAGCCTTGAACGGAAGACTTGAAACCGTGAAACTTCTAGTAGAAAACCAGGCACCTTGCTCATGGCCATGTGGCATAGCCACCTATTTGGAAGAAGCATGTGTGACTGGGCAAGGGCAACACACGAAACAAGAAACAAATGGGATTGCATCCAACGCAGAAGCTTCTGCCCAGCCGAGGAAACCATCCACTCAATGCAAAGACAGCACAACAACTGCGAGTGGATGTTTCAAACCACACATCGGAGAAGGACTGAATAGCCAAAAGAGCCAACGACCGCACATGCCAACACAAGACAAAAAACAACAAGCCCATTAAAACCTGGGCAAAAGATGGAAACAGAGTTTTACCAAATAAGATAGAAAGATGGCCAACAGCTGTATGAACACATGTTCATAATCATTACGTCTAAGGCCAATGCAAATCCAAATGGCAATGAGATAACAGCACATTGTGGTCAGAATGCCCATAAGGAACAAGACAGGAAACAAGTGTCGGAGAGGAGGTGGAGAGAAGGGAAGCCTCCTGCACCGTTGGTGGGAGTGTAAGTCAGTGCAGGAACTATGCAAAGCGGTGTGGAACTTCCGCAGAAATTTCAGAATCCATCTACCATATGATCCAGCTATTCCTCTGCGTCGTATTTATCCGAAGAACTTGGAAACACCAACGCATAGGAATCCCTGCACCGCTGTGTTCACCACAGCCTTAATCCTGATGTCCAGGACTTGGATATCACCCTGGGGCCCATCAAGGGACGAATGGAGAAGGAAGATTGCCTATAGCCGCACAATGGGATAGCACTCAGCTGCAAGAAAGGGTGCAGTCCAGCCATTTGTGACAACAGAATGGCTCCTGAGGGTATGAGGGGAACTGAAAGAAGCCCCAGGGAGAAAGTCAAATACCGTAGGATCTCAATTACAAGGAGAAGAGTAAAATAAGGAGAAACAAACAGGTAGCACATGACAAGGGATTGGTGGTTCCCAGAGGGAATCGGTGGCAGAAGACAGTGGAAGAAAGAGTTGATTAGGCACCATTGTATGGTATAGGCATGTCATTGGGCTTACGGTGGTGAAGATGATGTACCATACAAAGAAGTCTAAATCTAGGAGGTTGTAAATCTGAAAACAATAGGGTGTTATAATGCAGGGTTATGGCAATCAATTCATGTAAAATCAAAACTACAAAAAGGCAAGCAGGTTTATGGCCTAAAGCTTTGGAGGCTGAAAGAGATTAGAGAAGATGAACTTCCAAGCATTGCTAATCACCTCCCAGTGCTTAATAATGCTACAGAAAGGTAGACAGTGGCAAAGAGATGAAGAACAACTCTACCAAGAGAACATGTTCCGTGCTAAACTCAGGATCCAAAGGAAAAGGTTACCGTCCATGATGTTACTACTAATTACCTTTACAAATAATCAAAGCAGGCCAACATCTTCCCCAGTTCAGACAAAATGTTGGTCCAAGAATCCAATTCAGTGCCGGCCCTGTGGTGTACTGGGTAAGTTCCCACATTCCACTTGGGTGGTACAGGCTTCATCGGCGAGCATCACAGGTGCAGATCAGATTAGTAGCATTAGCAAATATAGATTTCACGGTATGGTGCAGACAGACATCCTAAAGAAGTCGAAATTGTGAAGAGACGTTATGAATACACATCAGAGTAAGAACCGTGAGAATATTACAATCTATGAACGCATCAGGAACACCTCGCAAAGTGATGAAGGAAGGAAAACATGTGACCTGCCAGGTCGAAATGGAGATGACACGATCATTACGCATCAGAGGATTGACCAGGAAAGTCAATCTCGGGAGGGACTCCAGGGCTTTCTCTGGGGAAAGTCCACCCATTTGGACTCATCCACAAAAGATAAGAGATAAAACCCAGGATAATCTGAAAGGAAACAAACTGGTGTCCAGCGGGATTGTAGTAGACCTTTCAAAGTTCGAGGATAATGTTATAAACAGACACGGAATCCAGAACAAGGAAAACTATCCTACCTGGAAAGGGGAAGTAGTCAGACTGGTATGAGATGGTCGTGAAGAACTGTGTGCATGGAGGTTTTCAGGACAGCTTAGAATTCTGAGGGTGTTTATGACATCATGGTAAACATGTCACCCAAGATGGCCGCAGGTCTCCAGCCCGAGGATTGGTCTAGGCTTGGATACTCAAGTGACAGATACCCAGATACAGCTTTTGCAAACAGAATCTGGGCGCAGAAACGTGAAGAGATGCAAGAGACGCTAATTCAATGGATAAGAAAGGAATCATTGGGAAGCAGTGATAACAGAGGGACAAGCACTGAGAGGAGAACATTGCCATCTCCTCAAGTCGATGGGGAGGCCATGCTGATTCAAGCTTGAAACTTGACTTGAAACAAGAGGCCGGACCTTGGGCTTATCAGACCTATGTTGGCCTTCTGCCTTACTCATAATCCAAAGTCAAGAATGATCTCTTGAATACATTGAAGAGAAGAATAGAGGCCTCGGTCCTAGGTCCCTAGTATTCTGTGAAGAGAAGTCTCACTTTCCATAGCTCTGGCGTCATAGGCACCCACTGGGTACATGGTAATGTGTCACTAGGCATCTCTTTGAAGCCTGGAAGGAATGGGCCCCTGTCATGCTTGGGGTATGTCTCTTGGTTTGGAAGGACTCAGGAAGAGTGCGCAAAAGCACCCTTTTGCAGAAAGCTTCGTTACTGTGTGAAGGCTGTCCTCCCAGGCTAGAGTGCTCAGTTGAGATCAATGAGATTCTCTCCCCCATCTCTTGCCGTAGAAGGAGTATTGATTAGGTGTTTGACACCACACATAACGATGTTTGCTGAAACTTAGAACATTACCATTCTATTTAAAGGAATATAAACATGCCACAGCTGAGGAGGTAAATTAAACAAATAACAAAACCTGTGGAAATAAAGTAAGCCAGTATCTAGACGTAATCTAGTGGAGCGTTCAAGGATCAGGTGTGAAGTTCTGAACTTTCCAAATCTAGAAAAGAGACAGAAGGATCTCTCAGCTGGAGAGAGGAATCCATCAGATTCATCTAATTTGTCTCGGAGCCATTGTGTCTGGGAAGGTGGTTTCCAGGACAACCTCAAACATGGCGTTTCTGATCTCACAATATCGAACCAACCAAGATGACCACGTTTACTCAGTGCTCAGTTGGATCTAGGCTAGGATGGCAAAGATTCCTTCAAATGACCGATGGAAATTCAAAGACAACACCCAACAGTAACGAAAGCACTCACACATCAGCCTACAGAACCTATGGTGATTAAAGAAATACCAAACTCCTAACTTGAAATGAAGGAGAACACACTGATAAGCATATCGAAGGGAGATAGCTCAGCACCATGACGATTAGACTATGGAAACGAAAGCAAGCTCCCAGAAAATGGAAGGCAAACAGAAATCACACCTCAATAATCCACAGAGATTGACTTCGGTGTTTAGTTAGGGTCTGCGTGAACGTTTGAAAGTCCGATAAAGTCACAACCCCAAAACTTGCATTGAAGGTCAAACCTGGGCTAACTGGGAAGGGTGAGTTCTGAGACTGCTCCACGCGGGCTCTGAAACCCTGTGTCCCCGAAGCCTGATTGGAAAAGAGACACGATTCTGACAAATACTCCGACATCACAGTGGTCCAGAAAAAGAAGCTGGCCTCATCTACACAGGGCCAGAGTTGGGCTCAAGTAACATGTTAAAGTACATTCCACTTCACTGCAGGTTGCCAATGGAACACGAAAGGGGCCAGCCAGTGGGGCAGCCGTGAAGTCCCTGCATTCTGAGTCGGCAACCCAGGGTCGGCCACATGGAATCCTGGGGGTGAGCCTCCTCACCGCTTATCCAGCCGTTCTGGGCCAGGCGTGCAACCCAGTGTAGAGGCATATGGGAAGCAACGTTATACCGTGCTACTCTTGCTCAGCAAATACAGCAGCATGGCCAGCAGATGTGAGCACAGCCATAAACTTCTGCCAAAACTAACCAATTAAATGTTGCTAAGAATAGAAAAAAGGAACAGCAAAAAAGAAAGCATGCCAGTAAAAAGAAAAAAAAACATCTAGGAATAACATTGGCCAAACAGGAGAAAGCTATGTCTACCGAAATCTAGCAAAGCTTTGGGCAAAGAAATTCCACAAGACACAAGGAAACGGAAGTCTATTCCATGTTCTTTGAATGGAAGAACGAACACACTTTAAGCATCCATACCGCAAAAAGCAATGTCTGCATTCCATGTCGTCCCAGTCAAAGTTGCAGCAATCTTTCCCACAGAAATAGAAGAGAGAATACTAAAGTTTCTATGTGGCAACAAAGGACCCTGAATAGGAAGAGGAATCCTGAGGAAAACGAACAAAGCAGCATGTATCACACTTTCTCATTGCCAAATATAGGACAAAGCGCTAGGTACCGGTACAGCACAACCTTTCCCCCAAAATAGGCACACAGACCCATGGAACAGAATTGAGCCCAGCAGTCAACTGCCACATATATGGGCAGCCCATTTTCGACACGGGAGCCAAGAGGAGACAGCACAGAAAGGAGAGTCTCGAAAAGAAACAGTGCTGGGAAGACTTCAGAGCCACAAGTGGCACAATGAGACTAGACCATGATGTTACACCAGGCACACATACCACATTGAAATGGATTAAAGCTTTGAATGGAAGACTTGAAACCATGAAACTTCTGCGGGAAAATGCAGGCAGCTTGCTCTTTGCCATCTGGCATAGCCGCCTACTTGGAAGAAGCATGTGTGACTGGGTAAGGGCAACAAAAGGAACAAGAAACAAGCGTGACTCCATCCAACGCAGAAGCTTCTACCCGGCCAACGACTCCATCGACTCAATGCAAAGACAGCACAACAACTGCGACAGGATGTTTGCAGAACAGACATCGGAGAAGGGGTGAACAGCCATAAGATCCAGTGAACTCATACATCTCCACAGGAAAAAAACAATGAGCCCAACAAAACCTGGGCAAAAGATGGAAACACACATTTCTCCCAGGAAGATAGAAAGATGGCCAACAGGCTGTATGAAAACATGTTCCTCATCATTAAGTCTGAGGCCAATGCAAATCCGAAGTGCAATGAGATAGCAGCTCACAGTGGTCAGAATGGCTATAAGGGTGAAGACACGAAACAAGTTTCAGAGAGGAGGTGGAGAGAAGGGAAGCCTCCTGCACTGCAGGTGGGAGTTTGAGCCAATGCAGCCACTTCACAAAGGAGTGAAAATTCAGAATGTTTCAGAATCCACCTAGCATATGATCCAGCTATTCCTCTGTGACGTATATATCCAAAGATCATGGAAACAGTAATGCACAGAGATGCGTGCACTGCTGTGTGCACCACAGCCTTACTCCCGATATCCAAGACTTGGAAGCCTCCCTGATGCCCATCAAGGGACGAATGGAGAAGGAAGATAGGCTATAGCCACACAGTGGCATAGCATTCAGCTGTCGGAATGGATGCAGTCCAGCCATTTGTGACCACCAGAATGGCTCCTGAGGGTACTGGAGGAACTGAAACAAGCGCCAAGGGTAAGGTCAAATACCACAGGATCTCACGTACAGGAGAAAGGAAAAACGGACAAACAAACAGGTAGCATGTGACATGGGATTGGTAGTTCTCAGAGGAAAAGTAGGCGAGGGCCAGAGGGAGAAAGAGTTGATTAGGCACAAGTATCGTGAGAGCCTGTAATTAGCCTTACGGTGGTGAAGATGATGTAACCTACTCAGAAGTCTAAATCTATGAGGATGTAGATCTGAAAGCCATAGCATGTTAGAATGCAGGGTTACGGCAATCAATCCACATAAAATCAAAACTCCAAAAAGGGGTGCAGACTTACGGCCTAAAGCTTTATAGGCTGAAAGAGATCAGAGAGGATGAACTTCCAAGGATTGGTAATCACCTCAAAGTGCTTAATGATGCTACAGAAAGGTAGACCTTCGCAAAGTGATGAAGCGGAATACTAGCAAGAGAACATGTTCCGTCCTAAACTCATGAACCAATGGAAAATAATACCTTCCATGATGTTACTACTGATTCCCTTCACGAAAGATTGAAGCAGGCCAACATCTTCCCAAGTTCAGGCCAAAGGTTGGTGCAGAATTCTAATTCATTGCCGGCCCTGTGGTGCAGCAGGTAAGTGCCCAACTTCCTCTTGCGTGGCCCGGGCTTCAGGGGCTAGCATCATGGGTACCGATCAGATTTCTAGCATTAGGAAATCCAGATTTCAAGGTATGGTTGGCACAGAGATCATAAAGAAGTAGTAATTGTGAGGAGACCTTATCAATACTCACCAGAAAAAGAACCATGAGAATATTAGAGTCTATGAACGCATCTGGTACGCTTTCCCACATCATGAAGGAAGGAAAATATGTGACCCACCAAGGTGGAATTGTCAGACTGCCATGAGATCACACGATCATTGTGCATCACAGGATTTCCTGGGCAACGTCAACTTGGGAGGGAGTCCAGTACTTTCTATGGGGAAAATCCACCATTTTGGTCATATCCACAAAAGATATGCGATAAAACCCAGGATAATCTTAAAGGAAAGAAACCGGTGTCTGTGGGAATGTAGTAGACCTTTCCAAGTTAGAGGACAAAGTTGAAAACCGACAACACATCCAGAACAAGGAAAACTATCCTTCCTGGAAAGGGGGAGTAGTCAGGCTGGGAGGAGACGGCTCTGAAACACTGTGTGCATGGAGGTTGTCAGAACAACTTTGAATTCTGAGAGTGTTTATGACATTACAGTGAACGTGTCACCCCAGATGGCTGCATGGTTACAGTACCAGGATTGGCTTAGGCTGGGATACTCAAGTGAGAGATACCCAGAAACAGCTTTTCCAAACAGAAACAAGGCACAGAAACTTGAAGAGATCAAAGAGATGCTGATTCCAGGGATAAGAAAGGTATCATTGTGATGATACTTCATTCTTCCTTCGTTTTCTTCCATTCCATGCGCACTGATGCCCTTCCGTTTCCTTGTATCTTGTGAAATTTCTTTCCCCAAAGCTTTGCTACTTCTCGGTTTACATAGCTTTCACCTGTTTGGCACAGCTTATTCCTAGATACCTTGTTATTCCTACTAGCATGCTTTTTTTTTTTTTTTTTGAGGTTCAGTTTTTCTATCCTTTGCAACTTTTGATTGGTTTTATTTAGGCAGATGTTTACTGCTGTGCTCACATCTGCTGGCAATGCTGCTGTATTTGCTGAGGAAGACTGGCCCAGTCTAACGTCGCTTCCCATCTGCCTGTTTCCTTTGTTGCCCATTCCTGTCACACACGCTTCTTCCAAATAGGCTGCTAAGACAGATGGCAACGAGCATGCTGCCTAGGTTTTCTCCTAGAAGTCTCACGGTTTCAAGTCTTCCATTCAAGTCTTTAATCTGTTTCGAGGTGGTGTGTGTGACTAGTGTAACATCATGCTCTACTCTCATTGTGTTACGTTTGGCTGTGCAGTCTTCCCAGCACTGTTTCTCATCGAGACTCTCCTTTCTCCGCTGTGCACTCCTGGTTCCCTGGTTGAAAATGTGTTGCGCATGTATGCATGTGCATATATGCGTGAGTTGACCTCTGGGCTCTCGATTCTGTTCCATGGATTTGTGTGCCTGTTTTTGGGCCCAGACTGTGCCGTTTCGGTTCCTAGCGCTTCGTCCTATATGTGGAAATCAGAAAGTGTGATACGTCCTGCTTTCTTCATTTTCTTCAGGATTCCTTTGGGTATTCAGGGTCCTTTCCTTCTGGATAGAGACTTTATTATTCTCTCTTCTATTTCTGTGGGAAAGATCACTGCAACTTTGACTGGGACTGCTTGGAATCCACAGATTCCTCTATCCGCTATGGACGTTTCAAGTGTGTTAGTTCTTCCATTCCAACAGCACGGAATAGTCTTCCGTTTCGTTGTGTCTTCTGGAATTTCTTTAGCCAAAGCTTTGCTAGTATCGGTTTACAATGCTTCCACCTGTTTAGTGAAGGTTAGTCCTAGATATCTTATTATTCTTAGTGACATGCTTCTTTTTTTGAGGCTCAGTTTTTCTATTCTTTGCAACTTTTAATTGGTTCTGTTTTGGCAGAAGTTTATTGCAGTGCTCACATCTGCTGGTCGTGCTGCTGTATTTGCTGAGCAAGAGTGGCACTGTCTAACGTCACTTCCCATCTGCCTCTACACTACCTCCCAGGACTCTCCCAGGATGGCTGTACCAGCGGTGAGGAGGCTCAACCCCAAGAGCACAAATGGACGACCACGGGCTGCGGACCCAGAAGGCACGGACTTCACAGCTTCAGCAGTGGCCAGCCCCTTTCATGTTCCATTGGCAACCTGCTGTTTTGGAATGTGACTTCAATATGCTATTGGAGCCCAGCTCTGGCCCTGTGTAGATGAAGCCATGTTGTTTTCCTGGTCCACTGTGATGTCATAGGATTTCTGAGAATTGTGTCTGTGCTGTGCCAGCAAGCTTCATGGACACAAGGTTTCAGAGCCCGCTTGGAGCAGTGTCAGAACTCACCCATTCCATTTAGCCCAGGTTTGACCTTCACTGCAGGTTTTGGGGTTGTGACTTTTCTGACTATCAAACGTTTAAGCAGAATCTGTCTAAACACGGCCGTCTTTCACTGTGGATTATTCAGTTGTGATTTCTGTTTGCCTTACATTTTCTGGGACCTTTTTTCTTTTCCATAGGCTAATCATCATGGTATTGCTATCTCCCTTCGATATGCTTATCAGTGTGTTCCCTTTTCTTCCAAGTTATAAATTTTGCATTTCTTTGATCACGATATGTTCTGTTGGCTGTTGTGCGAGTGCTTTTGTGATTGGTGGGTGTTGTCTTTGAATTTCCATCGGTCACTTGAAGGAATCTGTGCTATCCTGGCCGAGGTGACACTGAGCACTGAGAACATGTGGGCATCTTCCTTGGTTAGAGATTCTGAGATCAGAAACTCCAGATTTGAGGTTGTCCTGGCAACCATCTTCACGGACACAATGGTTCCGCAACAAATTAGACGAATCTGATGAATTTCTCTTTCCAGGTGAGAGATCCTTCTGTCTATTTCTGGATTTGGAAAGTTCGAACTTCATCCCTGATCCTTGAACGCTCTGCTAGATTATGTCTAGATACTGGCTTACTTTCTTTCCACAGGGTTTGTTATTTGTTTGATTTACATCCTCACCTGTGGCGTGTTTATTTTTCTTTAAATATAATGATAATGTTCTAATTTTCAGCCAACATCGTTACATGTGGTGTTGAAACACATAATCAATACTCCTTCTACGGCAAGAGAAGGGGGAGAGAATCTCATTGATCCCAACTTAGGACTCTAGCCTTGGAGTGCAGCATTCACCAAGGAATGACCCCCTCTGCAATAGGGTGCTTTTGAGCCACTTCTAGAGTCCTTCCAAACCAAGAGACATACCCCAAGCATGACAGTTGTCCATTCCTTCCAGGCTTCAAAGAGGTGTCTTGTGAGACATTAGCATGAAGCCAGTGGGCACCCATGATGCCAGAGCTATTTAAAGTGAGACTTCTCTTTAAAAAATGCTAGTGGCCTAGGATGGCGGCCTTGATTCTTCTCTACAATGACCTCAAGAGATCATTCTTGACTTTGCATTATGAGTGAGGCAGAAGGACAACATAGGTCTCATAGTTCCAGCCTCTTGTTTCAAATCAAGTTTCAAGCTTGAATCAGAATGGCCTCCTCTTCGATGTGAGGAGATGGCAATGTTCTCCTCTCAGTGCTTGTCCCTCTATTATGGCTTCTTCCCAATGATTCCTGTCTTATCCCTTGAATTAGCGTATCTTTGATCTCTTCAACTTTCTGTGCCCTGTTTCTGTGGGCAAAAGCTGTTTCTGAGTATCCCTCACTTGAATATCCTAGCCTATGCCAATCCTCGGGCTGGAAACCTGTGGCCATCTTGGGTGACATGTTCACTGTGATGTCATAAACACCCTCAGAATTCGAAGTTGTGCTGACTACCTCCATGCACACAGCTCTTCAGAACCATCTCATCCCAGTCTGATTACTCCCCCTTTCCAGGTAGGATTGCTTTCGTCGTTAGGTGTTTCTTGTTGGTTTCTAACTTTTTCCTCGAACTTGAAAAGGTCTGCTACCTTCCTTCTAGACACTGGTTTCTTTCCTTTCGGATTAATCTGGGTTTTCTCTCTTATCTTTTGTGGATGAGACCAAATGGGTGGACTTTCCCAAGAGAAAGTCCCGGAGGCCCTCCCAAGATGACTTTTCCCAGGCAATTCTCTGATGCACAAAGATCATGTCATCTCCTAGCAGTCTGACAATTCCACTTTGGCAGGTCACATGTTGTCCTTCCTTCATTATTTGGGGAAGTGTTCCTGATGCGTTCATAGATTGTAATATTCCCATGGTTCTTTTTCTGGTGTGTACTCATAACGTCTCTTCAAAATTTCGATTTCTTTAGGATGTCTGTCCGCACCATACCGTGAAATCTATATTTGCTAATGCTACTAATCTGATCCACACCCGTGGTGCTAACCAATGAAGCCCTGGCCGCCCAGGTGGAACGTGGGCACATACCCAGTACACCGCATGGCCGGCACTGAAATCGACTTTTGGATCAAACTTTTGCCTGAACTAGGGATGATGTTGGCCTGCTTTGGTTATTCGTAACGGTAATTACTAGTAACATTGTGGACTGTAACCTTTTCCTTTGGCTCCTGAGTTTAGCACGCAACGTGTTCTCTTGGTAATGTTCCTTTTCATCTCTTTGTAATGGTCTTCCTTTCTATAGCATCATTAAGCGTTTTGAGGTGATTACCAATCCTTGAAAGTTCATCTTCTCTAATCTCTTTCAGCCTCCAAAGTTTTACGCCGTAAATCTAGACCCCTACAGAACATATGGTGAATAAGGAAATACAACATTCATAACTTGGAATGGAGGAGAAAAGACTGATAAGAATATCTATGGGAGATAGCTGTGAAAGACCATGACGAATGATGTGGATTAAGGCTGCCCCAGCTCGAAAAGCCCAAGGTTACCTGGCCTACATACCAAACTACATGAACCGGTGAGGTTTTTTTTTTTTTGGTATGAATTAGAGGTGTCCCAGTGATAGAAGCCCATTTCATGCTCACCTACATGCCTATCTATATGGCCAGATTCGTATTTAATGCTATATGACCACACAATAACCAGACCCCATCTGAACTGAAATCATTTAATGACTTTTAACATCATCTTTTCTTTTTCCAGTAAAAATGTCACGTACCAATGCATTATAAAATTAGCCCTTACCTTCAACTCAGGGCAGCAGCAGGACCTCTGACTTCCCATGGAACCTTTCCCAATGCAGCAGCAGCAGCAGCTCTTCACTGCCCATATGTCCTGTCCCCATGCAGCAACTATTTACTGCCCATGGGTCCTGTCACCATGTTGTCCTGTACCATTCTATAAGTAAAAGAGCACCACTCCCAGAATTTGAGAGTCCAAGAAATCTTTCTTTTGACTCTTCAGCTCACCAAGCCCATATCATATCTTGTGGCCCATATCAAAAACTTGCTTCATAGGTTTATGAGCTCAAGTTCTGGTAAGTGCCCTTTTCTTCATTGTGCATCTCTCTTTTTCAAGGATGGATCTAAATTCACCTCTCCATCAGGAACTTTCTTGGATAGCTGCTTGAATCCACGTTTGCTGCCCATGGCTACTCTATAGGGCAAATCATGGCATTCAGCTTGAAGAGAATCAGTACCTTAAGCCTAAGAGTGATGTAGAGTGAATTACTCCATTCCTTCCTGACTCTATCTCTAATATACAAATTTTAGGTGGGCACGGGTCAGCCACTTAAGTCCTTAGGATGGCCGGCAATCTGCAAGACTCCCCTGGAAGGTTTCTTATCCTAAGGCTGGATTGGGATACCTCCCATGGCACCTGACCATGCTCTGAACTGTGTGAATGTCTCCATCGGGATTACAGTTCAAGGGAAGTACCACAGTCTAACCTTTGGTTGCATATGGGAAACCCTTCTTCAAAGAATGGCTCCAACACGCAATTGGGTAGAATGTCCCACAGCTCAGTGGAAAATTCTACACTATTTTTCTCCATCTTGTTCTCTCTTAAACTTCTCCTTTTCTCTTGGGGACCATTCAACAGGCTCCTATTACTGCCAGGAAGAATATGAAAGATGTTCACCAGGCAGCTGTTACTGCCAGACATACCACGGAAGGTACACAAGGGATGCAATGCTGGGGGCCACGCCCATCACCCCTTGCTATAGGAACCCCACAGTAGGAACCACATGTAGGATGCTGCCGTAGGGTCAGGGGTGATCTTAAAGGTAATGGACATGTCTCTTTCAACTTTGTTAGAGTTACAATGGCCATTTTCATCTCTTTTTGAACTTTGTAACTGGGGAAACGAAGGAATCTTTCAAGGATCAAGGCCTCCACCACTGGAGCCCCAACTTTGGCTTTCTGGGCCTGATCACCCGAACGACACTAAGTAGGGTGCCCTCTCTTGGCGGTGGACTCATTGAGTATTGTAGTCACCTACTGAGTTGGCTATGAGGGTAGGAGACCTGTGATTTATTCTGAGAACTGCCATGCTACGGTAGTGTGCCACAACACAGGAACTGTTGTGTGACTCTTATCTTGAGAACCCTGTGAGAGCAACCATGAGGGTGAGGTCTTCTCTTCCTTTCTCTGTTTTGCTCATCATGTCATCTGTTGTCACCAAGTCGAGGTTAAGTTCTGGCTGGACCTGACCAGAACATGGACCTTCTGTAAAATCGAACAACTTGAAAATATTTGGCAAGGACCTTAACTCTCAACCCCGGTACTGGGAGCCCAGGCCTGCAGCCAGTTCCAGGTGTTTGTAGCCACTGCACCCTTCTCCAGTCCACTGCCAGTCGCACACTGGCTTTACTGCCATGGGGAATGCCATAAGCATCCCCAGAGAGTCACCACTCAGGGTCATTCTAACTAATTAGAAACACTTTCAATTGCATGGGTTATGCCCCAGAGACTCCAGCTGGGAGAAAATTTGCGAGGTTTCTCTGTGCCTTTATGGTGCAGTTGGACAGGTAGATCAACCTAGAACGTCCTTCAAGTTACAGTCCAGTTTCTGAGAAATCAAGAGCAACTGTCCTTAGAAAATCCTTGCAAGACTGGAGAGACAGCACTAGAGGCAGTTCAGATTCCACCTAGTTCCTTTATCATGAAAAGGATTATCATCCCCCCTCTCCAGGAACTACTATCTAGCCCATCACTCACTCTTAAGACTGAAAAAAAGAAATGAGGGGAAAGTAGAAATGGCCATAAGGGTGCCATTGAAAGAGTCTAGCATCTCGAGGGTCTTCTCCATAAGTATTTGTAAAAAGGCTCAAAACAAAGTTTACCTTCATAACTGGTGAACTTTATATTATTGTAACCGATTCACGGCAGTAGCTTTTAAAACAGTAGTTGTACAGTCTCTGTGTATGCGTGTCTATGCGTAGGTTATACATGTGATATTTTCAGCCTTGCGTGGTATGACCAAAATTAAGATCTCTGTTTAGTGTGCTTATAGTAAGTGTTTACATAAATGCTAAATGCAGTAGAAATCAACTCAGTGCTTTCAAAGTTAATGTCATGTGAATTAACCTTTGGTAAATGAAAGACTGTTTAAGTTTGTTGGTCTGATTCAAAATAGTCTTGTTGTCAGGGATGTCGGTATTTGCATAGGGATGCAGGCCTTCAGCCTGGGTTTACTAGTCATATAAGTTCACGTTGTCTGCTAAATTTGTCAGCAAAGTAATAGCTTTAAATGATGATCAGTTTTGTCTAAGGCCTCATGAGGTTTCAGTAGGTAATCTGAACATAATTGATGGAAACAAATGGTTTAAATAGATAATACTCATTAAAGTGAGTACAAAAACTTTTATGGTCTGTATAGTTTCGGAAAGAAAAACAGCTGTGAAATGCTTTTTGGTAACCATCTTGAGTTTTGCCAAGTTAAGTTAAATGATAAAAATCTGAATATCTGGGTCATTTCTGGATAGGACGAAACACTGAAACATTATTAATAAACACATCTAAGTTATCTACTTTTGGCTTCTTCTTGAAGAGGCTAAAAGCGTGTGGGTGTATTAAAAACCATGCCTTGTGTTTTGTTGTAAAGTGGCGTTTTTCTAAATTTATGAAGTGTTCAGAATACTGATATGAAAGACAATTCATAATTGTTTTCCTTTTTAGTGTTTAGTAGGTCTGTTAAGGGTTAAAAGTTCTAATTAACCTACGTAATTAAAGCTACAGGAAATTACTAAGAAAAAGAGCTCTGTATTCAAGGAAGTTAAAATGTACGTTTTGAGTAAAAAAGGTATAAATAATGGAAATATTTTTGTTTGATTGGTTAAGGAAGATAAATTCGTCCTGATGTACTAGAATGGAAAAAACAAAGACTTTGGGACAAATTCTGAAAACATAAAAGAAAGCTTTAGAAAGTTTGTGAAGAAGAAAATCTGAAAGGAGTTTTATGCCTGGTCAAGAAGACTAAAGTAAGTTCAATTAAGTGAATGAGTTTGAATGTTAAAAATAAGTATGTGCAGAAATTCAAATTTGGTTTTCTCTAAAAGGATACATTTTTTGAACTTTCAATCTGCTCTTGATAAAGAGGTTATAAAAGCTATTCCTTTGAGTAAGTCTACCTAAGAGACAAACCTGTTTTGTGAATATAATGACTTAGGTCACTCTTAAGATTATTGACTCTTTCTGTTATCACTTTGAATAGATACCTGAGCACATTTCACAGTGAGTGTTGTTTCACATTTGAACAAGCACTTGAAAAGCTTTTGATATGTTTTGACAAGATTCTCCCTCAAAAATATTCAAATCCTAAATGAAGGCTGTCTTTTGACCTGGTAGACAGAAGAAAAATTAATCTGAGGCTTTTCAGAGGGCCCTTGAGACTTCTCAAAGACATTTGCTCTCTCTTCCTATAAGGAGGAAAATACTAAACTATTTAGACTTATTTGCTCTAGTACATTGCACGGGAATCATTGTAAAATAAGTAATGATAGACTTTCTTAGGTGTTATTAGATGGGTAAATGTTATTAATATAGATGTCTTAAAATTATATAGCATTCCTAAAATTCTGATCTGTCCTGGTTATCAGTCATACGTCCACTTATTATCTGGAAGTTTAATATGTCACAGAAGTAGCCAAGTTTCTTTGGCAATTGCCCTTTTGAGTCCTCTGTCCATTTCCAGGTAGTTGTTGTTTTACTCTGATTCTTTTTCCTTTTGCAAATATGTTTCGTCTTCTGAGAAATTCCTGGAAAGGGTTCTGACAAAAAGGGTCTAAACGACAGGCTTCTGATAAACTTTGAGATTGTAAAACTGAACGGAGTAAGAAATTACAGAATTCTAACAGAAACTAAGTTCATCAATCTACTAACAGAAGATTCAGCCCAAGAACTGATTATATATGACTGTGTGAACTGATAAGGATGATTGTAATTTTTTAGGACTTCTATTTGAAATATTGTTGAGGTTTGATGTGTTTTTTTTTCTCATAATGAAGGAAAGCTTTTTCTCTTTTCTCTTATGCTAACTATGACTTACAGCCGTTTGGTGAAATTATACCTTCATGAGCAAAACTGAAACATTTACCTTTTTCTCCCTACCTTATCCCTAAGGAATTGTCAAACCCTTTGTTACTGAGTATGGTCTTTTCGTGGCAATATTTGCATAAGTTCCATAAGAATCTGTTCTCCTTATAACAGGACACATTGGTTATATTACCAAGGCTTTGACTGGAATGTCACGTTTGAGACATACAGGGTCAGATATGACAAGACAGCATTTCAGGAACAAAGATTGGACTTTCTGGAATACAGCCACTTGGAAACATGGGCCTGGTACCTTGTTTACAGAGATTCTGGCAATCTTGCCCGGTCACTATGGAATCTTGCTTATCTGGCAGGTGCAGGGTACCTCCGAATATTTTGGGTGACCTCAAAGAGAACGCCACTCAAATCTGTAGGTACTTCAGGCCAAATCTGATGGCAAGTCCTTGGCTTGGCTTTTCTGGCATCTAGAGGCCTTCACAGTTCAATCTGAGACTCCTCAGAAAAAATTCCAGCAAAGCAGATTTTAAAAAAACCTGTATAAGCAATTCCAATTCTTTCTGCTCTTATGTAAATAATTGGAGCAATTTGTATTGAAACTACACTTTATTTGCAAACGTGTTAATTATAATTTGGCTACCTTTTGTAAAAATGAGAATGATTTAAGAGAGCAGAAAATTACGCTTCTGTAGAAGCTACAGTAGCCATTCATGGATACTAGATTCTAGCTCTTTTCTTCCGCAAGATTCATCTATTACTAATCGTAATGTCTCCTTGTGGCCATCTATCTCTGACACCTCGGAGTTCCCTGGCCACAATCAAACATTTTCTTTCAATACTACTGTCCAAATACTAACTAGATTTGCCTTGTCACAGGTGTATCAAACAAAACAAGTTCCAACAGTAAAGTCCCCAACTTATCGATACACACAGGATGGACCATATCTAATTTGGGATGAGTATATTTGGTTCACTCCTACTAGTGGGCAACTCAGTAAAAGGCCACTCTCTGTTGGGAACAAACCAACCACACCTGTGATACATGGCCTAATAGCAGCGGACCTTGGGAAAAAATCCCTTTTATATGTGTTCTTATGTCATAGCCTTAAAAAAAATACAGGTTAGTTTGGGACTGACTGCGATAGACTGCCGAGAATGCATTGGTTAGCCCCTAACGGTGCTCAGTGGATATGTGGCTCCAATTTATTACCTTGGCTGCCACCTGGATGGATTGGATGATGCACCCTAGGCTTTGTCTGGATGCAAGGTAGAACTGCATTTACTATATCTGCTCCTGCTAAGCTACCCAACCTGCAACAGCACTGGACCCGCTCTGTCTTCCACTGGTATGACCATCTTTCTGCAATTTTCCTTCCCCAATTAGGAATCGAAAATATCATCTTGCACATGGAAGTCCTAAACAAATTTACTATGAAGGCATTAAATGATACACAACATAGCATTTTGCGCCTCAATTTAGGAGTATCCCAAGTGTGTAAGGCAGTCCTCCAAATCCAAATGGCACTGGATGTCTTGACAGCAGCACAAGGGGGCACCAGTGTCATTATAAAAACAATGTTGTGTCTATATGCCTGACTACCATCAAAATATTTCTGGCTTCCTATCCCAGCCACCAAATTAAATCCACGTCTGACCAACCCTAACTGTAAACGACTGGTTGAACTCCTAGTCAGGACCAGGTTTCTGCAGTACTTCAAAATCTTATTCATTGGGTTAAACATACTGCTTGTATTTCTTATTATAATTTGTTGTCTCTTTCGTTGTTTGTCTTTAGCATGTCAAAAATGTTTCACCTCCTGGACCACCTCTCGTCAAAGGATTCTCTCGTCTCCAGAGGCTCTGTACAACTTGTCATCCTTGAACTCCACCGGTGAAGACTTCTGGTCCACTGAACTTCCTACCTGTACCTATGGCCCCATTTTGGGGCAGCTCTACGACCTTGTACAGCCAGAAGTAGTTACAGAAGACTGACCATCTTTCATATCCCCAAAGATTTCCGGTCATAATGGGTTCAGGGGTGGTTTATGATGTGGATTAATGCTGCCCAAGCTAGAGAAGCCCAAGGTGACCTGGCCTACATGCCAAACTACATGACCTGGTGGATATTTTTCTAGTATGAATTGGGGCTGCCCCAGGGAGAGTAATCTCACATTGATCTGTGAAGGCCTCTAGATGCCAGAAAAGCCAAGCCAAGGACTTGCCATCAGATTTGGCCTGCAGTACCTACAGATGTGAGTTGAGTTCTCTTTGAGGTCCAGCAAAATATTCAGAGGTTCCTTGCATCTGGCAGATAAGCAAGCTTCCTTAGCGACCGGGCAAGATTGCCAGAATCTCTGTAAACAAGGTACCAGGCCCATGTTTCCTAGGGACTGTATTCCAGAAAGTCCAATCTTTGTTCCTGAAATGCTGTCTTGTCATATCTGAGCCTGTATGTCTCAAACGTGACATTCCAGTCAAAGCCTTGGTAGTATGACCAATGTGGCCTGTTATAAGGAGAACAGGTTCTTATGGAACGTATGCAAATATTGCCACTAAATAACCATACTCAGTGACAAAGGGTTTCCAAATTCCTTAGGGATAAGGTAGGGAGAAAAAGATAAATGTTTCAGTTTTGCTCATGAAGGTATAATTTCACCAAATGGCTGTGAGTCATTGTTAGCATAAGGGAAAAGAGAAAAAGCTTTCCTTCATTACGAGAAAACAAAACAACACATCAAAACTCAACAACATTTCAAACTGAAGTTCTAAAAAATTACAACTATCCTCATCAGTTCACACAGTCCTGTATAATCAATTCTTGAGCTGAGTTTTCTGTTAGCAGATCGATGAGCTTAGTTTCTGTTAGAATTCTGTAATTTCTTACTCCGTTCAGTTTTACAATCTGAAAGTTTATCAGAAGCCTGTCGTTTAGAACCTTTGTGTCAGAACCCTTTCCTGGAATTTCTCGGAAGATGAAGCATATTTGCAAAAGAAAAAAGCATCAGAGTAAAACAACAACTACCTGGAAATGGACAAAGGACTCAAAAGGGCAATTGACCAGGAAACTTGGCTACTTCAGTGACATATAACACTTGCTGATAATAATTGGACTTATGACTGTTAACCAGGAAAGATCAGACTCTTAGGAATGCTATATAATTTTGACACCTATATTATAACATTTACCCATCTTATACCACCTAAGGAAGTCTATCATCACTTATTTCACAATGTTTCCCATGTAATTTAATAGACCAAGTAAGCCTAATTAGTTTAATATCTTCCTTCTTATAGGAAGAGAGAGCAAATGTCTTCGAGAAGTCTCAGGGGCCCTCTAAAAATCCTCAGAGTAATTTTTCTTCTGCCTACCAGGTCAAAAGAAAGCCTTCATTCAGCATTTAAATATTTTTGAGGGAGAAGCTTGTCAAAACATATCAAAAGCTTTTCAAATGCTTGTTCAAATAGAAAGCAACACTCCCTGTGAAGCAATGCTCGGGTATCTATTCAAAGTGATAACAGAGTCAAAAATCTTAAGAGTGACCTCAGTCATTATTTTCACAAAACAGATTTGTCTCTTAGGTAGACTTACTCAAAGGAATAGCTTTTAAGACCACTTTACCAAGAGCAGATCGAAAGTTCAAGAAAATGTATCCTTTTAGAGAAAACCAAACTCGAATTTCTGCACCTACTTATTTTGAACTTTCAAACTCATGCACTTAATTGAACTTACTTTAGTCTACTTGACCAGGCATAAAACTCCTTTCAGAATTTCTCGTTCACAAACCTTCTACAACTTTCTTTTTTGTTTTCAGAATTTGACCCAAAGTCTTTGTTTTTTCCTTTCTAGTACATCACGACAAATTTATCTTTCTTAACCCATCAAACAAAAATATTTCCATTCTTGATACCTTTTTTACTGAAAGCATCCATTTTAACCTCCTTGAATACAAAGCTCTTTTCCTTAGTAATTTGCAGTAGGTTTAATTCCATAAGGTAATTAGAACTTTAACCCTTAACAGACCTAGTAAACACTAAAAAGGTAAACAATTATGGATTGTCTTTTCTATCAGCATTCTAAACACTTCATAAGTTTAGAAACACGCCGCTTTACAACAAAACACACGGCATGCTTTTTAATACACCCACACGCTTTTAGCCTCTTTCATAAGAAGCCAAAAGTAGATAACTTAGATATGTTTATTAATAATGATTCAGTGTTTCATCCTATCCAAAAATGATCCAGATATTCAAATATTTATTATTTAACTTTACTTGGCAAAATTCAAGATTGTTACCAAAAGAATTTGAAGCTGTTTATTCCCCCAAGTATAGAGACCATAAATGTTATTGTATTCACTTTTATGAGTTTTATGTATTTAAACCATTTGTTTCCAACAATTATGTTCAGATTACCTACGGAACCCTCATCAGGCATTAGACAAAACTGGTCATCATTTAAATATATTATTTCGCTGACAAATTTAACAGACAACGTGAACTTATATGACTAGTAAACCGAGGCTGAATGCCTGCATCCTATGCAAATACTGACAACTCTGACAACAAGACTATTTTCAGTCAAACCAACAAACTTAAAGAAGCTTTCATTTACCAAATGTTAATTCAAATGATGTTAACTTTGAAAGGCACTGAGTTAATTTCTACTACATTTAGAATTTATGAAAGCACTTACTTTAAGCCAACTAAACAGAGATCTTTATTTTGGCCATATCATCCAGGGGTAAAAATATCACATGTATAACGTACACATAGACACACATACACAGAGACTGTACAACTATTGTTTTAAAAGCTACTGCCATGAATCAGGTACAATAATATAAAGCTCACCAGTTATGAAGGTAAACTTTGTTTTGAGCCTTTTTACTAATGCTTATGGAGAAGACTCTCTAGATGGTATACTTTTTGCAATGACACACTTATGGCCATTTATCCTTTCCCCTCCTTTCTTTCTTTTTTTGGGGGGGGTCTTAAGACTGAGTGATTGGCTAGATAGTAGTTCCTGGAGAGGGGGGATGATAATCCTTTTCATGATAAAGGAACTAGGTCGAAACTGAGCTGCCTCTAGAACTGTCTTTCCAGTCTTGCAAGGACTTTCTAAGGACAGTTGCTCTTGATTTCTCAGAAACTGGACTGTAACTTGAAGGACGTTCTAGGTTGATCTACCTGTCCAACTGCACCATAAAGGCACAGAGAAACCTGAGAAACTTTCTCCCAGCTGAAATTTCTGTGCCATAACCCAGACAATTGAAAGTGTTTCTAATTAGTGGGAATGATTCTGAGTGGTGAGTCTCTGGGGATGCTTATGGCATTCCCCATGGCAGTAAAGCCAGTGTGCGACTGACAGTGGAGTGGAGAAGGGTGGAGTGCCTACAAAGGCCTGGAACTGACTGGGGCCTGGAGCTCCAAGTACCTGGGTTGAGAGTTAAGTCCCCTGAAAAATGTTTTCAAGCTTTTCGATTTCACAGAAGGTGCAGGTTCTGATCAGGTCCAGCCTGATCTTAACCTCGACTTGGTGACAACAGAGGAGATGATGACCAAAACAAAGAAAGGAAAAGAAGACACCAGACCTCACCCTCATGGCCCCTTAGAGGGTTCTCAAGATAACACTCACACAACAGTTCCCATGCTGTGGCACACTACTGTAGCACGACTGTTCACAGAAAAAATCACAGATTTCCTACCCTCATAGCCAACTCAGTAGGTGACTATAATACTCAATGAGTCAACCGCCAACAGAGGGCAACCTACTTGGTGTCGCCAGGGTGATCAGGCCCAGAAAGCCAAAGTTGGGGTTCCCAGTGTAGGAGGACTTGACTCTTGAAAGATTTCTTTGTTTCCCAGTTGCAAAGCTCAAAAGGAGACAAAAATGGCCATTGTATCTCTAACAAAGATGAAAGAGACACGTCCATTACCTTGAAAATGCCCCCTGAACCTACGGCAGCATCCCACCTGTTGTTCCTACTGTGGGGTTCCTATAGCAAGGGGTGACGGGGGTGTCTGCAGCATTGCATCCCTTGTATACCTTCCCTCGGATGCCTGGCAGTAACAGGTGCCTGGTGAACATCTTTCCTATTCTGCCTGGCAGTAATAGGTGCCTGGTGAATGGTCCCCGAGACAAAAGGAGAAGTTTAAGAGAGAACATAATGGAGAAAAAGTGTGAGGAATTTTCCGCCGCTCTGAGGGACATTCTACACAATTGCATTTTGAAGTCATTCTCTGAAGAGGGGTTTCCCATACTCAAGCAAAGGTTATACTTTGGTAGTTTCCTTGAACTCGATTCCCGATTGGGACATTTGCACAGTTCAGAGCCTGGTCAGCTGCCATGGGAGGTATCCCAATCCAGCCTTAGGAGAAGAAACCTTCCACTGGAGTCTTGCAGATTGCCAACCATCCTAATGACTTAAGTGGCCTCTGCATGCCCAGGTAATATTTATATATTAGAGATAGACTCAGGAAGGAATGGATTAATTCATGCTACGTCACCCTGAGGCTTAAGCTACTGATTCTCTTCAAGCTGAATGCCATGATTTGCCCCATAGATTAGCCATGGGCAGCAAACATCGATTCATAGAGCTAACCAAGAAAGTTCCTGATGGAGAAGTGAGTTTAGATTCATCCTCGAAAAAGAGAGAGGCACCAGGAAGAAAGGGGCACTTACCAGAAGTCGAGCTCAATAACTGATGAAGCAAGTTCCCCATACAGGACACAAGATATGATGCAGGCTCAGCGAGCTGAAGAGTTGAAAGATTTCTTGGACTCTCAAGGTCTGGTAGTGGTGCTCTTTTATTTAGAGAACGTTACAGGATAACATGGGGACAGGACCCATGGGCAGTAAAGAGTTGCTGCATGGGGACAGGACCCATGGGCAGCAAAGAGCTGCTGCTGCTGCTGCTGAATGCGGAAAGGACCCATGGGCAGTCAGAGCTCCTGCTGCTGCCCTGAGTTGAGGGTAAGGGCTAATTTTATGAGTCATGGGTACATGACTTATTTTTACTGGAAAAAGAAAATATGATGTAAACGTCATTAAAGGATTTCAGTTCAGATGGGGTCTGGTTATTGTGTGGTCATATAATATTAGATACGAATCTGGCCATATAGATAGGCATGTAGGTGAGCATGACCTGGGCTTCTCTCACTGGGGCACCTCTAATTCATACCAAAAGAAATTCACCGGGTCATATAGTTCTGCATGTCCACCAGATAACCTTGGGCTTTTCGAGCTGGGGCAGCCTTAATCCACATCAATTGTCATAGTCTTTCTCAGCTGTCTCCCATAGGTATGCTTATCAGTCCCTTGTCCTTCATTCAAGTTATTAATTTTGTATTTCTTTAGTCACCATATGTTCTCTAGGCCGACGTGTGAGTGCTTTCGTGATATTTGGGTATTGTCTTTGAATTTCAATTGTTCACTTAAAGGAATCTTTGCTATCCTAGCCTAGGTCCAATGGAGCACTGAGAACACGAGGTCATCTTGGTTGGTTTGACATTCTGAGATCAGAATCTCCAAATTGTAGGTTGTCCTGGCAACCACCATATGGACATAATGTTTCTGAGACAAATTAGACAAATCTGATGAATTCATCCCTACCGGTAAGATATTTTTATGACTCTTTTCTGAATTTGGGAACGCTCGAAGTGGAACCTGGATCCTTGATCATTTCAGTAGACTACGTCTGGATGCTGGTTTACTTTATTTCTGCAGGATTTGTCAGATGTTCGACTTACATCGTCATCTCTGTCATGTTTATTTTTCATTAAATTTAAGTGTAATGTTCTAATTTTCAGTCAACTTCCTCACATATGGTGTCAAAGCCCATAAGCAATACTCTTCTATGGCGAGGGATGGGGGAGAGAATTTCATTGTTGCCAAACTGAGCATTCTAGCTTTGGATACCAGCCTTCCCTTTGGATTGGTGGTTCCCAGAGGGAAAGAAAAAATCCTAAAAGGTGTGCATATTTGCAGCATAAAGCTTTTGATGCTGAAAGAGATTAGAGAGATGAACTTCTAAGGATTGTGAAGCTCCTCAAAATGCTTAATGATGCTACAGAATGGTCGACCATTGCAAATAGATTAAGATGAATACTACAAAGAGAATGTGTTCCGTGCTAAACTCATGAACCAAGGGAAAAAATGTTACCCTCTATGAGGTCACTACTAATTACCTTCAGGAATGATTGAAAAAGTCCAGCTTCTTCCCAAGTTCAGAGAAAGATTGCTCCAAAAGTCCAATTCAGGGCCTGCGCTGTGGTGTAGCAAGTAAGTGCCCACATTCCTCTTGGGCGCCCCGGGCATCACCGCCTAGCATCACGGGTGGGGATCAGATTAATAGCAATGGGAAATCCAGATTTCATGGTCTGGTCGGCACAGAGATCATAAAGAAGTAGAAATTGTGAGGAGAACTTATCAATACGCACCAGAAAAGGAACCATGAGAATATTACAATCTATGAACGTATCAGGTATACGTCCCCAAATGATGAAGGAAGGAAGACATGTGACCCGACAAGGTGGAATTGTCAGACTGCCAGGTGATCACACGAGTCAGAGGATTGCCTGGGCAAATTGAACTTGGGAGGGACTCCAGGACTTTCTCTGTGGAAAATCCACCCATTTGGCCATATCCACAAAAAGGTAAGAGGTAAAACCCAGGATAATCTTAAAGGAAAGAAAACAGTCTCTGGAGGGAAGGTAGCAGACCTTTCAATGTTCAAGGAGAATCTTAGACACTGATAAGAAATGCAGAACAAGGAGAACTATCCTACCTGGAAAGATGGAGTCTTCAGACTGGTATGAGATGGCTCTCAAACACTGTGTGCATGGACGTTGTCAGGATAACTTAGAAAAATCCGAGGGTGTTTATGACATCACGCTGAACATGTCACCAAAGATGGCCGCATGTTTCCAGGGCGAGTATTTGCCTAGGCTGTGATAGTGAAGTGAGAGATACCCAGAAACAGCTTTTCCCAACAGGAACCAGGCACAGAAACTTGAAGAGATCAAAGAGACGCTGATTCAAGGGATAAGAAAGGAATCACTGGGAAGAAGCGCTAATAGAGGGACAAGCGCTGAGAGGAGAACATTGTCATTTACTGGAGTAGATGGGGAGGCCGTGCTGATTCAACCTTAAAACTTGATTTGAAACAAGAGGCCGGACTTGGTGCTTATCAGTCCTATGTTGGCCTTCTGCCATACTCATAATCCAAAGTCAAGAATGATCTCTTGAGGACATTGAAGAGAAGAATCGAAGCCTCCATCATACGCCCCTAGCATCCTTTGAAGAGAAGTCTCCCTTTCCACAGCTCTGGAGTCATGGGGGCCCACTGGGTACATGCTAATGTGTCCCAAGACATCTCTTTGAAACCTTGAAGAAATGCACGCCTGTCATTCTTTGAGTATGTCTGCTGGTTTGGAAGGACACTGGAAGTGTCCTTTACCAGAGGGCTTCATTCCTGTGTCAAGGCTGCCCCCCCAGGCTAGCGTGCTCAGTTGGACTCCAATGAAATTCTCTCCCATTATCTCTTGCCGTAGAAAGAGTACTGACTCTGTGTTTTGACACCATATGGAAGGGGGTTGGCTGAAAATTAGAACACTACCATTATATTTAAAGAAAACTACACATGCCAGAGCTGAGGATGTAAGTCAAACCAATAGAAAACCCTGTGGAAATAAAGTAAGCCAGTATCTAGACCTAATCTTTTGGAGCGCACAAGGATCAGGGTTTAAGTTCGAAATTTCCCAAATCCAGAAAAGAGACAGAAATATCTGTTACCTGGAGAGAGGAGTTCATCAGATTTTGCGAACTTGTCTCAGAAACATACTGTCCGTGAAGGCGGTTGCCAGGACCCCCACGAATCTGGAGTTTCTGATCTCAGAATGTCAAACCAGCCAAGATAACCACGAGTTCTCAGAGCGCAGTGTCAACTCGACCAGGATAGCAAAGATTCCTACAAGTGACCTATAAAAATTCCAAGACAACACCCAACAATCATGAAAGGACTCACACTTCGGCCTACAGAACCTAAGGTGATTAAAGAAATGCAAAATTCATAACATGGAATGAAGAAGAACGCACTGATAAGCATACCAAAGGGAGATATCTCAGAAAGACCATGACGATTGGAGTATGGAAAAGAAAATAAGGTCCTGTCAAGTGGAACGCCAACAGAAATCACAAGTGCATAATCCACAGTGATAGACGTCAGTCTTTAGACAGATTCTGCTTGAACACTATGCAGTAGTGTTTCCGAGTTCTTTGGATCAACACGCCGCAGAGGAATAGCTGGATCATATGGGACACGGATTCTTAAACTTCTGAGGCAGTTCCACACCGCTTGGCATAGTGGCTGCACGGGTTTGCACTCCCACCAACGGTGCAGCAGGCTTCCCTTCTCTCCACCTCCTCTCTGACACTTGTTGCTTCCTGTCTGCTTCCTGATAGCCATTCTGACCACAGTGAGCTGCTGTGCCCTTGCAGTTTGCATTTGCATTGGCCTGAGAATTGATGGTGAACAAGTTTTCATGCACCCGTCGGCCCTCTTTCGGTCTTCTTGGGAGAAATCTCTGTTTCCATCTTTTGCCCAGGTTTTCATTGGCTTGCCGTTTTTTTTCTTGTGGAGACGTGCGAGTTGATTGCATCTTTGGGCTTTTCACCCCTTGTCCGATGTGGGGTTTGCAAACATCCTCTCCCAGTTGTTGTGCGATCTTTGCATTCAGTCGATGGTTTCCTTCACTGGGCAGAAGCGTCCACATTTGATGTGGTCCCGTTGGTTTCGTGTTGACTTGGTTGCCCTGGCCCAGTCGGACTTGCTTCTTCCAAACAGGCGGCTCAGACAGATGGCAAAGAGCACTCTGCCTAGGTCTTCTCCTACAAGGTTCAGGGTTTCAAGTCTGCCATTCAAGGCTTTGATCCATTTCAGGTGGTGTGTGTGCCAGGTGTAACATCATGGTGTACTCTCGTTGTGTTCCATGTGGCTGTGCAGGCTTCCCAGCACCGTTTATTGTAGAGACTCTCCTTTTTCCGCTGTCTCCTCTTGGCTCCCTGGTCGAAAGTGGGCTGTCCATGTACGTTTGAGTTGGGCTCTGGGTTCTCGATTCTGTTGCATGGGTCTGTGTGCCTGTATTTGGGCCCAGACTGTGCCGTCTCGGTACCTAGTGCTTCGTCCTCTATGTTAAAATCGGAAAGTGTGCCACGTCCTGCTTTTTTCGTTTTCCTGAGGATTCCTTTGCCTAGTCAGGGTCTCTCGTTGCTGGCTAGAAACTTTAGGATTCCCTCTTCTGTCTCTGTGGGAAATATTGCTGCAACTTTGACTGGGATTGCATGGAATCCAGAGATTCCTTGCTGTGGTATGGACGTTTCAAGTGTGTTGATGCTTCCATTCCTAGATCCTGGAATCTACTTCTTTCTACTTGTGTCTTCTTGAACTTCTTTCCCCCAACGTTGGTTAGTTTTCCATTGACATGGCCTTCACCTGTTTTGCTAAGTTTGCTCCTAGAGATGTTATCCTGCTCACTGGCATGCAGTTTTTCATTTTGTCTTTTCAGCTTCAGTTTCTCTATTCTTTGCAACTTTGAGTCGGTTTTGTTTTGGCAGAAGTGCATCGCTGAGCTGACATCTGCTGGCAATGCTCCTGTATTTGCTGTGGAAGTCTGGCCCTGTCTAACGTCCCTTCCCATCTGCCTCTACACTACCTCGGACGCCTGCCCAGAATGACTGAAGCAGTGGTGAGCAGGCTCACCCGAGTGTCCACCCGGCCCACCCCGGGCCACCGACCCAGAAGGTGCGGAACTCACCGCTGCACCACCAGCCGGCCCCTTTCATGTTCCATTGGCAACCTGCAGTTGAGTGCAATGGGACTTGAATATGCTACTTGAGCCCAACTCTGGCACTGTGTAGATGAGGCCAGGTTGTTTTTCGGGTCCACTGTGATGTCAGAGGATTTGTCATAATTGTGTCTCTGCTGTCCCGGCAAGCTTCATGGACACACGGTTTCATGGCCCGCTTGGAGCAGCCTCATAACGCACCCTTCCCACTTAGCCCAGGCTTGACCTTCGCTGCCGTCTTTTGGCTTGTGAATTTCTCTGACTTTCAAACGTTCCTGCAGAGTCTGTCTAAAGACTGACATCATCTTTCATTGTGGATTATCCAGGTGCCATTTCTGTTCGCCTGCCATTTTCTGGGACCTTATTCTCTTTTCGATAGTGTAAGCGTCACGGTATTTCTCAGTTATCCCCCTTAGACATGCTTATCAGTCCGTTCCCCTTCATTCCAAGTGATTAATTTTGCATTTCTTGAATCACGGTATGTTCTCCAGGCCGAGGTGTGAGTGCTTTCGTGACTCTCGGTTGTTGTCTTTGAATTTGCACCGGTCACTTGAAGGAGTCTTTGCTGTCCTAGCCCAGGTCAAGCTAAGCACTGAGAACACGTGGTCATCTGGGTTGGTTTGACATCCTGAGGTCTGAAACTCCAAATTCGAGGTGGTCCTGGCATCCCCCTTCACGGACACAATGTTTCCGTGACAAATTAGACAAATCTGATGAATTCCTCTCTCCAGGAAAGATATTTTTCTGTCTCCTTTCCGGATTTGGGAAGTTTCCAACTTCACCCCTGATCCTCGAACGTTCCCCTAGGTTCCGTCTAGATATGGGCTTACTTTATTTCTATAGGCTGTGCCATTTGTTTGCCTTACATCCTCAGCCCTGGCCTGTTTACTTTTTTTGAGGCAGAATTGTAATGTTCTGATTTTCAGCCCAATTCCTTATATATGGTGTCAAAACACATAATCAATAATCCTTCTACGGCAAGATGTACAGGGAGAGAATGTCATTGGGTGCAAACTAAGCACACTAGCCTGGGAGGGCAGCCTTCACGAAGGAACGAAGCCCTGTGGAAAAGGGTGCTTTTCAGCACCCTTGTAAAGCACTTCCAAACAAAGAGACATAGCCCAAATGTGACAGGGCTCCATTCCTTCAAGGCTTCCAAGACGTCTCTTGGGACGCATTAGCAAGTACCCAGTGGGCCCCCGTGACGCCAGAGCTATGGAAAGTGAGACTGATCTGCAAAGAATGCCAGGGGCCTAGGAAAGGAGGTATCGATTCTTCTCTGCAACGTCCTCAAGACATCATTCTTGACTTTGGCTTATGCTTAAGGCAGAAGCACACTGTAGGTCTGATAAGGCCCAAGTCCGGCCTCTTGCTTCCAATCAAGTTGCAAGCTTGAATCAGCATGGCGTCCCCATAGACTTGAATAGATGACAACGTTCTCCTCTCGGTGCTTGTTCCTCTATTCTCGCTTCTTGCCAAGGATTCCTTTCTTACCCCTTGAATCAGCGTCTGTTTTATGTCCTCCAGTTTCTGTGTCCGCTTTCTGTTTCTCAAAGCTGTTTCTGGGTATCCCTCCCTTTAATAGCCTAGCCTAGGCCAATCCTCAGTCTGTAACCGTGCGGCCATCTTGGCAGACATGATCCTCGTGATGTCATAAACAACCTCAAAATTTGAAGTTGTCCTGACAACCTGCGTGCACACAGAGTTTCAGAACCATCTAAGGCCAGTCTGACTCCTCACCCTTTCCAGGTAGGATAGTTTTCCTTTTTCTCGATTTCTTGTCGGTTTCTAACTTTCTCCTCGAACTTTGTAAGGCCTGCTACATTCTCTCTAGACACTTGTTTCTGTCCTGTAAGATTATCCTGGGTTTTATCCCTTACATTTTATGTAGATGGCCAAGTGGGTGGACGTTCCCCAGAGAAAGTCCTGGACTCCCTCCCAAGTTGAAGTTGCCCGGGTAATCCTCTGATGCGCAATGATCATGTCATCTCCTAGCACTCTGCCTATTCCACCTTGGCAGGCCCCATGTTTTCCTTTCTTCTTCCTCTGGGGAAGTGTACCAGATGCGTTCATGGATTGTAAAAGCCTCACGGTTCTTTTTCTGGTGCGTATTGATAAGGTGACCTCACCATTGCTACTTATTTTATGATCCCTGTCCGCACCGTACCATGAAATCTATATTTCCTAACACTGCTAATGTGATCTGCACCCGTGATGTGAAACAGTGAGGCCTGGGCCGGCCCAGCGGAATGTGGGCACTTACCCGCTCCGCCACAGGGCTGGCCCTGAATTGGACTTTTGGACCAACCTTTTGCCTGAGCTTGGGAACACGTGGGCCTGTTTGGATTATTCGTGAAGGTGATTAGTAGTAACATCCTGGACGGTAACCTTTTTCGTTGGTGCATGGGTTTAGCACGCAGCATGTTCTGTAGGTAGTATTCCTCTTCATCTATTTGGAATGGTCTACCTTTCTGTAGCATCAGTACACATTTTGAGGTGATTTTCCAGCCTTGCAAGTTCACCTTCTCTAAGCTCTTTCGGCCCCAAAGCGTTATGCCGTCATTCTGGACGCCATTTTGGATTTTTTGCTTTTAGGTGAATTTATTGCCATAACCCTGCCTTAGAACATCCCATATCATTCAGATTTGCATCCTCATCGATGTAGACTTCCGTGTAGCTTACATCATCTTCACCTGCGTAAGCCTAATAGCAGGCCCTCACCACACACTTGTGCCTCATCATCTGTTTCACCCTCTCACACCTCCCCGCTTTGTCTCTGGGAACCCCCAATCAAATGTCCTGTGCCACCTGTTCCTTACTGCTTGTTTTTTCTTCTCCTCTTAAGTGAGTTCCTATGGTATTTGCCTTTCTCCCTGGGGCTTGTTTCACTCCCTAAAACCCTCACAGCCATTCTGGTGGACACAAATGGCTCGGTTGCATCCTTTGTTCCGGCTGACTGGTGTGCCATTGTGTGGCTATAGCCGATCTTCCTTCTGCACTCGTCCCTTGCTGTGCTCCAGGGAGGCTTCCAAGTCTTGGGTAGTGTGAGAGACGCTGTGGTGAACTCAGCGGTGCACATGTCATTATGCAGGAGTGTTTCCGAGTTCTTTGGATCAACACGCCGCAGAGGAATAGCTGGATCATATGGGACACGGATTCTTAAACTTCTGAGGCAGTTCCACACCGCTTGGCATAGTGGCTGCACCGGTTTGCACTCCCACCAATGGTGCAGGAGGCTTCCCTTCTCTCCACCTCCTCTCTGACACTTGTTGCTTCCTGTCTGCTTCCTTATAGCCATTCTGACCACAGTGAGCTGCTGTGCCCTTGCAGTTTGCATTTGCATTGGCCTGAGACTTAATGATGGTGAACAAGTTTTCATGCACCTGTTGGCCATCTTTTGATCTTCTTGGCAGAAATCTCTGTTTCCATCTTTTGCCCAGGTTTTCATTGGCTTGCCGTTTTTTTTCTTGTGGAGACGTGCGAGTTGATTGCATCTTTGGGCTTTTCACCCCTTGTCCGATGTGGGGTTTGCAAACATCCTCTCCCAGTTGTGCTATCTTTGCATTCAGTCGATGGTTTTCTTCACTGGGCAGAAGCGTCCGCATTTGACGTGGTCCCGTTGGTTTCTTGTTTACTTGGTTGCCCTGGCCCAGTCGGACTTGCTTCTTCCAAACAGGCGGCTCAGACAGATGGCAAAGAGCACTCTGCCTAGGTCTTCTCCTACAAGGTTCACGGTTTCAAGTCTGCCATTCAAGGTTTTGATCCATTTCAGGTGGTGTGTGTGCCAGGTGTAACATCATGGTGTACTCTCGTTGTGTTCCATGTGGCTGTGCAGGCTTCCCAGCACCGTTTATTGTAGAGACTCTCCTTTTTCCGCTGTCTCCTCTTGGCTCCCTGGTCGAAAATGGGCTGTCCATGTACGTTTGAGTTGGGCTCTGCGTTCTCGATTCTGTTGCATGGGTCTGTGTGCCTGTTTTGGGGCCCAGACTGTGCCGTCTAGGTACCTAGTGCTTCGTCCTATATGTTGAATTCGGAAAGTGCGCCACGTCCTGCTTTTTTCATTTTCCTGAGGATTCCTTTGCCTAGTCAGGGTCTCTCGTTGCTGGCTAGAAACTTTAGGATTCCCTCTTCTGTCTCTGTGGGAAACATTGCTGCAACTTTGACTGGGATTGCATGGAATCCTGAGATTCCTTGCTGTGGTATGGACGTTTCAAGTGTGTTGATGCTTCCATTCCTAGATCCTGGAATCTCCTTCTTTCTCCTTGTGTCTTCTTGAATTTCTTTCCCCCAACGTTTGTTAGTTTTCCATTCACATGGCTTTCACATGTTTTCCTAAGTTTCTTCATAGAGATCTCATCCTTCTCACTGGCATGCAGTTTTTCACTTTTCCTTTTCAGCTTCAGTGTTTCTGGTATGCAATTGCTTGGCTATTGCCCATCTTCCTGTTAATTCTTCCATTCCTAGATCCCGAAATATCCTTCTTTTTCCTTGTGTCTTTTGGAATTCCTTTCCTCAAAGATTTGCTTGTTTTAGAATTGATATGGCTTTCACCTGTTTTGCCAAGGTTCTTAATATAGATCTTATACTTCTTACTGTCAATGTGTTTGTTTTCTTTTGTTTTGTTTTTTTGAGCTTCAGTTTTTGTATTCTTTGCAACTTGTAATCCGTTTTGTTTTGGCAGAAGTGCATCACTGAGCTCACATCTGCTGGCAATGCTCCTGTGTTTGCTGTGGAAAGTTGGCCCTGTCTAACGTCCCTTCCCATCTGCCTCTACACTACCTTGGCCGCGAGATCCAGGATGACTGAAGCAATGGTTAGTAGGCTCACACCCAGGATTCCACCCAGCCCACCCCGGTCCACCTACCCAGAAGGTGCAGAGCTAACTACTGCACCACTGCCAGGCCCCTTTCATGTTCCTTTGGCCACCTGCAGTTGAGTACAATGTAATTTGTATATGCTACTTGAGCCCAAGTCTGGCACTGTGTAGATGAGACCAGGTTGTTTTTCAGGTCCACCGTGATGTCAGAGGATTTGTCATAATTGTGTGTAGGCTGTGCCAGCAGGCTTCATCGAAACAGGGCTTCAGAGCCTGCTTGGAGCAGTCTAATAACTCACCATTCCCAGGTAGCGCAGGTTTGACCTTTGCTGCTGTCTTTTGGCTTGCGAATTTCTCTGACTTTCAAACGTTCCAGCAGAGTCTGTGTAAAGACTGACATCTCTCATTGTGGATTATTCAGGTGTGATTTTTGTTCACCTTCCATTTTCTGGAACTTTTTTCTTTTCCCTATTATACTCGTCATGGTCTTTCTCAACTATCTCCCTTAGATATGCTTATCAGTCTGTTCTCCTCAGTTCGTAATGATTAATTTTGTATTTCTTTAATCACCGTATATTCTCTAGTCCAAGGTGTGAGTGCTTTCGTGATTCTTGGTTGTTGTCTTTGAATTTGCACCGGTCACTTGTAGGACTGCTTGCTATCCTAGCCTGGGTCAAACTAAGCACTGAGAACACGTGGTTATCTGGGTTGATTTGAGATCCTGAGATCAGAAACTCCAAATTCGCGGTGTTCTGTCAACCCCTTTCATGGACATACTGCCTTCACTAAGAAATGAAGCCCTGTATAAAAGGGTGCATTTCAGCACACTTGTAAAGCCCTTCCAAACAAAGAGACACATTAACATGTACCCAGTGGGAACCCATGATGCCAGAGCTTTGGAAAGTGAGACTGATCTTCAAAGAATGCTAGAGGCATAGGAAAGGAGGCATTGATTCTTCTCTTCAATGACCTCATGAGAACATTCTTGACTTTGGATTATACTTAAGACAGAAGGACACTGTGTCCATGAAGGGGGTTTCATGGTCCACCTCGAATTTGGAGCTTCTGATCTCAGGATGTCAAACCTACCCAGATGATGAACAGGTGGCATGGCACATTTGATTGGGGATTTCCGGAGGCAAAGCAGGTCGGTGGGGGGGGTGGGGGAAAGAGATGGTGAGGCACAAGAGTGTGGTGAGGGCCTGTGATTAGGCTTACGCTGGTGACGATGATGTAAGCTATCTGAAAGATATAGGATGTTTTAATGCAGGTTTATGGAAATAAATTCAGCAAAAGTCAAAGATCCAAAAAGGGGTCCAGAATGATGGCATAAAACTTTGGGGGCTGAAAAAGAATCGCTAAGGTGACCTTCCAAGGATGGAAAATCACCTTAAAATTCTTAATGATGCTACAAAAAGGTAAACCATTCCAAAGAGATGAAGAGGAATACTCCCCAAAGAACATGATCCATGCTAAACCCACGAACAACAGGAAAAGGTTACTGTCCATGATGTTACTACTAATCAACTTCACGAATAATCCAAACAGGCACACGTTTTCCCAAGCTCAGGCTAAAGGTTGGTCCAAAAGTACAATTCAGGGCCGGCCCTGTGGTAGACCGGGTAAGTGCCCATGTCCTGCTTTGGCCGTCCGGGCCTCACTGATTCACATCACGGGTGCAGATCACATTAGCAGTGTTAGTAAATATAGATTTCATGGTACGGTGCAGACAGAGATCATAAATAAGTAGCCATTGAGAGGATAGCTTATCAACACACAACAGAAAAAGAACCACCAGACTATTACAATCTATGTACGCATTTGGTACACTTCCCCAAAGGAAGAAGGAAGGAAAACATGGGACCTGCCAAGGTGGAATTGGCAGATTGCTAGAAGATGACATGATCATTGCACATCAGAGGATTGCCTGGGCAACTTCAACTTGGGAGGGAGTCCAGGACTTTCTCTGGGGAATGTCCACCCACTTGGCCGCCTACACAAGATATAAGAGATACAACCCAGGATAATCTTACAGGAAAGAAACCAGTGTCTAGGGAGATTGTGCTAGGCCTTTCAAAGTTCGAGGAGAAAGTTAGAAACCGACAAGAAATCCAGAAAAAGGAAAACTATCCTTTCTGGAAAGGGTTAGGAGTCAGACTGGTGTGAGATAGCTCTGAAACTCTGTGTGCATGTAGGTTGTCAGGACAACTTAGAATTAGGACGTTCTTTATGACAACATGGTGAACATGTCCCCCAAGAGGGCCACATGGTTACAGTCTGAGGATTGGCCTAGGATAGGCTATTAAAGGGAGAGATAACAAGAAACATCTTTGACAAACAGAAAGCTGGCACAGAAAGCAGAAGAGATCAAACTGACTCTGATTCAAGGGATAAGAAAGGAATCCTTGGCAAGAAGGGAGAATAGAGGGACAAGCACTGAGAGGAGAACATTGTCATCTATTCAAGTCTATGGGGGCGGCATGCTGATTCAAGCTTGAAACTTGATTGGAAACAAGATGCCACACTTGGGCCCTATAAGAACTATGTTGTCCTTCTTCCTTAAGCATAATCCAAAGTCAAAAATGATGTCTTGAGGACAGTGAAGAGAAGAATCGATGCCTCCTTTCCTAGACACTGGTTTCTTTCCAGTATAAGATTATCCTTGGTTGTATCTCTTATATCTTGTGTAGATGGCCAAGTGGGTGGACCATCCCCACAGAAAGTCCTGGACTCCTTCCCAAGTTTAAGTTGCCCAGGCAATCCTCTCATGTGCAATGATCGTATCATCTCCTAGCACTCTGCCAATTCCACCTTGGCAGGTCACATGTCTTCCTTCCTTCTTCCTTTGGGGAAGTGTACCAGATGCGTTCATTGATTGTAATATTCTCATGGAGCTCTTTCTGGTGCAAATTGATAATGTATCGTCAGAATTGCTACTTATTTATGATATCTGTCCGCACCGTACCATGAAATCTGTATTTCCTAACACTGCTAAAGTGATCTGCACCCATAATGTGAAACAGTGAGGCCCCGGCCGCCCAAGTGGAAGGTGGGCACTTACTCCACCACAAAGCCGGCCCTGAATTCTTATTTTGGACCAACCTTTTGTCTGAACTTGGGAAGACGTGGGCTTGTTGGGATTATTCGTGAAGGTGATTTCTATTAACTTCATGGACGGTAACATTTTCCCTTGGTTCATGGGTTTAGCATGCATCATGTTCTGTGGGTAGTATTCCTCTTCATCTATTTGGAATGGTCTACCTTTCTGTAGAATCAGTAAGAATTTTGAGGTGATTTTCCGTCCTTGGAAGTTCACCTTCTCTAAACGCTTTCCACCCCAAAAGCATTATGACGTCATTCTGGACCCCGTTTTGGATTTTTGAATTTAGGTGAATTTATTGCCATAACCCTGCATTAGAACATCCTATATCTTTCAGATTTGCATCCTCATTGGTTTAGACTTCTGTGTAGGTTACATCATCTTCACCAGCTAAAGCTGAATCACAACCCCTCACTGCACACTGGTGCCTCATCATCTCTTTGACCCTCCCCCACCACCCTGCTCTGCATCTGGGAACTCCCAATAAAATGTCCCGTGCCACCTGTTGGTTAGTGCTTGCTTTTTCTTCTCCTTGTAAGAGAGATCCTATGGTATTTGACGTTCTCCCTGGGGCTTGTTTCACTTCCCCTAAAACCCTCACAGCCATTCTGGGTGTCACAAATGGCTGGAATGCAACCTTTGTTCCAGCTGAGTGGTATGCCATTGTGCGGGTATAGCCCATCTTCCTTATGCATTCTTCCCTTGCTGGGCACCAGGGCGGCTTTCAAGTCTTAGATAGCGGGAGTAAGGCTGTAGTGAAATCAGTGGTGCACGTCTCCTTATGAGGTAGTGTTTCTGAGCTCTTTGGACAAACACGCCTCAGAGGAACAGCTGGATCATATGGGACATGGATTCTTAAATTTCTGAGGCAGTTCCACACTGCTTGCCATATTGGCTGCACCGGTTTCCACTCCCACTTGCAGTGCAGGAGATTTCCCTTCTCTCCACCACCTCTCTGACACTTGTTGTTTCCTGTCTGCTTTCTTATAGCCATTCTGACCACAGTGAGCTGCTGAGTCCTTGCAGTTTGCATTTGCATTGGCCTGAGACTTAATGATGTGAACAGGTTTTCATGCACCTTTTGGCCCTCTTTCAATCTTCTTGGGAGAAATCTCTGTTTCCATCATTTGCCCAGGTTTTCATTGGCTTCTTGTTGTTTTTCTCGTGGAGTTGTGCGAGTTGATTGCATCTTTGGTCTTTTAACCCCTTGTCCGATGTCTGGTTTGCAAACATCCTCTCCCAGTTGTTGTGCTGTCTTGGAATTGAGTCGATGGTTTCCTTGACTGGGCAGAAGTGTGTGCATTTGATGTGGTCCCGTTTGTTTCTTGTTTCCTTTGTTGCCCTTGCCCATTCAGACATGATTCTTCAAAATAGGCGGCTCAGAGAGACGGCAAAGAGAACTCTGCGTAGGTCTTCTCCAACAAGGTTCACGGTTTCAAGTATGCCGTTCAAGGCTTTAATCCATTTCGAGGTGGTGTGTGTGCCACGTGTAACATCATGGTGTACTCTCGTTGTGTTCCATGTGGCTGTGCAGGCTTCCCAGCACCGTTTATTGTAGAGACTCTCCTTTCTCCACTGTCTCCTATTGCCTCCCTCATCGGAAAGGGGCTGTCCACGTACGTTTGAGTTGTTCTCTGGGCTCTCGATTCTGTTGCATGGGTCTGTGTGCCTGTTTTTGGGTGCAAACTGTGCCCTTTTGGTACCTAGCGCTTCGTCCTCTATGTTGAAATCAGGAATTGTGACACGTGCTGCTTTGTTCGTTTCCCTGAGGATTCCTTTGCCTATTCAGGGTCTCTTGGTGCTGCCTAGAAATTTTAGGACTCTCTCTTGATCTCTGTGGCAAGTGTTGCTGCAACTTTGACTGGGATTGCATGGAATCCAGAGATTCCTTTCTGCGGTATGGACCTTTCAAGTGTGTTAATTCTTCCACTCCTAGATCCCGGAATATCCTTCTTTTTCCTTGTGTCTTCATGAATTTCTTTCCCAAAACGTTTGCTAGTTTTCGATTGACATGGCTCTCACCTGTTTTGCTAAGGTTCTTCATAGAGATCTAATTCTTCTCACTGGCAAGATGTCTCACCCTGTCTAACGTCCCTTCCCTTCTGCCTCTGCACTACCTTGGAAGCTGGCCACACAATGACTGAATGTCTTGAGGACATTGAAGAGAAGAATTGATGCCTACTTTCCCAGGCCTGTAGCATTCTTTGAAGATCTGTCTCACTTTCCATAGCTCAGGCGTCATGGTGGACCACTGGGTACATGCTAATGTGTCCCAAGAGATGTCTCGGAAGGATTGAAGGAATGGACCCCTGTCATGCTTGGGCTATGTCTCTTTGTTTGTAAGGGCTCTACAAGTGTGCTGAGAAGCACACTTTTCCAGAGGGCTTCATTCCTTCGTGAAGGCTGCCCTCCCAGGCTAGTGTGCTCAGTGTGGCTCCAATCAAATTCTCTCCCCCTACTTCTTGCTGTAGAAGGATTATTGATTATGTGTTTGGACACCATATGTAAGGAAGTTGGCTGAAAATTTGGACATTACAATTCTGTTTCAAGAAAAATAAACAGGCCAGGGCTGAGGATGTAAGGCAAACAAATGGCAGAGCCTATAGAAGTAAAGTAAGCCCGTATCTAGAGGAAATCTAGGAGAACATTCAAGGATCAGGTGTCAAGTTCGAAACTTTCCAAATCCGGAAAAAGACAGAAAAATATCTTTCTTGGAGAGAGGAATTCATCAGATTTGTCTAATTTGTCTCAGAAACATTGTGTCCATGAAGGATGTTGCCAGGACCCCCGCGAATTTGGAGTTTCTGATCTCAGGATGTCTAACCAAACCAGATGACCACATGTTCTCAGTGCTTTGGTTGACCTATGCTAGGGTATCAAAGATTGCTACTAGTGACGTGTGAAAATTCAAAGGGAACCACCAAGAATCATGAAAGCAGTCATACCTCGCCCTAGAGAACACACAGTGATTAAGGAAATACAAAACTAATCACTTAGACTGAAGGAGAACAGACTGATAAGCATGTCTAAGGGAGATAGCTGAGAACGACCATGACAAGTATACTATAGAAAAGAAAAAATGCTCCCATAAAATGGAAGGCGAACAGAAATCACACCTGAATAATCCACAATGAAAGATGTCACTCTTTAGACAGACTATGCTTGACCTTTGAAAGTCAGAGAAATTTACTAGCCAAAAAACAGCAGCGAAGGTCAAACCTGGGCTAACTGGGAAGGGTGAGTTATGAGACTGCTATAAGCGGGCTCTGAAACCCTGTGTCCATAAAGCTTGGTGGGACAGAAGACACACAATTAAGACAAATCCTCTGACATCACAATGTTCGCGAAAAACAAACTGGCCTCATCTACACAGTGCCAGAGTTGGGCTCAAGTAGCATATTCAAGTCCCATTGCAGTCAACTGCAGGTGGCCAATGGAACAGGAAAGCGGATGGCCAGAGGTGCAGAAATGAGGCTGGCACCTACTGTGACAGTTGACTGGGGTGGGCCAGGTGGAATCCTGGGCGTGAGCCTGCTCACCACTGCTTCAGTCATTCTGGGCAGGCATTCGAGGTAGTGTAGAGGCAGATGGGAAGGGACGTTAGACAGGGCCAGACTTCCACAGCAAATACAGGAGCATTGCCAGCAGATGTGAGCACAGCGATGCACTTCTGCCAAAATAAAACCAATTAAAAGTTGCACAGAATATAAAAACTGACTCTGAAAAAAACAAAAACAGCTTGCCTGTTAGAAGAAAATGATCTCTATGAAGAATCGTAGCAAAACAGGTGTTAGCTATGTCAATCGAAAACTAGCAAACGTTTCGGTAAAGAAATTCAAGAAGAAACAAGAAGAAAGAAGGATATTCCAGGATCTAGGAATGGAAGAATTAACACACTTGAAACGTCCATACCGGAAAAAGGAATCTCTGGATTCCATGCAATCCCAGTCAAAGTTGCAGCAACACTTGCCACAGAGATTGAAGAGAGAATCCTAAAATTTCTAGGCAGCAACAAGAGACCCTGAATAGGCAAAGGAATCCTCAGGAAAACGAACAAAGCAGGACGTGTTACACTTTCTGATTTCAACATAGAGGATGAAGCGCTAGTTACCGAAATGGCACAATCTTGGCCCAAAAACATGCACAAGACCCATGCAACAGAATCGAGAGCCCAGAGCCCAACTCAAACGTACATGGACAGCCCATTTTCGACCAGGGAGCCAAGAGGAGACAGCGGAAAAAGGAGAGTGTCTACAATAAACGGCCCTGGGAAGCCTGCACAGCCACACAGAACCCAACGAGAGTATACCATGATCTTACACGTGGCACACACACCAACTCGAAATGGATTATTACCTTGAATGGCAGACTTCAAACTATGAACCTTGTAGGAGAAGACATAGGCAGAGTGCTCTTTGCCACCTGTCTGAGCCGCCTATTTGGAAGAAGCATGTCTGACTGTGAAAGGGCAACAAAGGAAACAAGAAACAAACGGGACCACATCAAATGCGGACGCTTCTGCCCAGTGAAGGAAACCATCGACTCAATGCCAAGACAGCATAACAACTGGGAGAGGATGTTTGCAAACTACACATCGGACAAGGGGTGAAAAGCCCAAAGATACAATCAACTCACACGTCTCCACAGGAAAAAAAACAAGAACCCAATGAAAACCTGGGCAAAAGATGGAAACAGAGATTTCTCCCAAGAAGAACTAAAGAGGGCCAACAAGTCCATGAAAACTTGTTCACCATCATTAAATCTCAGGCCATGGCAAATCCAAACTGCAAGGACATAGCATCTCACTGTGGTCAGAATGGCTATAAGGAAGCAGACAGGAAACCACAACTGTCAGAGGGGAGGTGGAGAGAAGGGAAGCCTCCTGTACTGCTGGTGAGAGTGTAAACCGGTGCATCCACTAAGCCAAGACATGTGGAGCTGCATCAGAAATTTAAGAATCCATGTTCCATACGATCCAGCTATTCCTCTGCGGCATGTTTATCCAAATAACTGGGAAACACTACAGCATAAAGACACGTGCACAGCTGAGTTCACCACAGCCTTAATCTCGCTATCCAAGACTTGGTAGCCGCCCTGGTGCACAGCAAGGGATTAATGCAGAAGGAATATGGGCTATAACCACACCATGGCATACCACTTAGCCAGAACAAAGGATGCAATCCAGCCATTTGTGACCACCTGTATAGCTGTGAGGGTTTTAGGGGAAGCGAAAGAAGCCCCAGGGAGAATGTCAGATACCGTAGGATCTCACTTAGGAGAAGAAGAAAACGCAAGCGCTAACCAACAGGTGGCAAGGGACATTTGACTCGGCGATCCCAGAGGCAAATCGTGGGGGTGGGTCAGGGTGAAAGAGATGATTAGGCACAAGTGTGTGGTGAGGGTCTGTGATTCGGCATACGCTGGTGAAGTTGATGTATCCTACACAGAAGTTAAATCGATGAGGATGCAAATCTGAAAAATATAGGATGTTCTAATGCAGGGTTATGGCAATAAATTCACTTAAAATCAAAAATCCAAAAAGGAGTCCAGAATGACAGCATAAAGCTTTGGGGGCTGAAAGAGATTAGAGAAGGTGAACTTCCAAGGTTGGAAAATCACCTCAAAGTGCTTACTGATGCTACAGAAAGGTAGACCATTCAAAATAGATCAAGAGGAATACTACCAAGAGAACATGATCAGTCCTAAACCCATGAACCAAGGGAAAATATTACCGTCCGTGATTTTACTAGAAATCACCTTTAAGACTATTCCAAATAGGCCAATGTCTTCCCAAGTTCAGTCAAAAGGTTGATACAAAAGTACAATTAAGGGCTGGCCATTGGTGGAGCGGGTAGGTGCCCACATTCCACTTGGGTGGCCTGGGTCTCACTGCTTCACATCACGGCTGCCGATCACATGATTAGTGTTAGGAAATATAGACTTCATGGTACGGTGCAGTCAGAGATCATAAATAAGTAGCAATTGTGAGGATACATTATCAATACAGACCAGAAAAAGAACCACGAGACTATTACAATCTATGAAGGCATCTGGTACACTTCCCCAAAGGAAGAAGGAAGGAAAACATGTGACCTGCCAAGGTGGAATTGGCAGAGTGCTAGGAGATCACACGATCATTGCGCATCAGAGGATAGCCTGGGCAACTTCAACTTGGGAGGGCGTCCAGGACTTTCTCTGGGGAAGGGCCACATACTTCGCCATCTACACAAGATATAAGACATACAATCCAGGATAATCTTACAGGAAAGAAAACAGTGTCTAGAGAGGATGTAGCAGCCTTTTCAAAGTTCGAGGAGAATGTTAGAAACCGACAAGAAATCCAGAAAAAAGGACAACTATCCTACCTGGAAAGGGTGAGGAGTCAGACTGGTCTGAGATGGCTCTGAAAGTCTGTGTGCATGTAGGTTGTCAGGACAACTTAGAATTTTGAGGTTGTTTATGATATCACGGTGACCCTGTCTCCCAATATGGCCACATGGTTACAGTATGAGGATTGGCCTAGGCTAGGCTATTAAAGGGACAGATACCCAGAAACACCTTTTCGAAACAGAAAGCAGGCACAGAAACTGGAAGAGATAAAACAGAGTCTGATTCAAGGGATAAGAGAGGAATCCTTGGCCAGAACCGAGAATAGAGGGACAAGCACTGAGAGCAGAACATTGTCATCTATTCAAGTCTATGGGCAGGCCATGCTGACTCAAGCTTGCAACTTGATTGGAAACAAGAGGCTGGACATGGGGACCATCAGAACTACAGTGTGCTTCTGCCTTAAGCATAATCCAAAGTCAAGAATGATGTCTTGAGGACATTGAAGAGAAGAATCGATGCCTCCATTCCTAGGCCCCTAGCAGCCTTTGAAGATCAGTCTCACTTTCCATAGCTCAGGCATCACAGGGGCCCACTGGGTACATGCTAATGTGTCCCAAGAGCTGTCTTGGAAGCCTTGAAGGAATGGAGCCCTGTCATGCTTGGGGTATGACTCTTTGTTTGGAAGGGCTCTACAAGTGTGCTGAAAAGCACCCTTTTCCAGAGGGATTTGTTCCTTTGTTACGGTTGCCCTCCCAGGCTGGAGTGCTCAGTTTGGCTCCAGTCAAATTCTCTCCCCCTAAATCTTGCCAAAGAAGGATTATTGATTATGTGTTTTGACCCCATATGTGAGGAAGTTGACTGAAAATTAGAACATGACAGTTCTGTTTCAAATAAAATAAACAGGCCAGGACTGAGGATGTATGGCAAACAAACGGCACACCCTATAGCAATAAAGTACGCCCGTATCTAGACGGAACCTAGGGGAACGTTCAAGGATCAGTGGTCAAGCTTGAAACTTCCCAAATCCGGAAAAAGACAGAAAAATATCTTTCCTGGAGAGAGGAATTCATCAGATTTGTCTACTTTGTCTCGGAAACATTATGTCCTTGAGGGTGTTGCCAGGACCCCTGCGAATTTGGAGTTTCTGATCTCAAGATGTCAAACCAATCCAGACGACCACTTGTTCTCAGTACTTAGTTTAACCTAGGCTAGGATAGCAAAGATTGCCACCAGTGACGGGTGCAAATTCCAAGAGAAGAACCAAGAATCACGAAAGCAGTCACACCTCTGCCTAGAGAACATACGGTGATTAAAGAAATACAAAACTAATCACTTGGACTGAAGGAGAATGGACTGATAAGCATGTCTAAGGTAGATAGCTAAGAAAGACCATGATGAGTATACTATGGAAAAGAAAAAATGCTCCCAGAAAATGCAAGGCAAACAGAAATCACACCTGAATAATGCACAATGAAAGATGTCAGTCTTTAGACAGACTCTGCTTGAACGTTTGAAAGTCAGAGAAATTCACTAGCCAAAAAAGGGCAGCAAAGGTCAAGCATGGGCTAACTGGGAAGGGTGAGTTCCGAGATTGCTCCAAGCGGGCTCTGAAACCCTGTGTCCATGAAGCTTGGTGGGACAGAAGACACACAATTATGACAAATCCTCTGAAATCACACTGTACGTGAAAAATAACCTGGCCTCATCTACGCAGTGCCAGAGTTGGGCTCAAGTAGCATATTCAAGTCCCATTGCAGTCAACTGCCGGTGGCCAATGGAACATGAAAGCGACCGGCCGGTGGTGCAGCAGTGAGGTCCACACCTACTGCGTAGGTAGCCCGAGGTGGGTCGGGTGGATTCCTGGGCGTGAGCCTGCTCACCGCTGCTTCAGTCACTGGGGGGCAGGCGTCCGAGGTAGTGTAGAGTCAGAGGGGACAGGATGTTAGACAGGGCCAGAGTTCCACAGCATATACAATAGCGTAGCAAGCAGATGTAAGCTCAGCGATGCACTTCTGCCAAAACAAAACCAATTCAAAGTTGCAAAGAATAGAAAAACCAAAGCTAAAAAAAAAAAATAATACAGCCTGTCAGTGAGAAGAATAAGATCTCTATGAAGAAACTTAGCAAAACAGGTGAAAGGTATTTCAATTGACAACTAGCAAACGTTTGGGGAAAGAAATTCAAGAAGACACAAGGAGAAAGAAGGATATTCCAGGATCTAGGAATGGAAGAATTAACACACTTGAAACGTCCATACCGGAGAAAGGAATCTCTGGATTTCATTCAATCCCAGTCAAAGTTGCAGCAGTATTTGCGACAGAGATAGAAGAGAGAATCCTAAACTTTCTACCCAGCAACAAGAGATACTGAATAGACAAAGGAATCCTCAGGGAAACGAACAAAGCAGCACGTGTCACACTTTCTGATTTCAACATAGAGGACATAGCGCTAGGTACCGCAACGGCACAGTCTTGGCCCAGAAAGAGGCACACAAACCCATGCAAAAGAATCGAGAGCCAAGAGCCCAAATCAAAAGTACATGGACAGCCCCTTTTCGAGCAGAGAGCCAAGAGGAGACAGTGGAGAAAGGAGAGTGTCTACAATAAGCGGTGCTGGGAAACCTGCACAGCCACATGGGACACATCGAGAAAAGACCATGATATTACACCTGGCACTCACACCACCCTGAAATGGATAAGAACCTTGGATGGCAGACTTGAAACCGTGAACCTTGTAGGAGAAGACATAGGCAGAGTGCTCTTTGCCATCTGTCTGAGCCGCCTATTTGGAAGAAGCATGTCGGACCGGGCAAGGGCAACAAAGCAAACAAGAAACAAACGGGACCACATCAAGTGCACACGCTTCTGCCCAGTGAAGGAAAGCATCGACCCAATGCAAAGACACCACAACAACTGGGAAAGGATGTTTGCAAACCACACATCGGACACAGGGTGAAAAGCCCAAAGATGCAATCAACTCACACGTCTCCACAAGAAAAAAAACAAGAACCCAATGAAAACTTGCGCAAAAGATGGAAACAGAGATTTCTCCCAAGAAGAACTAAAGAGGACCAACAGGTGCATGAAAACTTGTTCACCATCATTAATTCTCAGGCCAAGGCAAACCCAAACTGCAAGGACATAGCATCTCACCGTGGTCAGAATGGCTATAAGGAAGCAGACAAGAAACAACAAGTGTCCAGGGGAGGTAGAGAGAAGGGAAGCCTCCTGCAGTGCTGGTGGGAGTGGAAACAGGTGCAGCCACTACTCAAAGCGGTGTGTAACTGCCTCTGAAATTTAAGAATCCATGTCCCATATGATCCAGCTATTCCTGTGTGGCGTGTTGATCCAAAGAACTTGGAAACACTACTGCATAAAGATATGTGCACCACTGAGTTCAGCACAGCCTTACTCACACTATCCAAGACTTGGAAGCTGCCCTGGTGCCCATCAAGGGACGAAGGCAGAAGGAAGATGGGCTATAGTCACTCAATGTCATACCACTCAGCCGGAACAAAGGAGGCAATCCAGCCATTTGTGACCACCAGAATGGCTGTGAGGGTTTTAGGGGAAATGAAACAAGCCCCAGGAACAAAGTCAAATACCGTCGGATCTCACTTACAAGGAGAAGAAAAAACGAGCACTAACCAAAATGTGGCACGGCTCATTTGATTGTTGGTTCCCAGAGGCAAAGCGCAGGGGTGGGGAAGGGTGAAAGAGATGATGAGGCACAAGTGTGTGATGAGGGCCTGTGATTCGGCTTACGCTGGTGAAGGTGATGTAACCTACACAGATGGTTAAATCCATGAGGATGCAAATCTGAAAGATATAGGATGTTCTAATGCAGGGTATGGCAATAAATTCACCTGAAATTAAAAATCCAAAAAGGGGTCCAGAATGACGGCATAAAGCTTTGGGGGTTGAAAGAGATTAGAGAAGGTGAACTTCCAAGGATGGAAAATCACCCCAAAATGCTTAATGATGCTACAGAAAGGTAGACCTTTCAAAATAGATGAAGACGAATACTACCCTGAAACCATCATCCATGCTAAACCCATGAACCAAGGGAAAATGGTACCGTCCATGATGTTACTACTAATCACCTTCAACAATAATACAAACAGGCCCACGTCTCCCCAAGATCAGGCAAAAGGTTGATCCAAAAGTACAATTAAGGGCTGGTCATTGGTGGAGAGGGTAGGTGCCCACGTTCCGCTTGGGCGGCCCGAGTCTCACTTTTTCACATCACGGGTGTAGATCACATTAGCAGTGTTAAGAAATATAGATTTCATAGTACGGTGAGGACAGGGATGATAAATAAGTAGCAATTGCGAGGATACGTTAATAATATGCACCAGAAAAAGAACAATGAGAATATTACAATCGATGAAGGCATCTGGTACAATTCCCCAAAGGAAGTGGGAAGGAAAACATGTGACCTGCCAAGGTGGAATAGGCAGAGTGCTAGGAGATGACACGATCATTGCGCATCAGAGGATTGCCTGGGCAACTTCAACTTGGGAGGGAGTCCAGGACTTTCTCAGGGGAAGGTCCACACACTTGGCCATCTACAAAAGATATAAGAGATACAATCCAGGATAATCTTACAGGAAAGAAAACAGTGTCTAGAGAGAATGTAGCAGCCTGTTCGAAGTTTGAGGAGAATGTCAGAAACTGACAAGAAATCCAGAAAAAGGACAACTATCCTACCTGGAAAGGGTGAGGAGTCAGACTGGTCTGAGATGGCTCTGAAGATCTGTGTGCATGGAGGTTGTCAGGACAACTTAGAATTTTGAGGTTGTTTATGACATGATGGTGACCCTGTCCCCCAATATGGCCGCATGGTTGCAGTCTGAGGATTGGCCTAGGCTAGGCTATTAAAGGGAGAGATACCCAGAAACAGCTTCGAAAAACAGAAAGCGGGCTCAGAAACTGGAAGAGATAAAACAGAGTCTGAATCAAGGGATAAGAGAGGAATCCTTGGCCAGAAGTGAGAATAGAGGGACAAGCACTGAGAGCAGAACATTGTCAGCTATTCAAGTCTATGGGCAGGCCATCCTGACTCAAGCTTGCAACTTGATTGGAAACAAGAGGCCGGACTTGGGGCTCATCAGAACTACAGTGTGCTTCTGCCTTAAGCATAATGCAAAGTCAACAATGACGTCTTGAGGACATTGAAGAGAAGAATCGATGCCTCCTTTCCTAGGCCCCTAGCATGCTTTGAAGATCAATCTGACTTTCCATAGCTCAGGTGACATGGGGGCCCACTGTGTACATGCTAATGTGTCCCAAGAGATGTCTTGGAAGCCTTGAAGGAATGGAGCCCTGTTATGCTTGGGGTATGTCTCTTTGAGTGGAAGGGCTCTACAGGTGTGCTGAAAATCACCCTTTTGCATAGAGCTTACTTCCTTTGTGAAGGTTGCCCTCCCAGGCTAGAGTGGTCAGTTTTGCACCAATGAAATTCTCTCCCCCTACTTCATGCCGTGGAAGAATTATAGAGTGTGTGTTTTGACACCATATGTAAGGGAGTGGGCTGAAAAGTAGAACATTACAATTCTGTCTCAAGAAAAATAAACAGGCCAGTGCTGAGGATGTAAGGCAAACAAATGGCACAGCCTATAGAAATAAAGTAAGCCTGTATCTAGAGGAAATCTAGGGGAATGTTCTAGGATCAGGGGTCAAGTTTGAAACTTCCCAAATCCAGAAAAGAGACAGAAAAATATCTTTCCTGGAGAGAGGAATTCATCAGATTTGTCTAATTTGTCTCAGGAACATTGTGTCCTTGAAGGGGGTTGCCAGAACCAACTAGAATTTGGAGTTTCTGATTAGGATGTCATACCAACCCAGATGACCATGTGTTCTCAGTGCTTAGTTTGACCTAGGCTAGGATAGCAAAGATTCCTACAAGTGACCGGTGAAAATTCAAAGACAACAACCAAGAGTCACGAAAGCACTCACACCTCGGCGTACATAACATACGGTTATTAAAGAAACACAAGATTAATCACTTGGAATGAAGGAGAACGGACTGATAAGCATGTCTAAGGGAGATATCTGAGAAAGACCATTATGATTATACTATAGAAAAGAAAAAAAGGTCCCAGAAAAAGCACGGCGAATGGAAATCACACCTGGATTATCCACAATGAAAGATGTCAGTCTTTAGACAGACTCTGCTGGAACGTTTGAAAGTCAGAGAAATTCACAAGCCAAAAGACGGCAGCGAAGGTCAAGCCTGGGCTAAGTGGGAAGGGTGAGTTATGAGGCTGCTCCAAGCGGGCCATGAAACCGTGTGTCCATGAAGCTTGCCGGGACAGCAGAGACACGATTCTGACAAATCCTCTGACATCACAGTGGACCCGAAAAACAACCTGGCCTCATCTACACAGTGCCAGAGTTGGGCTCAAGTAGCATATTCAAGTCCCATTGCCCTCAACTGCAGGTTGCCAATGGAACATGAAAGGGGCCGGCCGGTGGTGCAGCGGTGAGTTCCACACCTTCTGGGTCGGTGGCCCGGGGTGGGCCGGGTGGACACTCGGGTGAGCCTGCTCACCACTGCTTCAGTCATTCTGGGGCAGGCGTCCGAGGTAGTGTAGAGGCAGATGGGAAGGGACGTTAGACAGGGCCAGACTTCCACAGCAAATATAGGAGCATTGCCAGCAGATGTGAGCTCAGCGATGCACTTCTGCCAAAACAAAACCAATTCAAAGTTGCAAAGAATAGAAACACTGAAGCTGAAAAGAAAAAGTGAAAAACTGCATGCCAGTGAGAAGGATGAGATCTCTATGAAGAAACTTAGCAAAACAGGTGAAAGCCATGTCAATGAAAAACTAACAAACGTTGGGGGAAAGAAATTCAAGAAGACAAGAGGAGAAAGAAGGAGATTCCAGGATCTAGGAATGGAAGCATCAACACACTTGAAACGTCCATACCAGAGCAAGGAATCTCTGGATTCCATGCAATCCCAGTCAAAGTAGCAGCAATGTTTCCCACAGAGACAGAAGAGGGAATCCTAAAGTTTCTAGCCAGCAACAAGAGACCCTGACTAGGCAAAGGAATCCTCAGGAAAACGAAAAAAGCAGGACATGGCACACTTTCCGATTTCAACATAGAGGACGAAGCACTAGGTACCGAGACGGCACAGTCTGGGCCCAAATACAGGCACACAGACCCATGCAACAGAATCGAGAACCCACAGCCCAACTCAAACGTACATGGACAGCCCATTTTCGACCAGGGAGCCAAGAGGAGACAGCGGAGAAAGGAGAGTCTCTACAATAAACGGTGCTGGGAAGACTGCACAGCCACATGGAACACAACGAGAGTACACCATGATGTTACACCTGGCACACACACAACCTGAAATGGATCAAAGCCTTGAATGGCAGACTTGAAACCGTGAACCTTGTAGCAGAAGACCTAGGCAGAGTGCTCTTTGCCATCTGTCTGAGCCGCCTGTTTGGAACAAGCACGTCCGACTGGGCCAGGGCAACCAAGTCAACAAGAAAGCAACGGGACCACGTCAAATGCGGATGCTTCTGCCCAGTGAAGAAAACCATCGACTGAATGCTAAGATAGCACAATGACTGGGGTAGGATGTTTGCAAACCACACATCGGACAAGGGGTGAAAAGCCCAAAGATGCAATCAACTCGCACGTCTCCACAAGAAAAAAAAAACAACAAGCCAATGAAAACCTGGGCAGAAGATGGAAACAGAGATTTCTGCCAAGAAGATCGAAAGAGGGCCAACGGGTGCATGAACACTTGTTCACCATCATTAAGTCTCAGGCCAATGCAAATGCAAACTGCAAGGGCACAGCAGCTCACTGTGGTCAGAATGGCTATAAGGAAGCAGACAGGAAGCAACAAGTGTCAGAGAGGAGGTGGAGAGAAGGGAAGCCTCCTGCACCGTTGGTGGAAGTGCAGACCGGTGCAGCCACTACGCCAAGCGGTGTGGAACTGCCTCAGAAGTTTAAGAATCCATGTCCCATATGATCCAGCTATTCCTCTGCGGCGTGTTGATCCAAAGAACTCGGAAACACTACTGCATAAAGACATGTGCACTGCTGAGTTCACCACAGCGTCGCTCCCACTACCCAAGACTTGGAATCCTCCCTGGAGCACAGCAAGGGACGAGTGCAGAAGGAAGATGAGCTATAGCCACGCAATGGCATACCAGTCAGCCAGAACCAAGGATGCAATCCAGCCATTTGTGACCACCAGAATGGCTGTGACGGTTTTAGGGAAGTGAAACAAACCCCAGGGAGAAAGGCAAATACCGTAGGACCTCACTTAAGAGGAGAAGAAAAAATAAGCAGTAAGGAACAGGTGGCATGGGGCATTTGATTGGGGGTTCCCAGAGACAAAGTGGGGAGGTGTGAGAGGGTGAAACAGATGATGAGGCACAAGTGTGTGGTGAGGGCCTGCTATTAGGCTTATGCAGGGGAAGATGATGTAAGCTACACGGAAGTCTACATCGATGAGGATGCAAATCGGAAAGATATAGGATGTTCTAATGCAGGGTTACGGCAATAAATTCACCTAAAAGCAAAAAATCCAAAATGGGGTCCAGAATGGCGGCATAAACCTTTGGGGCTGAAAGAGATTAGAGAAGGTGAACTTCCAAGGCTGGAAAATCACCTCAAAATGCGTACTGATGCTACAGAAAGGTAGACCATTCCAAATAGATGAAGAGGAATACAACCCACAGAACATGCTGCCTGCTAAACCCATGCACCAATGGAAAAGGTTACCATCCAGGATGTTACTACTAATCACCTTCACGAATAATCCAAACAGGCCCACGTGTTCCCAAGCTCAGGCAAAAGGTTGGTCCAAAAGTCCAATTCAGGTCCGGCCCTGTGGCGGAGCGCGTAAGTGCCCACATTCCGCTTGGGCGGCGCAGGCCTCACTGTTTCACATCACGGGTGCAGATCACATTAGCAGTGTTAGGAAATATAGATTTCATGGTACGGTGCGGACAGGGATCATAAACTAAGTAGCAATGGTGAGGTCACCTTATCAATACGCACCAGAAAAAGAACCGTGAGGCCTTTACAATCCATGAACGCATCTGGTACAATTCTGGAAAGGAAGAAGGAAGGAAAACATGGGACCTGCCAAGGTGGAATAGGCAGAGTGCTAGGAGATGACACGATCATTGCGCATCAGAGGATTACCCAGGCAACTTCAACTTGGGAGGGAGTCCAGGACTTTCTCTGGGGAACGTCCACCCACTTGGCCATCTACATAAAATGTAAGGGATAAAACCCAGGATAATCTTACAGGACAGAAACCAGTGTCTAGAGAGAATGTAGCAGGCCTTCCAAAGTTCGAGGAGAAAGTCAGAAACCGACAAGAAATCGAGAAAAAGGAAAACTATCCTACCTGGAAAGGGTGAGGAGTCGGACTGGCCTGAGATGGCTCTGAAACTCTGTGTGCACGCAGGTTGTCAGGACAACTTCGAATTTTGAGGTTGTTTATGACATCACGAGGATCATGTCCGCCAAGATGGTCGCACGGTTAGAGACTGAGGATTGACCTAGGCTAGGCTATTAAAGGGAGGGATACCCAGAAACAGCTTTGAAAAACAGAAAGCGGACACAGAAACTGGAGGACATAAAAGAGACGCTGATTCAAGGGGTAAGAAAGGAATCCTTGGCAAGAAGTGAGAATAGAGGGACAAGCACTGAGAGGAGAACGTTGTCATCTATTCAAGTCTATGGGGAGGCCATGTTGATTCAAGCTTGCAACTTGATTGGAAGCAAGAGGCCAGTCTTGGGCCTTATCAGACCTACGTGGTACTTCTGCCTTAAGCATAAGCCAAAGTCAAGTATGATGTCTTGAGAACATTGCAGAGAAGAATCGATACCTCCATTCCTAGACCCCTGGCATTCTTTGCAGATCAGTCTCACTTTCCATAGCTCTGGCGTCACGGGGGCCCACTGGGTACATGCTAATGTGTCCCAAGAGATGTCTTGGAAGCCTTGAAGGAATGGAGCTCTGTCACGCTTGGGGTACGTCTCTTTGTTTGGAAGTGCTCTACAAGGGTGCTGAAAAGCACCCTTTTCCACAGGGCTTCATTCCTTCGTGAAGGCTGCCCTCCCAGGCTAGTGTGCTCAGTTTGCCTCCATCAAAATTCTCTCCCCCTACCTCTTGCCGTAGAAGAATTATTGATTATGTGTTTTGACACCACATGTAGGGAAGTGGGCTGAAAATTAGAACATTAAAATTCTGTTTCAAGAAAAATAAACAGGCCAGGGCTGAGGATGTAAGGCAAACAAATGGCACAGCCTATAGAAATAAAGTAAGCCCGTATCTAGATGGAACCTAGGGGAACGTTCCAGGATCAGGGCTGAAGTTCGAAACTTCCCAAATCCGGAAAGGAGACAGAAAAATATGTTTCCTGGAGAGAGGAATTCATCAGATTTGTCTAATTTGTCTTGGAAACATTGTGTCCGTGAAGGGGGATGCCAGGACCACCTCGAGTTTGGAGTTTCTGACCTCAGGATGTCAAACCAACCCAGATGACCACGTGTTGTCAGTGCTTAGTTTGACCTAGGCTAGGACTGCAAAGACTCCTTCAAGTGACCGGTGCAAATTCAAAGACAACAACCAAGAGTCACGAAAGCACTCACACCTCGGCCTAGAGAACATACGGTTGTTAGAGAAATACAAAATTAATCACTTGGACTGACGGAGATCGGACCGATAAGAATATCTAAGAGAAATAGCTGAGAAAGACCATTACGAGTATTCTAGGGAAAATTAAAAAGGTCCCAGAAAATGGAAGGCGAACAGAAATCACACCTGAATAATCCACAATGAAAGACGTCAGTCTTTAAACAGAGTCTGCTTGAACGTTTGAATGTCAGAGAAATTCACAAGCCACAAAACGGCAGCAAAGGTCAAACCTGGGCTAACTGGAAAGGGCGAGTTATGAGACTGCTCCAAGCGGGCTCTGAAACCCTGTGTCCATGACCCTTGCCGGCACAGCAGAGACACAATTATGACAAATCCTCTGACATCACAGTGGACCCGAAAAACTACCTGGTCTCATCTACACATCTGTAGCATCTATCAGCATTTTTAGGTGATTTTCCATCCTTGGATGTTCACCTTCTGTAAACTCTTTCCGCCCCCAAAGCTTTATGACATCATTCTGGACCCCTTTTTGGATTTTTGATTTGAGGTGAATTTATAGCCATGACCCTGCATTAGAACATACTATAACTTCCAGATTCACATCCTCATTGCTTTAGACTTCTGTGTAGCTTACATCATCTTCACCAGTGTAAGACTAATCACAGGCCCTCGCCACACACTTGTGCCTAATCTTCTCTTTCACCCTCCCTCACCGCCCCTCTTTGCCTCTGCGAGCCAGCAATCAAATGTTCTGTGCCACCTGTTGGTTAGTGCTTGCTTTTTCTTCTCCTTGTAAGTGAGATACTATGGTATTTGAATTTCTCCCTAGGGCTTGTTTCACTTCCCCTAAAACCCTCACAGCCATTGTGGTGGTCACAAATGGCTGGATTGCATCATTTGTTCCAGCTGAGTGGTATGCCATTGTGTGGCTATAGCCCATCTTCCTTCTCCAATCATCCCTTGCTGGACACCAGGGCGCTTTCCAAGTCTTGGATATCAGGAGTAAGACTGTGGCGAACTCAGCCATGCACATGTCCTTATGCAGTAGTCTTTCTGACTTTTTTGGATAAACAAGCGGCAGATTAATAGCTGGGTCATATGGGACATGGATACTTAAATTTCTGAGGCAGTTCCACACCTTTGGCGTTGTGGCTGCACAGGGTTACACTCCCACCAGCAGTGCAGGAGGCTTCCCTTCTCTCCACCTCCTCTCTGACACTTGTTACTTCCTGTCTGCTTCCTTCTAGCCATTCTGACCACAGTGAGCTGCCATGTCCTTGCAGCTTGGATTTGCATTTTCCTGAGACTTAATGATGGTGAACAAGTTTTCATGCACCTGCTGGCCCTCTTTCGATCTTCTTCGGAGAAATCTCTGCTTCCATCTTTTGACCAGGTTTTCATTGGCTTGTTTTTTTTTTCTTGTGGAGACTACTGAGTTGATTTTATCTTTGGGATTTTCACCCCTTGTCCGATGTGTGTTTTGCAAACATCCTCTCCCAGTTGTTGTGCTGTCTTAGTATTCAGTTGATGGTTTCCTTGACTGGCAGAAGTGTGTGCATTTGATGTGGTCCCGTTTGTTTCGTGTTTACTTTGTTGCCCTTGCCCAGTCAGACATGCTTCTTCCAAATAGGCGGCTCAGACAGATGGCAAAGAGCACTCTGCCTATGTCTTCTGATACAAGGTTCACGGTTTCAAGTCTGCCACTCAGGGCTTTAATCTATTTCGAGGTGGTGTGTGTGCCAGGTGTAACATCATGGTCTACTCTCATTGTGTTCCATGTGGCTGTGCAGACTTCCCAGCACCGTTTACGGTAGAGACTCTCCTTTCTCCACTGTCTCCTCTTGGCTCCCTGGTAGAAAATGGGCTGTCCATGTAAGTTTGAGTTGGGCTCTGGGCTCTCAATTCTTTTGCATGGGTCTGTGTGCCTGTTTTTGGGCCCAGACTGTGCCGTTTCGGTACCTAGCGCTTCGTCCTCTATGTTGAAATCAGAAATTGTGACACGTGCTGCTTTGTTCGTTTTCCTGAGGATTCCTTTGCCTAGTCAGAGTCTCTTGTTGCTGCCTAGAAATTTTAGGATTCTCTCTTCATCTCTGTGGCAAACACTGCTGCAACTTTGACTGGGATTGCATGGAATGCAGAGATTCCTTTCTGCGGTATGAACCTTTCAAGTGTGCTAATCCTTCCATTCCTAGATCCCTCGATATCTTTTTTTTCTTGTGTCTTCTTGAATTTCTTTCCCCAAAGGTTTGATAGTTTTTGAATTAACATAGAATTCACCAGTTTTGCTAAGTTTATTCACAGAGATCCTGTTCTTCGTAATGGCAAGCTCCTGTTTTTTTTTTCTTAGCTTCAGTTTTTCTATTCTTTGCAACTTTTAATTGGTTTTGTTTTGGCACAACTGCATTGCTGTGCTCACATCTGCTGGCAATGCTCCTGTATTTGCTGTGGAAGTCTGGCCCTGTCTTACGTCCCTTCCCATCTGCCTCTACACTACCTGGACGCCTGCACCAGAATGACTTAAGCAGTGGTGAGGAGGCCCAAACCGAGGATTCCACCTAGCCCATACTGGGCCACAGACCCAGAAGGTGCGGAACTCACCACTGCACCACCGGCCGGCCACTTTCAGCAACGTGCAGTTGAGTGCAATGGGAGTTAAGTATACTAGTGAGCCCAACTCAAGCACTGTGTAGATGAGGCTAGGTTGTTTTTCGGGTCCATTGTGATGTCAGAGGATTTGTCATAATTGTGTCTCTGAGGTCCAGCATGCTTCATGGCTACAGGTTTCAGAGCCTGCTTGGAGCAGTCTCATAACTCACCCTTCCCATTTAGCCCATGCTTGACCTTCGCTGCCGTTTTTTGGCTTGTGAATTTCTCTGACTTTCAAACGTTCCAGCAGAGTCTGTCTAAAGACGGACATCATCTTTCATTGTGGATTATTCAGGTGTGATTTCTGTTCACCTTCCATTTCCTGGGTCCTCTTTTTCTTTTCCATAGTATAATCGTCATGGTCTTTCTCAGCTATCTCCCTTAGACATGCTTATCAGTCCGTTCTCCTTCATTCCAAGTGATTAGTTTGGATTTCTTTAATCGCTGTATGTTCTCTAGGGCGAGGTGTGAGTGCTTTCATGACTCTCGGTTGTTGTCTTTGAATTTGCACCGGTCACTTGAAGGAGTCTTTGCTGTCCTGGCCCAGGTCAAGCTAAGCACTGAGAACACGTGGTCATCTGGGTTGGTTTGACATCCTGAGGTCAGAAACTCCAAATTCGAGGTGGTCCTGGCAACCCCCTTCATGGACACAATGTTTCCAAGACAAATTAGACAAATCGGATGAATTCCACTCTCCAGGAAAGATATTTTTCTGTCTTTTTTTCGGATTTGGGAAGTTTCGAACTTGACCCCTTATCCTGGAAAGTTCCCCTAGATTCCGTCCAGATACGGGCTTACTTAATTTTTCTAGGGTGTGCCATTTGCTTGCCCTACATCCTCTGCCCTGTCCTGTTTATTTTTCTTGAAACACAATTGCAAAGTTCTAATTTTCGTGCAACTTCCTTACATATGGTGTCAAAACACATAGTCAATAATCCTTATACGGCAAGAGGTAGGGGGAGAGAATTTCGATGGAGGCAAACTGAGCACACTAGACTGGGAGGGCAGCCTTCACGAAGGAACGAAGCCCTGTGGAAAAGGGTGCTTTTCAGCACCCTTGTAGAGCACTTCCAAACAAAGAGACATAGCCCAAGCGTGACAGGGCTCCATTCCTTCAAGGCTTACAAGACATCTCTTGGGACACATTACCATGTGCCCAGTGGGCCCACGTGACACCAGAGCTTCGGAAAAAGAGACTGACCTTCAAAGAATGCTATGGGCCTCGGAAAGGAGGCATTGATTCTTCTCTTGAATGTTCTCAAGACATCTTTCTTGACTTTGCATTATGCTTAAGGCACAAGGGCACTATAGGTGTGATGAGCCCCAAGTCCGGTCTCGTTTCCAATGAAGTTGCAAGCTTGAATCAGCATGACCTCCCCATAGACTTAAATAGATGACAATGTTCTCCTCTCAGTGCTTGTCCCTCTATTCTCACATGTGGCCTAGGGTTCCTTTCTTATCCCTTGCATCAGACTCTGTTTTATCTCTTCTAGTTTCTGTGCCTGCTTTCTGTTTTTCAAAGCTGTTTCTGCGTATCCCTCCCTTTAATAGCCTAGCCTAGGCCAATCCTCAGACTGTAACCATGCGGCCACCCTGGGGGACATGTTCAACATGATGTCATAAACAACCTCAAAATTCGAAGTTGTCCTGACAACCTGCGTGCACACAGAGTTTCACAGCCCTCTCAGACCAGTCTGACTCCTCACCCTGTCTAGGTAGGATAGTTTTCCTTTTTCTGCAATTGTCAGTTTCTATCTTTCTCCTTGAACTTCGAAAGGGCTCCTACATTCTCTCTAAACACTGGTTTCACTCCTGTAAGATTATCCTGGGTTTTATCTCTTATATCTTGGCTAGATGGCAAAATTGGTGGACCTTACCCAGAAAAAGTCCTGGACTCCCTCACAAGTTGAAGTTGCCCAGGGAATGTTCTGATGCACAAAGATCATGTCATCTCGTGGCACTCTGCCAATTCCACCTTGGCAGGTCACAAATTTTCCTTCCTTCTGCCTTTGGGAAGTGTACCAGATGCTTCCATAGATTGTAATATTCTTATGGTTCCTTTTCTTGTGCGTATTGATAACGTATGCTCAAAATTGCTGCTTATTTATGATCTCTGCCCGCACCGTACCATGAAATCTATATTTCCTAACACTACTAATGTGATATGCACTCGTGATGTGAAACAGTGAGGCCCGGGCCGCCCAAGCGGAATGTGGGCACTTACCCGCTCCACCACAGGGCCGGCCCTCAGTTGTAATTTTGGACCAACATTTGCCTGAACTTGGAAAGACGTGGGCCTGTTTGGATTATTCATGAAGGTGATTAGTAATAACATCATGGACGGTAACATTTTCCATTCATTCATGGGTTTAGGACTGATCATGTTCTCTTCGTAGTATTCCTCTTCACCTATTTGGAATGGTCTGCCTTTCTGTAGCATCTGTAAGCATTTTGAGGTGATTTTCCATCCTTGGAAGTTCACCTTCTCTAATCTCTTTCAGCCCCCAAAGCTTTACGCTGTCTAACTGGACCCCTTTTTGGATTTTTGATTTTAGTTGAATTTATTGCCATAACCCTGCATTAGAACATCCTACATCTTCCAGATTTACATCCTCATTGCTTTAGACTTCTGTGTGGCTTACATCATCTTCACCAGTGTAAGCCTAATCACAGGTCCTCACCACACAGTTGTGCCTCACCATCTCTTTCACCCTTCGTCACTGCCTTTTTTGCCTCTTGGAACCCGGAATCCAATGTCCAGTGCCACCTGTTCATTAGTGCTTGCTTTTTCTTCTCCTTGTAAGTGAGATCCTAGGGTATTTGGCTTTCTTCCTGGGACTTGTTTCACTTCCGCTAAAACCCTCACAGCCATTCGGGTGGTCACAAATGGCTGGATTGCATACTTTGTTCCGGCTGAGTGGTACGCCATTCTGTGGGTATAGCCCATCTTCCTTCTCTATTCGTCCCCTGCTGTGCACCAGTTCGGTTTCCAACTCTTAGATAGCGGGAGTAAGGCTGTGATGAACTCAGCGGTGCACGTCTTTATGCAGTAGTGTTTCCCAGTTCTTTGGATAAACACACCGCACAGGAATAGGTGGATCATATGGGACATGGATTCTTAAATTTCTGTGGATGTTCCACACTGCTTGGCATAGTGGCTGCACCGGTTTATACTCCCACCAGCAGTGCAGGAGGCTTCCCTTCTCTCCACCTCCTCTCTGACACTTGTTTCCTCTCTGGTTCCCTATAGCCACTCTGACCACAGTGAGCTGCCATGTCCTTGCAGTGTCGATTTGCATTGGCCTTAGACTGAATGATGGTGAGCAAGTTTTCATGCACCTGTTGGCCCTCTTTCGATCTTCTTGGGAGAAATCTCTGTTTCCATCTTTTGACCAGGTTTACATTGGCTTGTTTTTTTTTCTTGTGGGGACGTGCGAGTTGATTGTATCTGTGGGCTTTTCACCCCTTGTCTGATGTGTGGTTTGCAAACATCCTGTCCCAGGTGTTGTGCTGTCTTTGCATTGAGTCGATAGTTTCCTTCACTGGGCAGAAGCATCTGCATTTCACGTGGTCTCGTTTGTTTCTTGTTTCCTTTGTTGCCCTGGCCCAGTCAGATATTCTTCTGCCAAATAGGCGGCTCAGATGGCAAAGAGCACTCTTCCTAGGTCTTCTCCTACAAGGTTCACAGTTGCAAGTCTGACATACAGGCTTTAATCCATTTCAGGTGGTGTGTGTGCCAGGTGTAACATCATGGTGTACTCTCATTGTGTTCCATGTGGCTGTGCAGGCTTCCCAGCACCATTTATGGTAGAGACTCTCCTTTCTCCGCTGTCTCCTCTTGGCTCCCTGGTCGAAATGGGCTGTCCATGTACGTTTGTGTTGGGCTCTGGGTTCTCGATTCTGTTGCATGGGTCTGTGTGCCTGTTTTGGGGCCCAGACTGTGCCGTCTCGGTACCTAGTGCTTCGTCCTATATGCTGAAATAGGAAAGTGTGCCACGTCCTTCTTTTTTCGTTTTCCTGAGGATTCCTTTGCCTAGTCAGGGTCTCTTGTTGCTGGCTAGAAACTTTAGGATTCCCTCTTGTGTCTCTGTTGGAAACATTGCTGCTACTTTGACTGGGATTGCATGAAATCCAGAGATTCCTTTCTCTGGTATGGACATTTCAAGTGGGTTAATGCTTCCATTCCTAGATCCTGGAATCTCCTTCTTTCTCCTCGTGTCTTCTTGAACCTCTTTCCCCCAACGTTTGTTAGTTTTCCATTGACATAGCTTTCACCTGTTTTGCTAAGGTTTTTCATAGAGATCTTACTTTTCTCACTGGCATTCAGTTTTTGTTTTTCTTTTCAGCTTCAGTGTTTCTATTCTTTGCAACTTTGAATTGGTTTTGTTTTGGCAGAAGTGCATCGCTGAGCTCACATCTGCTGGCAATGCTCCTGTATTTGCTGTAGAAGTCTGGCCCTGTCTAACGTCCCTCCCCATCTGGCTCTACACTACCTCGGACGCCTGCCCCAGAATGACTGAAGCAGTGGTGAGGACGATCACCCACTTTATTCCACCCGGCCCACCCTGGGCCACCAAACCAGAAGGTGCTGACCTCGCCACTGCACCACCGGCTGGCCCCTTTCATGTTCCATTGGCAACCTGCAGTTGAGTGCAGTGGAACTTGAATGTGCTATTTGAGCCCAACTTTGGCACTGTATGGATGAGGCCACGAAGTTATTCAGGCCCACTGTGATGTCAGAGGATTTGTCATAATTGTGTCTCTGCTGTCCCGGCAATCTTCATGGACACAGGGTTTCAGAGCCCGCTTGGAGCAGTCTCATATCTCTCCCTTCCCAATTAGCCCAGGTTTGACCTTCGCTGCCGCTTTTTGGCTTATGAATTTCTCTGACTTTACAACGTTCAGAGTCTGTGTAAAGCCTTACATCTTTCATTGTGAATTATTCAGGTGTGACCTCTGTTCACCTTCCATTTTCTGTCGCCTTTTTTTCTTTTCCACAGTATAATCGTCATGCTCCTTCTCAACTATCTCCCTTAGATATGCTTATCAGTCCGTTCTCCTTCAGTCCAAGTGATTAATTTTGTATATCTTTAATCACCGTATGTTCTCTAGGAAGAGTTGTGAGTGCTTTCGTGATTCTTGGTTGTTGTCTTTGAATTTGCAGCAGTCACTGCCAGGACTCTTTGCTAACCTAGCCTAGGTCACACTAAGCACTGAGACCACGTGGTCATCTGGGTTGGTTGACATCCTGAGATCAGAAACTCCTAATTTGAGCTGGTCCTGGCAACCCCATTCAGGGACATACTGTTTCTGAGACAAATTAGAGAAATCTGATGAATTCCTCTCTCAGGAAAGAAATTTTTTCTTCTCATTTCTGGATTTTGGAAGTTTCGAACTTGACCCCTGATCCTTGGACTTTCCCTTAGAATGTGTCTTGATAGGGGCTTACTTTAATTCTCTAGAGTGTGCCATTTCTTTGCCTTACATCCTCAGCCCTGGAATGTTTATTTTCCTTGGTACAGACTTGTAATGTTCCAATTTTGAGCCAACTTCCTCACATATGGTGTCAAAACACATAATCAATAATCCTTTTACAGAAAGAGTTAAGGGGAGACAATTTCATTGGAAGCAAAGTGAGCACTCTAGCCTGGGAGGTCAGCCTTCACAAAGGAATGAAGCCCTCTGGAAAAGGGTGCTTTTAAACACACTTGTAGAGTGCTTCCAGACAAGGAGACATACCCACAGTGACAGGGCTCGATTCCTTCAAGGCTTCCAAAACATCTCTTGGGACACATAAGCATGTACCCAGTGGGAACCCATGACGCCAGAGCTATGGAAAGTGAGACTGATCTTCAAAGAATGCTAGGGGCCTAGGAAAGGAGGCATCGATTCTTTTCAGCAATGTTTGGAACAGATAATTCTTGACTTTGCATTATGCTTAAGGCAGAAGGACACTATGTCCGTGAAGGGGGTTGCCAGGACCTCCTCGAATTTGGAGTTTCTGATCTCAGGATGTCAAACCAACCCAGATGACCACGTGTTCTCAGTGCTTAGTTTGACCTAGGCTAGGATAGCAAAGATTCCTACAATGACCAGTGTAAATTCAAAGACAACAACCAAGAGTCATGAAAGCACTCACACCTCGGACTAGAGAACATACGGTGATTAAAGAAGTATAAAATTAATCACTTGGAATGAAGGAGAACGAACTGATAAGCATGTCTAAGGGACATAGCTGAGAAAGACCATGACGAGTATATTATAGAAAAGAAAAAAAGGTCCCAGAAAATGGAAGGCGAACAGAAATCACACCTGGATAATCCACAATGAAAGATGATGTCAGTCTTTAGACAGACTCTGCTTCAACGTTTGAAAGTCACAGTAACTCACAAGCCAAAAAGCAGCGAAGGTCAAACCTTTGCTAACTGGGAAGGGCGAGTTATAAGACTGCTCCAAGCAGGCTCTGGAACCCTGTGTCCATGAATATTGTTGGGATAGCAGAGACACAATTATGACAAATCCTCTGACATCACAGTGCAAACAAAAAACACCTGGCCTCATCTACACAGTGCCATAGATGGGCTCAAGTACCATATCCAAGTCCCACTGCACTCAACTGCAGGTTGCCACTGGAACATGAAAGGGGCCGGCCGGTGGTGCAGCAGTGAGGTCCGCACCTTTTGGGTCAGTGGCCGGGTTTGGGCCGGGTGGAATCCTGGGGGTGAGCCTGCTCACCACTGCTTCAGTTATTCTGGGGCAGACGTCAGAGGTAATGTAGAGGGAGATAGGAGTGCACGTTAGACAGTGCCAGACTTAAACAGCAAATACAGGAACATTGCCAGCAGACGTGAGCTTAGTGATGCACTTCTGCCAAAGCAAAATCAGTCAAAATTTGCAAAGTATAGAAAACCTGAAACTGGAAGAAAAAACAACAGCTTGCCAGTTAGGCGAACAAGATCTCTATGAAGAACCTTAGCAAAACAGGTGAAGCTATGTCAATCGAAAACTAGCAAGCGTTTGGTGAAAGATGTTCAAAAAGACACAAGGAGAAAGAAGGAGATTCCAGGATCTAGGAATGGAAGAATTAGCACATTTGAAACGTCCATACCGGAGGAAGGAATCTCTGGATTCCATGCAATCCCAGTCAAATTTGCAGCAATATTTGCCACAGAGATAGAAGAGAGAATCTTAACGTTTCTAGGCAACAACAACAGACCCTGAATAGGCAAAGGAATCCTCAGGAAAACGAACAAAGCAGGACGTATCACACTTTCTGATTTCAATATAGAGGGCGAAACTCTAGGTACCAAAACGGCATAACCTGGCCCAAAAACAGGCACACATACCCATGCAACAGGAGCGAGAACCCAGAGCCCAACTCAAACGTACATGGACAGCCCATTTTCTACCAGGGAGCCAAGAGAAGACAGTTGAGAAGGGAGAGTCTGTACAATAAACGGTGCTGGGAAGCCTGCACATCCACACGGAACACAATGAGAGAAGACCATGATGTTACACCTGGCACACACACCATGTGAAATAGATTGAAGTCCTTAATGGCAGACTTGAAACTGTGAAACTTGTAGGAGAAGACCTAGGCAGAATGCTCTATTCCATCTGTCTGAGCCACCTGTTTGGAAGAAGCATGTCTGACTGGGCAAGGGCAACAACGGAAACAAGAAACAAACGGGACCACATCAAATGCACACGCTTCTGCCCACTCAAGGAAACCATCGACTCAATGCAAAGACAGCACAACACCTGGGAGAGGAAGTTTGCAAACCACAAATCGGACCAGGGGTGAAAAGCCCAAAGATACAATGAACTCGCACGTCTCCACAAGAAAAAACACAACAAGCCTATGAAAACCTGGTCAAAAGATGGAAACAGAAATTTCTCCCAAGAAGATGGAAAGAGGGGTAACAGGTGCATGAAAACTTGTTCACCATCATTAAGTCTCAGTAAAAAGAAAATCCAAACTGCAAGGACATAGCAGCTCACTGTGGTCAGAATGGCTATAAGGAAGCAGACAGGAAACAACAAGTGTCAGAGAAGAGGTGGAGAGTACGGAAGCCTCCTGCACTCCTGCTGGGAGTGTAAAACAGTGCAGCCAGTATGTCAAGTGGTGTGTAACTGCCTCTGAAATTTAAGAATCCATGTCCCATATGATCCAGCTATTTCTCTGAGGCGTGTTTATCCAAAGAACTCGGAAACACTACCACATAAAGACATGTGCATGGCTGATTTCACCACAGCCTTATTCCCACTATGCAAGACTTGTAAGCCGCACTGGTGCCCAGCAAGGGACGAGTGCAGAAGGAAGACGGGCTCTGGCCACACAATGGCATACCACTCAACCAGAACAAAGGATGCAACCCAGCCATTTTTGACCACCAGAATTGCTATGAGGGTTTCAGGGGAAGTGAAACAAGCTCCAGGGACTATGTCAAATACCATAACATCTCACTTACAAGTAGAAGAAAAAGAAAGCAATAACCAATATGTGGCATGTGATATTTGTGCCTTCCCAGAGGCAAAGCAGTGCGGTGGAGAAGGGTGAAAGATATGATTAGGCACAAATATGTGGTGAGGGCCTGCGATTCGGCTTTGGATGGTGAAGATGATTTAACCTACACAGAAGTCTAAATCGATGAGGATGTAAATCTGAAAGATATAGGATGTTCTATTGCAGTGTTACGGCTATAAATTCACCTAAAATCACAAATCCAAAAAGGATTTGTGAAGAATGACGGCATAAAGCCCTGGGGACTGAAAGAGATAGGAGCAGGTGAACTTCCAAGCATGGAAAATCACCTCCAAATGCGTACTGATGCTACAGAAAGGTAGACCGTTCCAAATAGATGAAGAGGAATACTACCACGAGAAGATGATCTGTCCTAAACCCATGAACCAAGGGAAAATGTTACCGTCCAGGATGTTACAACTAATCACCTTCATGACTAATCCAAACAGGCCCACGTCTTACCCCGTTAAGGCAAAAGGTTGGTCCAACAGGAGAATTCATGGCTGGCCCTGTGGTGGAGCGTGTAATTGCCCACGTTCCGTTTGTGTGGCCTGGGCCTCACTCCCTCAAATCACGGGTGCCGATCACATGAGCAGTTTTAGGAAATATAGATTTCATGGTACGGTGCAGACAGGGATCATATATAAGTAGCAATTGTGAGGATATGTTATCAATACACATCAGAAAAAGAACCATGAGAATATTACAATCTATGAAAGCATCTGGTACACTTCCCCAAAGGAAGAAGGGAGGAAAACATGTGACCTGCTAAGGAGGAATTGCCAGAGTGCTAGGAGATGACATGATCATTGCACATCAGAGGATTGCCTGGGCAACTTCAACTTGGGAGGGAGTCCAGGACTTTCTCAGGGGAAGGTCCACCCACTTGGCAATCTACACAAGATATAAGAGATACAACCCAGGATAATCTTACAGAAAGAAACCAGTGTCTAGAGAGAATGTAGCAGGCCTTTCAAAGTTCAAGGAGAAAGTGAGAAACCATCAAGAAATTCAGAAAAAGGAAAACTATCCTACCTGGAAAGGGTGAGGAGTCAGACTGGTCTGAGATGGCTCTGAAACTCTGTGTGCATGCAGGTTGTCAGGACAACTTCGAGTTTTGAGGTTGTTTATGACATCATGATGCACATGTCCCCCAAGATGGCCGGATGGTTACAGTCTGAGGATTGGCCTAGGCTAGGCTATTAAAGGGAGGGATACCCTGAAACAGCTTTGAAAAACAGAAAGCAGGCACAGAAACTGGAACAGAGAAAACAGACTCTGATTCAAGGGATAAGAAAGGAATCCTTGGCAAGAAGCAAGAATAAAGGGACTAGCTCTGACAGTAAAACATTGTCATCTATTCAAGTCTATGGGGAGGCCATGCTGATTCAAGCTTGCAACTTGATTGGAAACAAGAGGCCAGACTGGGCCTTTTGAGACCTACAGTGTCCTTTTGCCTTAAGCATAATCCAAAGTGAAGAATGATGACTTGAGGACATTGAAGAGAAGAATCGATGCCTCCTTTCCTATGGCCCTAGCCTGCTTCAAAAATCAGTCTCACTTTCCATAGCTCTGGCGTCACGAGGGACCGTTAGGTACATGAGAATGCGTCCCAAGAGATGTCTTGGAAGCCTTGAAGGAATGGAGCCCTGTCACGCTTGGGGTATGTCTGTTTGTTTGGAAGTGCTCCACAAGGGTGGTAAAAATCAGCATTTTCCAGAGGACTTTGTTTTTTGTGAAGGCTGCCCTCCCAGGCTGGAATCCTCAGTTTGGCTCCAATGACATTCTCTCCCTTCACCTCTTGCAGTAGAAGGATTATTGATTATGTGTTTTGACACCATATGTAAGGACGTTGGCTGAAAATTAGAACATTACAATTCTGTTTCAAGAAAAATAAAGAAGCCAGGGCTGAGGATGTAAGGCAAACAAAGTTCACTCCCTATAGAAATAAAGTAAGCCCGTATCTAGACGGAATCTAGGGGAACGTTCAAGGATCAGGGGTCAAGTTTGAAACTTCCCAAATCCAGAAAACGAGAGAAAAATATCTTTTCTGGAGAGAGGAATTCATCATATTTGTCTAATTTGTCTGGGAAACATTATGTTCATGAAGGATGTTGCCAGGACCCCCGTGAAATTTGGAGTTTCTGATCTCAGGATGTCAAAAAAACCCAGATGACCACTTGTTCTCTGGGCTTAGTTTGACCAAGGCTAGAATAGAAAAGATTCCTACGAGTGACCAGTGCAAATACAAAGACAACAACCAAGAATCACGAAAGGACTCACACCTCGCCCTAGAGAACATACGGTGACTACAGAAATGCAAAATTAAAGACTTGGAATGAAGGAGAACACACTGATAAGCATGTCTAAGGGAGATAGCTGAGAAAGACCATGACGATTATACTATGGAAAAGAAAAAAAGGTCCCAGAAAATGGAAGACGAACAGAAATCATACCTGAATAATCCACAATGAAAGATGTGCGTCTTTAGACAGACTCTGCTTGAACGTTTGAAAGTTAGAGAAATTCACAAGCCAAAAAACGGCAGTGAATGTCAAACCTGGGCCAACTGGCAAGCATGAGTCATGAGACTGCTCCAAGCGGGCTCTGAAACCCTGTGTCCATGGAGCTTGCTGGGACAGCAGAGACACAATCATGACAAATCCTCTGACATAACAGTGGACCCGATAAACAACCTGGGCTCATCTATACAGTGCCACAGTTGGGCTCAAGCAGCACATTCAAGTCCCATTTCACTCAACTGCCAGTGGCCAACGGAACATGAAAGGGGCCGGCCGGTGGAGCAGCTGTGAGGTCCACACCTTCTGGGTCAGTGTCACCTGGTGGGCCGGTTGGAATCATGTGGGTGAGCCCCCTCACCACTGCTTCAGTCATTGTATGGCAGGAGTCCGAGGTATTGTGAAGGCAGATGGGAAAGGACTTCAGACAGGGCCAGACTTCCACAGCAAATACAGTAGCATTGCCAGCAGATGTGGGCATAGCGATGTACTTCTGCTGAAAGAAAACCAATTCAAGTTGCAAAGAATAGAAAAACTGAAGATAAAAAAAAGAAAAAATACAGCTTGCCAGTACGAAGAATAACATCTCTATGAAGAACCTTAGCAAAACAGGTGAAAGCTATGTTAATTCAAAAACTAGCAAACGTTTGGGGAAAGAAATTCAAGAAGACACAAGGAGAAAGAAGGATATTCCAGGATGTAGGAATGCAAGAATTAACACACTTGAAACGCCCATACCTGAGTAAAGGAATCTCTGGGTTGCATGCAATCCCAGTCAAAGTTGCAGCAATACTTGCCACAGAGATAGAAGAGAGAATCCTAATGTTTCTAGACAGCAACAAGAGACCCTGAATAGGCAAAGGAATCCTCAGGAAAACGAAAAGCAGGACGTATCACACTTTCCGATTTCAACATATAGGACGAAGCTCTAGGTAACGAAATGGCACAGTCTGGGCCCAAAAACAGGCACACAGACCCATGCAACAGAATCGAGTACCCAGAGCCCAACTCAAACGTGCATGGACAGCCCCTTTTCGAGCAGGGAGCCAAGAAGAGACAGAGGAGAGAGGAGAGTCTCTACAATAAACGGTGCTGGGAAGGCTACACAGCCACATGGAACACAATGAGAGTAGACCATGATGTTACACCTGGCACACACACCACCTCGAAATAGATTAAAGCCCTGAGTGGCAGACTTGAAACCGTGAACCTTGTAGGAGAAGACCTAGGCAGAATGCTCTTTGCCATCAGTCTGAACCGCCTATATGGAAGAAGCATGTCTGACTGGGCAAGGGCAGCAAAGGAATCATGAAACAAACGGGACCACATCAAATGCACACGCTTCTGCCCAGTCAAGGAAACCTTCCACTCAATGTGAAGACAACACAACAACTGGGAGAGGATGTTTGCAAACCACACATCAGACACGGGGTGGAAAGCCCAGAGATACAATCAACTCGCACGTCTCCAGTAGAAAAAAACAACAAGCCAATGAAAACCTGGGTAAAAGATGGAAACAGAGATTTCTCCCAAGAAGATCGAAAGAGGGCCAGGAGGTGCATGAAAACTTGTTCACCATCATTAAATCTCAGGCCATGCAAATCCAAACTGGAATGACAAAGCAGCTCACTGTGCTGAGAATGGTTATAAGGAACCAGACGGAAAACTGCAAGTGTCGGAGGGGAGATGGCAGAAGGGAAGCCTCCTGTACTGCCAATGGGAGTGTAATCCGGTGCAGCCACTACGCCAAGAGGTGTTGTGCTGCCTCAGAAGTTTAAGAATAGATGTGACATATGATCCAGCTATTCCTCTGCGGCCTCTTTATCCTAAGAACTCGGAAACACTCCAGCATAAAGACATGTGCACTGCTGGGTTCAGCATAGCCTGACTCTTGCTATCCAAGACTAGGTAGCCGCCCTGGTGCCCAGCAAGGGATGAAGGCAGAAGAAAGAAGGGCTATAGCCACACAATGGCATACCACTCAACCAGAACAAAAGATGCAATCCAGCCATTTATGATCACCTGTATAGCTGTGAGGGTTTTCGGGGAAGTGAAACAAGCCCCAGGGAGAATATCAGATAACATAGGATCTCACTTACAAGGAGAAGAAAAAGCAAGCAGTAACCAACAGGTGACAAGGGACATTTGATTGCACATTCCCAGAGACAAAGCCGGGTGGTGTGGGAGGGTGAAAGAGATGATTAGGCACAAGAGTGCAGTTAGGGCCTGCCATTAGGCTTATGCCACTGAAGATGATGTAATCTACACAGAAGTCTAAATAGATGAGGATGTAAATCTGAAAGACATAGGATGTTCTAATGCAGGGTTATGGCAATAAACTCACCTAAAATCAAAAATCAAAAAAGAGGCCCAGAATGACGGCATAAAGCTTTGGAGGCTGAAGAGATTAGAGAAGGTGAACTTCCAAGGACGGAAAATCACCTCAAAATGCTTAGTGATGCTACAGAAAGGTAGATCATTCAAAATAGTTGAAGAGGAATACTACCGAGAGAACATGATCAGTCCTAAAACCATGAACCAAGGGAAGATGTTACCGTCCATGCTGTTACTACTAATCACATTCAGGACTAATCAAAACGGGCCAACGACTTCCGAAGTTCAGGCAAAAGGTTGGTCCAAAAGAACAATTCAGGGCCAGCCCTGTGGTGGATTGTGTAAGTGCCCACGTTCCCCTTGGGCCCCGGGCCTCGCTGTTTCACATCACGGGTGCAGATCACATTAGCAGTGTTAGGAAATATAGATTTCATGGTACGGTGCAGACAGGGATCATAAAATAAGTAGCAATGGTGAGGTTACGTTATCAATATGCACCAGAAAAAGAACCGTGAGGCTTTTACAATCCATGAACGCATCTGGTACACTTCCCCAAAGGAAGAAGGAAGGAAAACATGGGACCTGCCAAGGTGGAATAGGCAGAGTGCTAGGAGATGACACGATCATTGCGCATCAGAGGATTGCCTGGGCAACTTCAACTTGGGAGGGAGTCCAGGACTTTCTCTGGGGAACGTCCACCCACTTGGCCATCTACATAAAATGCAAGAGGTAAATCCCAGGATAATCTTACAGGACAGAAACCAGTGTCTAGAGAGAATGTAGAAGGCCTTACAAAGTTCGAGGAGAAAGTCAGAAACCGACAAGAAATCGAGAAAAAGGAAAATTATCCTACCTGGAAAGGGTGAGGAGTCAGACTGGCCTGAGATGGCTCTGAAACTCTGTGTGCATGCAGGTTGTCAGGACAACTTCGAATTTTGAGGTTGTTTATGACATCACGAGGATCATGTACGCCAAGATGGCCGCACGGTTAGAGACTGAGGATTGACCTAGGCTAGGCTATTAAAGGGAGGGATACCCAGAAACAGCTTTGAAAAACAGAAAGTGCACACAGAAACTGGAGGACATAAAACAGACGCTGATTCAAGGGGTAAGAAAGGAATCCTTGGCAAGAAGCGAGAATAGAGGGACAAGCACCGAGAGGAGAACGTTGTCATCTATTCAAGTCTATGGGGAGGACATGCTGATTCAAGCTTGCAACTTGATTGGAAGCAAGAGGCCGGACTTGGGCCTTATCAGACCTACGTGGTCCTTCTGCCTTAAGCATAAGCCAAAGTGAAGAATGATGTCTTGAGGACGTTGAAGAGAAGAATCGATGCCTCCTTTCCTAGGTCCCTGGCATTCTTTGCAGATCAGACTCACTTTCCATAGCTCTGGCATCACGGGGGCCCACTGTGTACATGCTAATGCGTCCCAAGAGATGTCTTGTAAGCCTTGAAGGAATGGAGCCCTGTCACGCTTGGGCTATGTCTCTTTGTTTGGAAGTGCTCTACAAGGGTGCTGAAAAGCACCCTTTTCCACAGGGCTTCGTTCCTTCATGAAGGCTGCCCTCCCAGGCTAGTGTGCTCAGTTTGCCTCCATCGAAATTCTCTCCCCCTACCTCTTGCTGTAGAAGGATTATTGATTATGTGTTTTGACACCACATGTAAGGAAGTGGGCTGAAAATTAGAACATTAGAATTCTGTTTCAAGAAAAATAAACAGGCCAGGGCTGAGGATGTAAGGCAAACAAATGGCACAGCCTATATAAATAACGTAAGCCCATATCTAGACGGGACCTAGGGGAACGTTCCAGGATCAGGGGTGAAGTTTGAAACTTCCCAAATCCGGAAAGGAGACAGAAAAATATCTTTCCTGGAGAGAGGAATTCATCAGATTTGTCTAATTTGTCTTGGAAACATTGTGTCCGTGAAGGGGGATGCCAGGACCACCTCAAATTTGGAGTTTCTGACCTCAGGATGTCAAACCAAACCAGATGACCACGTGTTCCCAGTGCTTAGTTTGACCTAGGCTAGGGCAGCAAAGACTCCTTCAAGTGACCGGTGCAAATTCAAAGACAACAACCAAGAGTCACGAAAGCACTCACACCTCGCCCTAGAGAACATACAGTGATTCAAGAAATGCAAAATTAATCCATTGGAATGAAGGAGAACGGACTGATAAGCATGTCCAAGAGACATAGCTGAGAAATACCATGACGATTATACTATGGAAAAGAAAAAAATGTCCCAGAAAATGGAAGGCAGACAGAAATCACACCTGGATAATCCAAAATGAAAGATGATGTCAGTCTTTAGACAGACTCTGCTTGAACGTTTGAAAAGCAGAGAAATTCACAAGCCAAAAGACGGCAGCGAACGTCAAGTCTGGGCTAAGTGGGAAGGGTGACATATGAGACTGCTCTGAGAGGGCCATGAAACCGTGTGTCCATGAAGCTTGCCGGGACAGCAGAGACACGATTATGACAAATCCTCTGACATCACAGTGGACCCGAAAAACAACCTGGCCTCATCTACACTGTGTCAGAGTTGGGCTCAAGTAGCATATTCAAGTCCCATTGCCCTCAACTGCAGGTTGCCAATGGAACAGGAAGGGGCTGGCCGGTGGTGCAGCAGTGAGGTCCGCAGCTTTTGTGTCAGTGGCCCAGAGTGGGCCGGGTGTAATGATGGGGCTGAGCCTCCTCACCACTGCATCAGTCATTGTGTGGCAGCCATCTGAGGTAGTGTAGAGGCAGATAGGAAGGGACGTTAGACAGGGCCAGACTTCCACAGCAAATACAGGGGCATTGTCAGAAGATGTGAGGACAGCAATGCAATTCTGCCAAAACAAAACCAATTGAATGTTGCAAAGAATAGAAAAACTGAAGTTGAAAAATAAAAAACAGCTTGCCAGTGAGAAGAATAAGATCTTTATGAAGAACCTTAGCAAAACAGGTGAAAGCTATGTCAATCGAAAACTAGCAAACGTGTGGGGAAAGAAATTCAAGAAGACACAAGGAGAAAGAAGGATATTCCAGGTTCTAGGAATGGAAGAATTAACACACTTGAAACGTCCATTCCGGAGAAAGGAATCTCTGGATTCCATGCAATCCCAGTCAAATTTGCAGCAATATTCTCTACAGAGATCGAAGACAGAATCTGAAAGTTTCTAGCCAGCAACAAGAGACCCTGAATAGGCAAAGGAATCCTCAGGAAACAGAACAAAGCATGACGTGTCACACTTTCTGATTTCAATATATAGAACGAAGTGATACATACTGAAATGTCACAGTCTGGGCCCAAAAACAGGCACGCAGACCCATGCAACAGAATCGAGAGCCCAGAGCCCAAGTGAAACGTACATGGACAGCCCATTTTGGACCAGGGAGCCAAGTGGAGACAGCGGAGAATGGAGAGTCTCTACAATAAACGGCGCTGGGAAGTCTGCACAGCCACATGGAACACAACGAGAGTACACCATGATGTTACACCTGGCACACACACCACCTCGAAATTGATTAAAGCCCTGAATGGCAGACTTGAAACCGTGAAACTTGTAGGAGAAGACCTAGGCAGAGTGCTCTTTGCCATCTGTCTGAGCTGCCTATTTGGAAGAAGCATATCTGACTGGGCAAGGGCAACAAAGGAAACAAGAAACAAACAGGACCACTTCAAATGCACACGTTTCTGCCCAGTCAAGGAAACCATCGACTCAATGCAAAGACAGCACAACAACTGTGAGAGGATGTTTGCAATGCACACATTGGACCAGGGGTGGAAAGCCCAAAGATACAATCAACTCACACGTCTCCACAAGAAACTCAACAAACCAATGAAAACCTGGGCAAATGATGGAAACAGAGATTTCTCCCAAGAAGATCGAAAGAGGGCCAACAGGTGCATGAAAACTTGTTCACCATCATTAAGTCTCAGGCCAATGCAAATCCAAACGGCAAGGACACAGCAGCTCACTGTGGTCAGAATGGCTAGAATGAAGCAGAAAGGAAACAAGTATCAGAGAGGATTTGGAGAGAAGCGAAGCCTCCTGTACTGCTGGTGGGTGTGTAATCCGGTGCAGTCAGTACTCCAAGCGCTGTGGAACTGCCTCAGAAATTGAAGAATCCTTGTCCCATATGATTCAGCTATTCCTGTGTCGCGTGTTGATCCAAAGAACTCAGAAACACTACTGCATAAAGACATGTGCACCACTGAGTTCACCACAGCCTTTCTCCCGCTATCCAAGACTTGGAATCCGCCCTGGTGCCCAGCAAGGGACTAATGGAGAAGGATGATGGGCTATACCCACACAATGGCATACCTCTTAACCGGAATAAATGATGTAATCCAGGCATTAGTGACCACCAGAATGGCTGTGAGGGTTTTAGGGGAAGTGAAACAAGCCCCAGGGAGAAAGTCAAATACTGTAGGATCTCACTTACAAGGAGAAGAAAAGACAAGCAGTAACCAACTATTGGCGTGGGACATTTGATTAAGGGTTACCAGAGGCAAAGCAGGGAGGTGGGGTAGGGTGAAACAGATGATTAGGCACAAGTGTGTGGTAAGGGCCTATGATTCAGCTTACTCTGGTGAATATGATGTAACCTACACAGAAGTCTAAACAGATGAGGATGCAAATCTGAAAGATATAGGATGTTCTATTGCAGCGTTATGGCAATAAATTCACCTAAACTCAAAATTCCAAAAAGGGGTTCAGAATGAGGGCATAGAGCTTTGGGGGCTGAAAGAGATTAGAGAAGGTGAACTTCCAAGGATGGAAAATCACCTCAAAATGCTTACTGATGGTACAGAAAAGTAGACCATTCCAAAAAGAGGAAGAGGAATACTTCCAAGAGAACATGATCCGTCCTAAACCCATGAACCAACGGAAAATGTTACCGTCCATGATGTTACTACTAATCACCTTCACGAATAATCCAAACAGGCCCACGTCTTCCCAAGTTCAGGCAAAGGGTTGGTCCAAAAGTCAAATTCAGGGCCGTCACTGTGGTGGAGCTGGTAACTGCTGACGTTCCGCTTGGGCGGCCAGGCCCTCACTGTTTCACATCACGGGTGCACATCACTTTAGCAGTGGTAGGAAATATAGATTTCATGGTACGGTGTGGACAGAGGTCGTAAATAAGTAGCATTTGTGAGGATACCTTATCAATACGCGCCAGAAAAAGAACCATGAGAATATTACAATCTATGAAGGCATCTGGTACACTTCCCCAAAGGAAGAAGGAAGGAAAACATGTGACCTGCCAAGGTGGAATATGCAGAGTGCTAGGAGATGACCGGATCATTGCGCATCAGAGGATTGCCTGGGCAACTTCAACTTGGGAGGGAGTCCAGGACTTTCTCAGGGGAAGGTCCACCCACTTGGCCATCTACACAAGGTATAAGAGAAACAACCCAGAATAATCTTACAGGAAAGAAACCAGTGTCTAGAGAGAATGTAGCAGGCCTTTGAAAGTTCGAGGAGAAAGTGAGAAACCGACAAGAAATCCAGAGAAAGGAAAACTATCCTACCTGGAAAGGGCGAGGAGTCAGACTGTTCTGAGATGGCTCTGAAAGTCTGTGTGCATGTAGGTTGTCAGGACAACTTAGAATTTTGAGGTTGTTTATGACAACACGGTGAATATGTCCCCCATGATGGCCACATGGTTACAGTCTGAGGCTTGACCTTGGCTAGACTATTAAAGGGAGAGACACCCAAAAACAGCTTTGATAAACAGAAAGTGGACACCAAAACTGGAGGAGATAAAACAGACTCTGATTCAAGGGATAAGAAAGGAATCCTTGGCAAGAAGCGAGAATAGGGGACAAGAACTGACAGGAGATCATTGTCATGTATTCAAGTCTATGGGGAGGCCATGTTGATTCGAGCTTGAAACTTGATTGGAAACAAGAGGCCAGACTTGTGGCTCATCTGACCTACTTTGTCAATCCAAAGTCAAGAATGATGTCTTGAGGACGTTGAAGTGAATAACCGATGCCTGCTTTCCTAGGCCCAGGGCTTTCTTTGATGATCAGTCTCACTTTCCATACCTCTGGTGTCACGGGGGCCCACTGGGTACACGCTAATGTGTCCCAAGAGATGTCTTGGACGCCTTGAAGGAATGGACCCCTGTCATGCATGGGGTATGTCTCTTTGTTTGGAAGGGCTCTACAAGTGTGCTGAAAAGCACCCTTTTGCAGAGGACTTAGTTCCTTTGTGAAGGCTGCCCTCCCAGGCTAGAGTGCTCAGTTTGGTCCAATGAAATTCTCTCCCCCTACCTCTTGCCGTATAAGGATTATTGATTATGTGTTTTGACACCACATGTAAGAAAGTGGGCTGAAAATTAGAACATTACAATTGTGTTTCAAGAAAAATAAACAGGCAAGGTCTGAGGATTTAAGTCAAACAGATGGCACAACCTATAGAAATAAGGTCAGCCCGTATCTAGATGGAATCTAGGCCAAAGTTCAAGGATCGGGGGTCAAGTTCGAAACTTCCCAAATCCAGAAAATAGACAGAAAAATATCTTTCCTGGAGAGAAGAATTCATCAGATTTGTCTAATTTGTCTCGGAAACATTGTGTCCATGAAAGGGGTTGCCAGGACCACCTCGAAGTTGGAGTTTCTGATCTCAGGATGTCAAACAAACCCAGATGACCACGTGTTCTCAGTGCTTATTTTGACCTAGGCTAGGATAGCAAAGATTCCTACAAGTAACCAGTGCAAATTCAAAGAAAACAAGCCAGAGTCACGAAAGCACTCACACCTCGGCCTAGAACACATGAGGTCATTAAAGAAATACAAAATTAATCACTTGGAATGAAGGAGAACGGACTGATTAGCATGTCTAAGGGAGATAGCTGAGAAAGACCATGACGAGTATACTATGGAAAAGAAAAAAAGGTCCCAGAAAATGGAAGGCCAACAGAAATCACATCTGAATAATCCACAATGAGAGATTATGTCCGTCTTTAGACAGACTCTGCTTGAACGTTTCAAAGTCAGAAAAATTCACAAGCCACAAAACAGCAGCGAAGGTCAAACCTGGGCTAACTGGGAAGGGTGAGTTATGAGACTGCTCTAAGCAGGCTCTGAAACCCTGTGTCAATGAAGCTGCTGGGACAGCAGAGACACAATTATGACAAATCCTCTGAAATCACAGTGTAGACGAAAATCAACTTGGCCTTATCTACACAGTGCCAGCGTTGGGCTCAAGTAGCATATTCAAGTCCCTTTGCACTCAAGTGCATCTTGCCAGTGGAACATAAAAGGGGCCGGCTAGTGGTGCAGTGGTGAGGTCTGCATCTTCTTGGTCGGTGACCCGGGTCGGCCGATTGGAATACTGGGTGTGAGCCTGCTCACCACTGCTTCAGTCATTATGGGGCATACATCCGAGGTAGTTCAGAGGCAGATGGGAAGGGACGTTAGACAGTGCCAGACTTCCACAGCAAATACAGGAGCATTGTCAGCAGGTGTGAGCTCAACGATGCACTTCTGCCAAAACAAAACCAGTTAAAATTTGCAAAGAATAGAAAAACTGAAGCTGAAAAAAGAAACAAACCAGCTTGCTAGTGAGAAGAATAAGATCTTTATGAGGAACCTTAGCAAAACAGGTGAAAGCTATGTAAATCGAAAACTAACAAATGTTTGGGGAAAGAAATTCAAGGAGACACACGGAGAAAGAAGGATATTCCAGGATCTGGGAATGGAAGAATTAACACACTTGAAACGTCCATACCGGAGAAAGGAATCTCTGGATTCCATGAAATCCCAGTCAAAGTTGCAGCAATATTGGCCACAGAGACAGAAGAGAGAATCCGAAAGTTTCTACCCAGCAACAAGAGACCCTGAGTAGGCAAAGGAATCCTCAGGAAAACGAAAAAAGCAGGACGTGTCACACTTTCTGATTTCAACATATAGGACGAAGCGCTAGATACTGAAACGGCACAGTCTGGGCCCAAAAACAGGCACGCAGACCCATGCAACAGAATGGACAGCCCACAGGCCAACTCAAACGCATATGTACATCCCATTTTCGAACAGGGAGTCAAGAGGAGACAGTGGAGAAAGGAGAGTCTGTACAATAAATGGTGCTGGGAAGCCTGCACAGCCACATGGACACAAGGAGAGTAGACCATGATGTTACACCTGGCACACACACCACCTAGAAATGGATTAAAGCCTTAAATGGCAAACTTGAAACCGTGAACCTTGTAGAAGAAGACCTAGGCAGAGTCCACTTTGCCATCTGTCTGAGCCCCCTATTTGGAAGAAGCATGTCGGACCGGGCAAGGGCAACAAAGCAAACAAGAAACAAATGGGACCACATCAAATGCACACGCTTCTGCCCAATCAAGGAAACCATCGACTCAATGCAAAGACAGCACAACAACCACGGGAGGATGTTTGCAAAGCACACATAGGACAAGGGTTGAAAAGCCCAAAGATATAATCAACTCACATCTCCACAAGAAAAAAAACAACAAGCCAATGAAAACCTGGGCAAAAGATGGAAACAGAGATAGCTGCCAAGAAGATTGAAAGAGGGCCAACAGGTGCATGAAAACTTGTTCACCATCATTAATTCTCAGGCCAACGCAAATCCAAACTGGAAGGACATAGCAGCTCACTGTGTTCAGAATGGCTATAACGAAGCAGACACGAAAAAAATGTCAGAGAGGAGGTGGAGAGAGTGGAAGCCTCCTGCACTGTTGGTGGGAGTGTAAACTGGTGCAGCAACTACTCCAAGCGGTGTGGAACTGCCTCAGAAATTTAAGAATCCGTGTCTCATATGATCCAGCTATTCCTCTGTGACGTGTTTATCCAAAGAACCCAGAAACACTACTGCATAAAGACATGTGCACCGCTGAGTTCACCACTGCACTACTGCCGCTATTGAAGTCTTGGAAGCCGCCCTGGTGCCCAGCAAGGGACGAATGAAGAAGGAAAATATGCTATAGCCACACAATGGCATACCAGTCAGCCGGAACAAAGGATGCAATCCAGCCATTTGTGACCACCAGAATGGCTGTGATGGTTTTAGGAGAGGTGAATCAAGCCCCAGGGAGAAAGTCAAATACCGTAGGATCTCACTTACAAGGAGAAGGATAAGCAAGCATTAAACAACAGGTGGCACGGGACATTTGATTGGGGGTTCCAAAGGCAAAGAGGGGCGGTGGGGGAGGGTGAAAGAGATGATGAGGCACAAGTGTGTGGTGAGGGCCTGTCATTAGGCTTACGCTGGTGCTGATGATGTAAGCTACGCAGAAGTCTAAATCGATGAGGATGCAAATCTGAAAGATAAAAGATGTTCTAATTCAGGGTTATGGAAATAAATTCACCAAAACTCAAAATTCCAAAAAGGGGTCCAGAATGACGGCATAAATCTTTGGGGGCTGAAAGAGATTAGAGAAGGTGAACTTCCAAGGATGGAACATCCTCTGAAAATGCTAACTGCTGCTACAGAAAGGTAGACCATTCCAAACAGATGAAGAGGAATACTACCAAGAGAACATGATCCGTCCTAAACCCATGAACCAACGGAAAATGTTACCGTCCATGATGTTACTACTAATCACCTTCACGAATAATGCAAACAGGCCCACGTCTTCCCAATTCAGGCAAAAGGTTGGTCCAAAATTACAATTCAGGGCCGTCTCTGTGATGGAGCGCGTAAGTGCCCACATTCCTCTTGGGCGGCCCAGGCCTCACTGTTTGACATCACGGGTACACATCACATTAGCAGTGTTAGGAAATATAGATTTCATGGTACTATGCGGACAGGGATGATAAATAAGTTGCAATTGTGAGGATACGTTATCAATACGCACCAGAAAATGAACCATGAGAATATTACAATCTATGAAGGCATCTGGTACACTTCCCCAAAGGAGAAAGGAAGGAAAACATGTGACGTGGCAAGGTGGAATATGCAGAGTGCTAGGAGATGACACGATCACTGCACATCACAGGATTGCCTGGGCAACTTCAACTTGGGAGGGAGTCCAGGGTTTTCTCAGGGGAAGGTCCACCCACTTGGCCATCTACACAAGGTATAAGAGATACAACCCAGGATAATCTTACAGGAAAGAAACCAGTGTCTAGAGAGAATGGAGCAGGCCTTCAAAGTTCGAGAAGAAAGTTAGAAACAGACAGGTAATCCAGAGAAAGGAAAACTATCCTACCTGGAAAGGGTGAGGAGTCAGACTGGTCTGAGATGGCTCCGAAACTCTGTGTGCATGGAGGTTGTCAGGACAAGTTAGAATTTTGAGGTTTTTTATGGCATCACAGTGACCATGTCTCCGTCGTTTTCTAACTTTCTCTTGTAACTTTGAAAGGTCTACTACATTCTCTCTACACACCGGTATCTTTCCTTTAAGATTATTCTTGGTTTTATCTCTGATCTTTTGTGGATATGGTTAAACTGGTGGACTTTCCCCGGAGACAGTCCTGGAGGCCATCCCAAGTTGAAGTTGCCCATTCAATTGCCTGATGCACAATGATCATGTGATCTCCCAGCAGTCTGACAATTCCACCTTGGCAAGTCACATGCTTTCGTTCCTTCATCATTTGGGGAAGTGTACCTGATGCGTTCACAGATTGTAATATTCTCAAGGTTCTATTTCTGGTGTGTATTGATAAGGTATCCTCACCATTTCTACTTGTTTATGTTCTCTGTGCCCATCAGACCGTGAAATCTGGATTTCCTAACGCTTGTAATATGGTCTACACCCGTGATGCTAACCTTTGAAACCCGGTCAGCCTCAAGCAGAACATGTGCACTTACCCGCTACACCACAGGGCTGGCCCTGAATTGGACTTTTGGAGCAAACTTTGGCCTGAACTTCGGAATATGTTGGCCTGCTTCGATCATTTGTGAAGGGAATCAGTAGTAACATCATGGATGGTAACATTTTCCATTGGGTCATGAGTTTGGCTCGGACAATGTTCTCTTGCTAGTATTCCTCTTCATCTCTTTGCAAAGGTCTACCTTTCAGTAGCATCATTAAGCATTTGGAGGTGATTGCCAATCCTTGGAAGCTCATCTTCTCTAATCTCTTTCAGCCTCCAAAGCTTTAGGCCGTAAATCTGCACCCCTCTTTGGAGTTTTGATTTTATGTGAATTGATTGTCATAACCCTACATTGTAAGATCCTATAGCTTTCAGATCTACATCCTCATAGATTTAGACTTCTGTGTAAGTTACATCATCTTCACCACCGTAAGCCTAATTACAGGCCCTCACCACACACTTGTGCCTAATCAGCTCTTACTCCCTCCGGTGGCCGCCCCCATTTCCCTCTGGGAACTACCAATCCTATGTCATGTGCTACCTGTTTGTTGGTCCATTTTTCCTCTTCTCGTTGTGCATGAGATCCTGTGGTATTTGACCTTTCCCCAGGGCTTTTTTCAGTTCCCCTAATACCCTCAGGAACCTTTCTGGTGTTCACAAATGGCGGCACTGCCTCCGTTCCTACAACTGAGTGTTATGCCATTGTGTGGCTATAGCCCATCTTCCTTCTTCTTTCGTCACATGATGGGGACCAGGGTGGCCTCGAAGTCTTGGATATCGGGAGTAAGGCTGTGGTGAGCACAGTGGTGCACGGATCTCTATGCGTTAGTGTTTCCAAGTTCTTAGGATAAATATGCTGCCAAGGACTACCTGTATCTTATGGTAGATGGATTCTGACATTTCTGAGGCTGTTCCACACAGCTTTGCATAGTGGCTGCACCGGTTTACACTCCCACCATCAGTTCAGGAGGCTTCTCTTCTCTCCACCTCCTCTCCGAAACCTGTGGTTTACCGTCTTCCTCCTTATAGCCCTCTGACCACTGTGAGCTGCTGTCTCATTGCCATTCGGATTCACATTGACCAGAGACTTAATGATGATGAGCATGTTTTCATATAGCCTGTTGGCCATCTTTCTATCTTCCTGGGAGAAATGTCTGTTTCCATCTTTTTAACAGGTTGTATTGGGCTCGTTGTTTTTTTTCCACTGGAGACACATGAGTTCATTGGATCTTTTGGCTATTCACCTCTTCTCCGATGTGTGGTTTGCAAACATCCTGTCGCAGTTGTTGTGCTGTCTTTGCATTGAGCCGATGGTGTCGTTGGCTGGGCAGAACGTTCTGCATTGGATGGAGTCTTACTTGTTTCTTGTTTCCTTTCTTGCCATTGCTCAGTCACACATGCTTCTTCCAAACAGGCAGCCAAGCCAGATGGCAAAGAGGAAGCTGCCTGCGTTTTCTCCTCGTAGTGTCACGGTTTCAAGTCTTCCATTCAAGGCCTGAATCCATTTCGAGGTGGTGTGTGTGCCTGGTGTAACATCATGGTCTACTCTCATTGTGTTACATGCGGCTGTGCAGTCTACCCAACACCGTTTCTTGTCGAGACTCTACATTCTCTGCTGTCTCCCCTTGGCTCCCTGGTCGTAGATGGGCTGTCCATGGATGTGTGAGTTGACCTCTGGGGTCTCGATTCTGTTGCATGGGTCTGTGTGCCTATTTTGGGGTCCAGGCTGTGCTGTTTCAGGACCTAGCCCTTTGTTCTATATGTGGCAATCAGAAAGGGTGATAATTGCTGCTTTGTTCGTTTTCCTCAGGATTCCTGTGTCTATTCAGGGTCCTTTGTTGCTGGATAGAAACTTTAGGATTCTCTCTCCTATTTGTGTGGGAAAGATTGCTGCAACTTTGACTGGGACTGCATGGAATCCAGACATTGCTTTGTCGTCAAAAATAATCCATAACCAATCTATAAATGAAACTTTGGGTGAGCTTACTCTGAGCTTAAATCTGAGGATTACAACCCGGGGCCTTTCTTCCCAAAGGAAGAAAGGGCATCAAAGAAGTGGGGTGCACAGACTGGTTATACGCTCGCAGAGAGGTTGTTTCACATAGGATTGAAATGTCCCATTTACAATAGTCGCGAGACTGCTCTGTTGGCACAGTGATTGATGGAAATAGCAGGTAGGTCTTCTGTCTCAGTGAACACAGCAGGGTGGCTGTCTGTTGTCTCCAGCTGACTGGTCACAGGTGGGCTGGGTGGTCAAAGGTGAGTGCAGCAATCTGTTCATAGCCTAGGACAAAATGCTTATCCCTAAGGAAATGTTAATGTTGGAGGAAGTTGCACCTTTATCTCAAGGGCCATAGGAAATATCTAAGCGGATATGCAATGCGTGCTAAATAGCCATAGTCAGGCCCTTTTGGAAAAAACAAAATCAGGCCGAATTAGGTCTATACCAAATGGCTTCCTCATATACTCCAATATATCCTATTGCTTCCCATTTTTATTTGTCAGCTTTATGCCGTATGGACGTTTGAAGTGTGTCCGTTGTTCCATTCAAAGGGCACCGAATAGCCTTGAGTTTCCTTGTGTCTTGTGGCATTTCTTTCCCCAAAACTTTGCTAGTTTTTGGTTTCCATCACTTTCTCCTGTTTGGCAAAGGTTATTCGTAGATATAATTTTCTTCTCACTGGCATGGGTCTTTTTTATTTTGAGGTTCAGCTTTTCTATTCTTTGCAACTTTTAATTGGTTTTGTTTTGGCAGAAGTTTATGGCTGTGCTCAAATCTGCTGGCCATGCCGCTGTATTCTCTGAGGAAGAGTGGTGCTCTCTAAAGTCGCTTCCCATCTGCCTCTACACTAGGTCACATGCCTGGAACGGAATGGCTGGACGATCATTGAGGAGGCTGACCCCCAGGATTCCACGTGGCTGACCATGGGCTATCGACCCAAAAGAAGTGAACTCCACACTGCCCCACTGGCCAGCCCCTTTCATGTTCCATTGGCAACCTGCAGTTGACTGGAATGGGACTTGAATATGCTACTTGATCCCAAATCTGGCCGGGTGTATAAAAGGGATTTTTTCCCAACGTCCGCTGCTATTAGGCCATGTATCACAGGTGTGGTTGGTTTGTTCCCAACAGAGAGTGGCCTTTTACTGAGTTGCCCACTAGTAGGAGTGAACCAAATATACTCATCCCAAATTAGATATGGTCCATCCTGTGTGTATCGATAAGTTGGGGACTTTACTGTTGGAACTTGTTTTGTTTGATACACCTGTGACAAGGCAAATCTAGTTAGTATTTGGACAGTAGTATTGAAAGAAAATGTTTGATTGTGGCCAGGGAACTCCGAGGTGTCAGAGATAGATGGCCACAAGGAGACATTACGATTAGTAATAGATGAATCTTGCGGAAGAAAAGAGCTAGAATCTAGTATCCATGAATGGCTACTGTAGCTTCTACAGAAGCGTAATTTTCTGCTCTCTTAAATCATCCTCATTTTTACAAAAGGTAGCCAAATTATGATTAACACGTTTGCAAATAAAGTGTAGTTTCAATACAAATTGCTCCAATTATTTACATAAGAGCAGAAAGAATTGGAATTGCTTATACAGGTTTTTTTAAAATCTGCTTTGCTGGAATTTTTTCTGAGGAGTCTCAGATTGAACTGTGAAGGCCTCTAGATGCCAGAAAAGCCAAGCCAAGGACTTGCCATCAGATTTGGCCTGAAGTACCTACAGATTTGAGTGGCGTTCTCTTTGAGGTCACCCAAAATATTCGGAGGTACCCTGCACCTGCCAGATAAGCAAGATTCCATAGTGACCGGTCAAGATTGCCAGAATCTCTGTAAACAAGGTACCAGGCCCATGTTTCCAAGTGGCTGTATTCCAGAAAGTCCAATCTTTGTTCCTGAAATGCTGTCTTGTCATATCTGACCCTGTATGTCTCAAACGTGACATTCCAGTCAAAGCCTTGGTAATATAACCAATGTGTCCTGTTATAAGGAGAACAGATTCTTATGGAACTTATGCAAATATTGCCACGAAATGACCATACTCAGTAACAAAGGGTTTGACAATTACTTAGGGATAAGGTAGGGAGAAAAAGATAAATGTTTCAGTTTTGCTCATGAAGGTATAATTTCACCAAACGGCTGTAAGTCATAGTTAGCATAAGAGAAAAGAGAAAAAGCTTTCCTTCATTACGAGAAAACAAAACACATCAAACCTCAACAATATTTCAAATAGAAGTCCTAAAAAATTACAATCATCCTTATCAGTTCACACAGTCATATATAATCAGTTCTTGGGCTGAATCTTCTGTTAGTAGATTGATGAACTTAGTTTCTGTTAGAATTCTGTAATTTCTTACTCCGTTCAGTTTTACAATCTCAAAGTTTATCAGAAGCCTGTCGTTTAGACCCTTTTTGTCAGAACCCTTTCCAGGAATTTCTCAGAAGACAAAACATATTTGCAAAAGGAAAAAGAATCAGAGTAAAACAACAACTACCTGGAAATGGACAGAGGACTCAAAAGGGCAATTGCCAAAGAAACTTGGCTACTTCTGTGACATATTAAACTTCCAGATAATAAGTGGACTTATGACTGATAACCAGGACAGATCAGAATTTTAGGAATGCTATATAATTTTAAGACATCTATATTAATAACATTTACCCATCTAATAACACCTAAGAAAGTCTATCATTACTTATTTTACAATGATTCCCGTGCAATGTACTAGAGCAAATAAGTCTAAATAGTTTAGTATTTTCCTCCTTATAGGAAGAGAGAGCAAATGTCTTTGAGAAGTCTCAAGGGCCCTCTGAAAAGCCTCAGATTAATTTTTCTTCTGTCTACCAGGTCAAAAGACAGCCTTCATTTAGGATTTGAATATTTTTGAGGGAGAATCTTGTCAAAACATATCAAAAGCTTTTCAAATGCTTGTTCAAATTTGAAACAACACTCACTGTGAAATATGCTCAGGTATCTATTCAAAGTGATAACAGAAAGAGTCAATAATCTTAAGAGTGACCTAAGTCATTATATTCACAAAACAGGTTTGTCTCTTAGGTAGAGTTACTCAAAGGAATAGCTTTTATAACCTCTTTATCAAGAGCAGATCAAAAGTTCAAGAAAATGTGCCCTTTTAGAGAAAACCAAATTTGAATTTCTGCAACTACTTATTATTAACATTCTAACTCATTCACTTAATTGAACTTACTTTGGTCTTCTTGACCAGGCATAAAATTCCTTTCAGATTTTCTTCTTCACAAACCTTCTAAAACATTCTTTTATGTTTTCAGAATTTGTCCCAAAGTCTTTGTTTTTTCCTTTCTAGTACTTCAGGACGAATTTATCTTCCTTAACCAATCAAACAAAAATATTTCCATTATTTATACCTTTTTTACTGAAAACGTACATTTTAACTTTCTTGAATACAGATATCTTTTTCTTAGTAATTTCCTGTAGCTTTAATTACGTAGGTTAATTAGAACTTTTAACCCTTAACAGACCTACTAAACACTAAAAATGAAAAAAATTATGAATTGTCTCTTATATCAGCTTTCTGAACACTTCATAAATTTAGAAATACGCCACTTTACAACAAAACACAAGGCATGGTTTTTAATACACCCACACGCTTTTAGCCTCTTTAAGAAGAAGCCAAAAGTAGATAACTTAGATGTGTTTATTAATAATGTTTCAGTGTTTCGTCCTATTCAGAAACGACCCAGATATTCAGATTTTTATCATTTAACTTAACTTGGCAAAACTCAAGATGGTTACCAAAAAGCATTTTGAAGCTGTTTTTCTTTCCCAAACTATACAGACCATAAAAGTTTTTGTACTCACTTTAATGAGTATTATCTATTTAAACCATTTGTTTCCATCAATTATGTTCAGATTACCTACTGAAACCTCATGAGGCCTTAGACAAAACTGGTCATCATTTAAAGCTATTACTTTGCTGACAAATTTAGCAGACAACGTGAACTTATATGACTAGTAAACACAGGCTGAATGCCTGCATCCCTATGCAAATACCGACATCCCTGACAGCAAGACTATTTTCAATCAGACCAACAAACTTAAACAGTCTTTCATTTACCAAAGGTTAATTCACATGACATTAACTTTGAAAGGCACTGAGTTAATTTCTACTGCATTTAGCATTTATGTAAACACTTACTATAAGCCAACTAAACACAGATCTTAATTTTGGTCATACCACCCAAGGCTGAAAATATCACATGTATAACCTACACATAGACATGCATACACAGAGACTGTACAACTACTGTTTTAAAAACTACTGCCGTGAATCGGTTACAATAATATAAAGCTCACCAGTTATGAATGTAAACTTTGTTTTGAGCCTTTTTACTAATACTTATGGAGAAGACCCTCGAGATGCTAGACTCTTTCAATTTCACCCTTATGGCCATTTATCCTTTCCCCTCCTTTCTTTTTGTCAGTCTTAAGAGTGAGTGATGGGCTAGATAGTAGTTCCTGGAGAGGGGGGATGATAATTCTTTTCATGATAAAGGAAGCAGGTGGAATCTGAACTGCCTCTAGAGCTGTCTTTCCAGTCTGGCAAGGATTTTCTAAGGACAGTTGCTCTTGATTTCTCAGAAACTGGACTGTAACTTGAAGGACGTTCTAGGTTGATCTACCTGTCCAACTGCACCATAAAGGCACAGGGAAACCTCGCAAATTTTCTCCCAGCTGGAGTCTCTGGGGCATAACCCATACAATTGAAAGTGTTTCTAATTAGTTAGAATGACCCTGAGTGGTGAGTCTCTGGGGATGCTTATGGCATTCCCCATGGCAGTAAAGCCAGTGTGAGACTGGCAGTGGACTGGAGAAGGGTGCAGTGGCTACAAACACCTTGAACTGGCTGGAGGCCGGGGCTCCCAGTACCGGGGTTGAGAGTTAAGTCCCTTGCAAAATATTTTCAAGTTGTTCGATTTTACAGAATGTCCATGTTCTGGTCAGGTCCAGCCAGAACTTAACCTCGACTTGGTGACAACAAATGACATGATGAGAAAAACAGAGAAAGGAAAAGAAGACACCAGACCTCACCCTCATGGTTGCTCTCAGAGGGTTCTCAAGTTAAGAGTCACACAACAGTTTCTGTGCTGTGGCACACTACGGTAGCACGACAGTTCACAAAATAAATCACAGGTCTCCTACCCTCATGTCCAACTCAGTAGGTGACTAAACTACTCAATGAGTCAACCGCCAAGAGAGGGCACCCTACTTAGGGTCGCTGGGGTGATCAGGCCCAGAAAGCCAAAGTTGGGGCGCCAGTGGTGGAGGCCTTGATCATTGAAAGATTCCTTTGTTTCCCCAGTGGCAAAGTTCAAAAGGAGATGAAAATGGCCATTGTAACTCTAACAAAGTTGAAAGAGACATGTCCATTACCTTTAAGATCACCCCTGACCCTACGGCAGCATCCTACATGTGGTTCCTACTGTGGGGTTCCTATAGCAAGGGGTGATGGGCGTGGCCCCCAGCATTGCATCCCTTGTGTAACTTCCGTGTTATGTCTGGCAGTAACAGCTGCCTGGTGAACATCTTTCCTATTCTGCCTGGCAGTAATAGGTGCCTGTTGAATGGTCCCCAAGAGAAAAGGAGAAGTTTATGAGAGAACAGGATGGAGAAAATTAGTGAGGCATTTTCCGCCACTCTGGGGGACATTCTACCCAATTGCGTGTTGGAGGCATTCTCCGAGAAGGGCTTCCCATACGCAACCAAAGGTTAGACTTTGGTACTTTCCTTGAACTGGAGTCCCAATTGGGACATTCACACAGTTAAGAGCATGGTGAGGTGCCATGAGAGGTATCCCAATCCAGCCTTAGGAAGAGAAACCTTCCAGGGGAGTCTTGCAGATTGCCGGCCATCCTAAGGACTTAAGTGGCCAACCCGTGCCCACCTAAAATTTGTATATTAGAGATAGAGTCAGGAAGGAATGGAGTAATTCACTCTACATCGCCCTTAGGCTTAAGGGTGTGATTCTGTTCAAGCTGAATGCCATGATTTGCCCCATGGAGTAGCCATGGGCAGCAAACGTGGATTCATGCAGCTATCCCAGAAAGTTCCTGATAGAGAAGTGAATTTAGATCCATCCTTGAAAAAGAGAGATGCACAATGAAGAAAAGGGCACTTACCAGAACTCGAGCTCACAAACCTATGAAGCAAGTTTTTGATATGGGCCACAAGATATGATATGGGCTTGGTGAGCTGAAGAGTCAAAAGAAAGATTTCTTGGACTCTCAAATTCTGGGAGTGGTGCTCTTTTACTTATAGGTAAGGGCTAATTTTATAATGCATTGGTATGTGACATTTTTACTGGAAAAAGAAAATATGATTTTAAAAGTCATTAAATGATTTCAGTTCAGATGGGGTCTGGTTATTGTGTGGTCATATAGCATTAAATACGAATCTGGCCATATAGATAGGCATGTAGGTGAGCATGAAATGGGCTTCTATCACTGGGACACCTCTAATTCATACCAAAAAAAACACAAAAATCTCACCGTGTCATGTAGTTTGGTATGTAGGCCAGGTAACCTGGGGCTTTTCGAGCTGGGGCAGCCTTAATCCACATCATTCATCATGGTCTTTCACAGATATCTCCCATAGATATTCTTATCAGTCTTTTCTCCTCCATTCCAAGTTATGAATTTTGTATTTCTTTATTCACCATATGTTCTCTAGGGGTCCAGATTTACGGCCTAAAACTTTGGAGGCTGAAAGAGATTAGAGAAGATGAACTTTCAAGGATTGGTAATCACCTCAAAATGCTTAATGATGCTACAGAAAGGAAGACCATTACAAAGAGTTGAAGAAGAACATGACCAAGAGAATACGTTCCGTGCTAAACTCAGGAGCCAAAAGAAAAGGTTACAGTCCACAATGTTACTACTAATTACCATCACGAATAACCAAAGCAGGCCAACATCATCCCTAGTTCAGGCAAAAGTTTGATCCAAAAGTCCATTTCAGTGCCGGCCCTGTGGTGTACTGGGTATGTGCCCACGTTCCGCCTGGGCGGCCAGGGCTTCATTGGTTAGCACCACGGGTGTGGATCAGATTAGTAGCATTAGCAAATATAGAGTTCACGGTATGGTGCGGACAGACATCCTAAAGAATTCGAAATTTTGAAGAGACGTTATGAGTACACACCAGAAAAAGAACCATGGGAATATTACAATCTATGAACGCATCAGGAACACTTCCGCAAATAATGAAGGAAGGACAACATGTGACCTGCCAAAGTGGAATTGTCAGACTGCTAGGAGATCACATGATCATTGTACATCAGGATTGCCTGGGAAGTCATCTTGGGAGGGCCTCCAGGACTTTCTCTTGGGAAAGTCCACCCATTTGGCCTCATCCACAAAAGATAAGAGAGAAAACCCAGATTAATCCGAAAGGAAAGAAACCAGTGTCTAGAGGGAAGGTAGCAGACCTTTTCAAGTTTGAGGAAAAAGTTAGAAACCAACAAGAAATACATAACGACGAAAGCAATCCTACCTAGAAAGGGGGAGTAATCAGACTGGGATGAGATGGTTCTGAAGAACTGTGTGCATGGAGGTCTTCAGGACAACTTCGAATTCTGAGGGTGTTTATGACATCACTGTAAATATGTCACCCAAGATGGCCACAGGTTTCCAGCCCGAGGATTGACATAGGCTAGGATATTCAAGTGAGGGATACTCAGAAACAGCTTTTGCCCACAGAAACAGGGCACAGAAAGTTGAAGAGATCAAAGATACGCTAATTCAAGGGATAAGACAGGAATCATTGGGAAGAAGCCATAATAGAGGGACAAGCACTGAGAGGAGAACATTGCCATCTCCTCACGTCGAAGAGGAGGCCGTTCTGATTCAAGCTTGAAACTTGATTTGAAACAAGAGGCTGGAACTATGAGACATATGTTGTCCTTCTGCCTCACTCATAATCCAAAGTCAAGAATGATCTCTGGAGGTCATTGTAGAGAAGAATCAAGGCCGCCGTCCTAGGCCACTAGCATTTTTTAAAGAGAAGTCTCACTTTCCATAGCTCTGGCATCACGGGTGCCCACTGGCTACATACTAATGTGTCACAAGACACCTCTTTGAAGCCTGGAAGGAGTGGACCCCTGTCATGCTTAGGGTATGTCTCTTGGTTTGGAAGGACTCTAGAAGTTGCTCAAAAGCACCCTTTTGCAGAGGGGTTCATTCCTTGGTGAATGCTGCACTCCAAGGCTAGAGTCCTAAGTTGGGATCAATGAGATTCTCTCCCCCTTCTCTTGCCGTAGAAGGAGTATTGATTATGTGTTTCAACACCACATGTAACGATGTTGGCTGAAAATTAGGATATTATCATTATATTTAAGGAAAAATAAACACACCACAGGTGAGGATATAAATCAAACAAATAACAAACCCTGTGGAAACAAAGTAAGCCAGTATCTAGACATAATCTAGGAGAGTGTTCAAGGATCAGGGGTGAAGTTCGAACTTTCCAAATCCAGAAATAGACAGAAGGATCTCTCACCTGGAAAGAGAAATTCATCAGATTCGTCTAATTTGTTGCGGAACCATTGTGTCCGTGAAGATGGTTGCCAGGACAACCTCAAATCTGGAGTTTCTGATCTCAGAATCTCTAACCAAGGAAGATGCCCACATGTTCTCAGTGCTCAGTGTCACCTCGGCCAGGATAGCACAGATTCCTTCAAGTGACCGATGGAAATTCAAAGACAACACCCAACAATCACGAAAGCACTCACACAACGGCCAACAGAACATATCGTGATCAAAGAAATGCAAAATTTATAACTTGGAATGAAAAGGGAACACACTGATAAGCATATCGAAGGGAGATAGCTTAGCAATACCATGATGATGAGCCTATGGAAAAGAAAAAAAGGTCCCAGAAAATGTAAGGCAAACAGAAATCACAATTGAATAATCCACAGTGAAAGACGGCCGTGTTTAGACAGATTCTGCTTAAACGTTTGAAAGTCAGAAAAGTCACAACCCCAAAACCTGCAGTGAAGGTCAAACCTGGGCTAAATGGAATGGGAGAGTTCTGACACTGCTGCAAGCGGGCTCTGAAACCTTGTGTCCATGAAGCTTGCTGGCACAGCACAGACACAATTCTCAGAAATCCTATGACATCACAGTGGACCAGGAAAACAACATGGCTTCATCTACACAGGGCCAGAGCTGGGCTCCAGGAGCATATTGAAGTCACATTCCAAAACAGCAGGTAGCCAATGGAACATGAAAGGGGCTGGCCACTGGTGAAGCTGTGCAGTCCGTGCCTTCTGGGTCCGCAGCCCGTGGTCGTCCATTTGTGCTCTTGGGGTTGAGCCTCCTCACTGCTGGTACAGCCATCCTGGGAGAGTCCTGGGAGGTAATGTAGAGGCAGATGGGAAGTGACGTTAGACAGTGCGACTCTTGCTCAGCAAATACAGCAGCACGACCAGCAGATGTGAGCACTGCCATAAACTTCTGCCAAAACAGAACCAATTAAAAGTTGCAAAGAATAGAAAAACTGAGCCTCAAAAAAAGAAGCATGTCACTAAGAATAATAAGATATCTAGGACTAACCTTCACTAAACAGGTGGAAACATTGTAAACCAATATTAGCAAAGCTTTGGCTAAAGAAATTCCAGAAGACACAAAGAAACGGAAGACTATTCCGTGCTGTTGGAATGGAAGAACTAACACACTTGAAACGTCCATAGCGGATAGAGGAGTCTGTGGATTCCAAGCAATCCCAGTCAAAGTTGCAGTGATCTTTCCCACAGAAATAGAAGAGAGAATAATAAAGTCTCTATCCAGAAGGAAAGGACCCTGAATACACAAAGGAATCCCGAAGGAAATGAAGAAAGCAGGACGTATCACACTTTCTGATTTCCACATATAGGACGAAGTGCTAGGAACCGAAACGGCACAGTCTGGGCCCAAAAACAGGCACACAAATCCATGGAACAGAATCGAGAACCCAGAGGTCAACTCACGCATATATGCACATGCATACATGCACAACACATTTTCAACCAGGGAACCAAGAGTACACAGCGGAGAAAGGAGAGTCTCGACAAGAAACGGTGCTGGGAAGACTGCACAGCCAAATGTAACACAATGAGAGTAGAGCATGATGTTACTCTAGTCACACACACCACCTCGAAACGGATTAAAGACTTGAATGGAAGACTTGAAACCGGGAGACTTCTAGGAGAAAACCTAGGCAGCATGCTCGTTGCCATCTGTCTTAGCAGCCTATTTGGAAGAAGCGTGTGTGAAAGGAATGGGCAACAAAGGAAACAGGCAGATGGGAAGCGACGTTAGACTGGGCCAGTCTTCCTCAGCAAATACAGCAGCATTGCCAGCCAATGTGAGCACAGCAGTAAACATCTGCCTAAATAAAACCAATCAAAAGTTGCAAAGGATAGAAAAACTGAACCTCAAAAAGAAAAAAAAAGCATGCTAGTAGGAAGAACAAGGTATCTAGGAATAACCTGTGCCAAACAGGTGAAAGCTATGTAAACCGAGAAGTAGCAAAGCTTTGGGGAAAGAAATTTCACAAGGTACAAGGAAACGGAAGGGCATCAGTGCGCATGGAATGGAAGAAAACGAAGGAAGAATGAAGTATCATCACAATGATACCTTTCTTATCCCTGGAATCAGCATCTCTTTGATCTCTTCAAGTTTCTGTGCCTGGTTTCTGTTTGGAAAAGCTGTTTCTGGGTATCTCTCACTTGAGTATCCCAGCCTAAGCCACTCCTGGTACTGTAAACATGCAGCCATCTGGGGTGACACGTTCACTGTAATGTCATAAACACTCTCAGAATTCAAAGTTGTCCTGACAACCTCCATGCACACAGTGTTTCAGAGCCGTCTCCTCCCAGCCTGACTACTCCCCCTTTCCAGGAAGGATAGTTTTCCTTGTTCTGGATGTGTTGTCGGTTTTCAACTTTGTCCTCTAACTTGGAAAGGTCTACTACATTCCCACAGACACCGGTTTCTTTCCTTTAAGATTATCCTGGGTTTTATCGCATATCGTTTGTGGATATGGGCAAACGGGTGGACTTTCCCCAGAGAAAGTCGTGGACTCCCTCCCAAGTTGACGTTGCCCAGGAAATCCTGTGATGCACAATGATCGTGTGATTTCATGGCAGTCTGACAATTCCACCTTGGTGGGTCACATATTTTCCTTCCTTCATGATTTGGGAAAGCGTACCAGATGCGTTCATAGACTCTGATATTCTCATGGCTCTTTTTCTGATGAGTATTGATAAGGTCTCCTCACAATTACTACTTCTTTATGATCTCTGTGCCAACCATACCTTGAAATCTGGATTTCCTAATGCTAGAAATCTGATCGGTACCCATGATGCTAGCCCCTGAAGCCCGGGGAAAGCAAGAGGAAGTTGGGCACTTACCTGCTGCACCACAGGGCCGGCAATGAATTAGACTTCTGCACCAACCTTTGGCCTGAACTTGGGAAGATGTTGGCCTGCTTCAATCTTTCGTGAAGGGAATCAGTAGTAACATCATGGAAGGTATTATTTTCCATTGGTTCATGAGTTTAGGACGGAACATGTTCTCTTGCTAGTATTCCGCTTCATCACTTTGCGAAGGTCTACCTTTCTGTAGCATCATTAAGCACTTTGAGGTGATTACCAATCCTTGGAAGTTCATCCTCTATGATCTCTTTCAGCCTCCAAAGCTTTAGGCCGTAAGTCTGCAGCCCTTTTTGGAGTTTTGATTTTATGTGGATTGATTGCCGTAACCCTGCATTCTAACATGCTATGGCTTTCAGATCTACATCCTCATAGATTTAGACTTCTGAGTAGGTTACATCATCTTCACCACCGTAAGGCTAATTACAGGCTCTCACGATACTTGTGCCTAATCAACTCTTTCTCCCTCTGGCCCTCGCCTACTTTTCCTCTGGGAACTACCAATCCCATGTCACATGCTACCTGTATGTTGGTCCGTTTTTCCTCTTCTCCTGTACGTGAGATCCTGTGGTATTTGACCTTACCCCTGGCGCTGGTTTCAGTTCCTCTAGTACCCTCAGGAGCCATTCTGGTGGTCACAAATGGCTGGACTGCATCCGTTCCGACAGCTGAATGCTATGCCACTGTGTGGCTATAGCCTATGTTCCTTCTCCATTCGTCCCTTGATGGGCATCAGGGAGGCTTCCAAGTCTTGGATATCGGGAGTAAGGCTGTGGTGCACACAGAAGTGCACGCATCTCTGTGCATTACTGTTTCCATGATCTTTGGATATATACGTCACAGAGGAATAGCTGGATCATATGCTAGGTGGATTCTGAAACATTCTGAATTTTCACTCCTTTGTGTAGTGGCTGCATCGGCTCAAACTCCCACCTGCAGTGCAGGAGGCTTCCCTTCTCTCCACCTCCTCTCTGAAACATGTTGTTTCGTGTCTTCACCCTTATAGCCATTCTGACCACTGTGAGCTGCTATCTCATTGCACTTCGGATTTGCATTGGCCTCAGACTTAATGATGAGGAACATGTTTTCATACAGCCTGTTGGCCATCTTTCTATCTTCCTGGGAGAAATGTGTGTTTCCATCTTTTGCCCAGGTTTTCTTGGGCTCATTGTTTTTTTTCCTGTGGAGATGTATGAGTTCACTGGATCTTATGGCTGTTCACCCCTTCTCCGATGTCTGTTCTGCAAACATCCTGTCGCAGTTGTTGTGCTGTCTTTGCATTGAGTCGATGGAGTCGTTGGCCGGGTAGAAGCTTCTGCGTTGGATGGAGTCACGCTTGTTTCTTGTTCCTTTTGTTGCCCTTACCCAGTCACACATGCTTCTTCCAAGTAGGCGGCTATGCCAGATGGCAAAGAGCAAGCTGCCTGCATTTTCCCACATAAGTTTCATGGTTTCAAGTCTTCCATTCAAAGCTTTAATCCATTTCAATGTGGTATGTGTGCCTGGTATAACATCATGGTCTAGTCTCATTGTGCCACTTGTGGCTCTGAAGTCTTCCCAGCACTGTTTCTTTTCGAGACTCTCCTTTCTCTGCTGTCTCCTCTTGGCTGCCGTGTCGAAAATGGGCTGCCCATATGTGTGGCAGTTGACTGCTGGGCTCAATTCTGTTCCATGGGTCTGTGTGCCTATTTTGGGGGAAAGGCTGTGCTGTACCAGTACCTAGCGCTTTGTCCTATATTTGGCAATGAGAAAGTGTGATACATGCTGCTTTGTTCGTTTTCCTCAGGATTCCTCTTCCTATTCAGGGTCCTTTGTTGCCACATAGAAACTTTAGTATTCTCTCTTCTATTTCTGTGGGAAAGATTGCTGCAACTTTGACTGGGACGACATGGAATGCAGACATTGCTTTTTGCCGTATGGATGCTTAAAGTGTGTTCGCTCTTCCATTCAAAGAACATGGAATCGACTTCCGTTTCCTTGTGTCTTGTGGAATTTCTTTGCCCAAAGCTTTGCTAGATTTCGGTTGAGATAGCTTTCTCCTCTTTGGCCAATGTTATTCCTAGATGTATTTTTCTTTTTACTGGCATGCTTTCTTTTTTGCTGTTCCTTTTTTCTATTCTTAGCAACATTTAATTGGTTTGTTTTGGCAGAAGTTTATGGCTGTGCTCACATCTGCTGGTCATGCTGCTGTATTTGCTGAGCAAGAGTAGCGCGGTATAACCTTGCTTCCCATATGCCTCTACACTGCGTCGCACACCTGGCCCAGAACGGCTGGATGAGCGGTGAGGAGGCTCACCCCCAGGATTCCACGTGGCTGACCCTGGGATGCTGACTCAGAACTCAGGGACTTCACGGCTGCCCCACTGTCTGGCCCCTTTCATGTTCCATTGGCAACCTGCAGTTGAGTGGAATGTACTTTAACATGTTACTTGAGCCCAACTCTGGCACTGTGCAGATGAGGCCAGCTTCTTTTTCTGGACCACTGTGATGTCGGAGTATTTGTCAGAATCGTGTCTCTTTTCCAATCAGGCTTCGGGGACACAGGGTTTCAGAGCCCGCGTGGAGCAGTCTCAGAACTCACCCTTCCCAATTAGCCCAGGTTTGACCTTCAATGCAAGTTTTGGGGTTGTGACTTTCTCGGACTTTCAAACGTTCAAGCAGACCCTAACTAAACACTGAAGTCAATCACTGTGGATTATTGAGGTGTGATTTCTGTTTGCCTTCCATTTTCTGGGAGCTTGCTTTCGTTTCCATAGTCTAATCGTCATGGTGCTGAGCTATCTCCCTTCGCTATGCTTATCAGTGTGTTCTCCTTCATTTCAAGTTAGGAGTTTGGTATTTCTTTAATCACCATAGGTTCTGTAGGCTGATGTGTGAGTGCTTTCGTTACTGTTGGGTGTTGTCTTTGAATTTCCATCGGTCATTTGAAGGAATCTTTGCCATCCTAGCCTAGATCCAACTGAGCACTGAGTAAACGTGGTCATCTTGGTTGGTTCGATATTGTGAGATCAGAAACGCCATGTTTGAGGTTGTCCTGGAAGCCAGCTTCCCAGACACAATGGTTCCGAGACAAATTAGATGAATCTGATGGATTCCTCTCTCCAGGTGAGAGATCCTTTGGAAAGTTCAGAACTTCACACCTGATCCTTGAACGCTCCACTAGATTACGTCTAGATACTGGCTTACTTTATTTCCACAGGTTTTGTGATTTGTTTAATTTACCTCCTCAGCTGTGGCATGCTTATATTCCTTTAAATAGAATGGTAATGTTCTAAGTTTCAGCAAGCATCGTTATGTGTGGTGTCAAATACCTAATCGATACTCCTTCTATGGCAAGAGATGGGGGAGAGAATCTCATTGATCTCAACTGAGCACTCTAGCCTTGGAGGACAGCCTTCACACAGTAACAAAGCTTTCTGCAAAAGGGTGCTTTTGTGCACTCTTCCTGAGTCCTTCCAAACCAAGAGACATACACCAAGCATGACAGGGGCCCATTCCTTCCAGGCTTCAAAGAGATGCCTAGTGACACATTACCATGTACCCAGTGGGTGCCTATGACGCCAGAGCTATGGAAAGTGAGACTTCTCTTCACAGAATACTAGGGACCTAGGACCGAGGCCTCTATTCTTCTCTTCAATGTATTCAAGAGATCATTCTTGACTTTGGATTATGAGTAAGGCAGAAGGCCAACATAGGTCTGATAAGCCCAAGGTCCGGCCTCTTGTTTCAAGTCAAGTTTCAAGCTTGAATCAGCATGGCCTCCCCATCGACTTGAGGAGATGGCAATGTTCTCCTCTCAGTGCTTGTCCCTCTGTTATCACTGCTTCCCAATGATTCCTTTCTTATCCATTGAATTAGCGTCTCTTGCATCTCTTCACGTTTCTGCGCCCAGATTCTCTTTGCAAAAGCTGTATCTGGGTATCTGTCACTTGAGTATCCAAGCCTAGACCAATCCTCGGGCTGGAGACCTGCGGCCATCTTGGGTGACATGTTTACCGTGATGTCATAAACACCCTCAGAATTCTAAGCTGTCCTGAAAACCTCCATGCACACAGTTCTTCACGACCATCTCATACCAGTCTGACTACTTCCCCTTTCCAGGTAGGATGGTTTTCCTTGTTCTGGATTCCATGTCTGTTTATAACTTTATCCTCGAACTTTGAAAGGTCTACTACAATCCCGCTAGACACCAGTTTCTTTCCTTTCAGATTATCCTGGGTTTTATCTCTTATCATTTGTGGATGAGTCCAAATGGGTGGACTTTCCCCAGAGAAAGCCCTGGAGTCCCTCCCGAGATTGATTTTCCTGGTCAATCCTCTGATGCATAATGATCGTGTCATCTCCATTTCTACCTTGGCAGGTCACATGTTTTCCTTCCTTCATCATTTGGGGAGGTGTTCCTGATGCGTTCATAGATTATAATATTCCCATGGTTCTTACTCTGATGTGTATTCATAACGTCTCTTCACAATTTCGACTTCTTTAGGATGTCTGTCTGCACCATACCGTGAAATCTATATTTGCTAATGCTACTAATCTGATCCACACCCGTGATGCTTGCCGATGAAGCCTGTACCACCCAAGTGGAATGTGGGAACTTACCCAGTACACCACAGGGCCGGCACTGAATTGGATTCTTGGACCAACATTTTGCCTGAACTGGGGAAGATGTTGGCCTGCTTTGATTATTTGTAAAGGTAATTAGTAGTAACATCATGGACGGTAACCTTTTCCTTTGGATCCTGAGTTTAGCACGGAACATGTTCTCTTGGTAGAGTTGTTCTTCATCTCTTTGCCACTGTCTACCTTTCTGTAGCATTATTAAGCACTTGGAGGTGATTAGCAATGCTTGGAAGTTCATCTTCACTAATCTCTTTCAGCCTCCAAAGCTTTAGGCCATAAACCTGCTTGCCTTTTTGTAGTTTTGATTTTACATGAATTGATTGCCATAACCCTGAATTATAAAACCCTATTGTTTTCAGATTTACAACCTCCTAGATTTAGACTTCTTTGTATGGTACATCATCTTCACCACCGTAAGCCTAATGACATGCCCATACCACACACTGGTGCCTAACCAACTCTTTCTTCCACTGCCTTCTGCCACCGATTCTCTCTAGGAACCACCAATCCCTTGTCATGTGCTACCGGTTTGTTTCTCCTTATTTTACTCTTCTCCTTGTAAGTGAGATGCTACGGTACTTGACTTTCTCCCTGGGGCTTCTTTCAGTTCCCCTCATACCCTCAGGAGCCATTCTGGTGTCACAAATGGCTGGACTGCACCCTTTCTTGCAGCTGAGTGCTATCCCATTGTGCGGCTATAGCCAATCTTCCTTCTCCATTCGTCCCTTGATGGGCCCCAGGGCGATATCCAAGTCCTGGACATCAGGATTAAGGCTGTGGTGAGCACAGCGGTGCAGGGATTCCTATGCGTTGGTGTTTCCAAGTTCTTCAGATAAATACGACACAGAGGAATAGCTGGATCATATGGTAGATGGATTCTGAAATTTCTGCAGAAATTCCACACCGCTTTGCGTAGTTCCCGCACCGGCTTTCACTCCCATCAATGGTGCAGAAGGCTTCCCTTCTCTCCACCTCCTCTCCGACACTTGTTGTTTCCTGTCTTGTTCCTTATGGGCATTCTGACCACAATGTGCTGTTATCTCATTGCCATTTGGATTTGCATTGGCCTTAGACGTAATGATTATGAACATGTGTTCATACAGCTGTTGGCCATCTTTCTATCTTATTTGGTAAAACTCTGTTTCCATCTTTTGTCCAGGTTTTAATGGTCTTGTTGTTTTTTCTCTTGTGTTGGCATGTGCGGTCGTTGGCTCTTTTGGCTATTCAGTCCTTCTCCGATGTGTGGTTTGAAACATCCACTCGCAGTTGTTGTGCTGTCTTTGCATTGAGTGGATGGTTTCCTCGGCTGGGCAGAAGCTTCTGCGTTGGATGCAATCCCATTTGTTTCTTGTTTCGTTTGTTGCCCTTGCCCAGTCACACATGCTTCTTCCAAATAGGTGGCTATGCCACATGGCCATGAGCAAGGTGCCTGGTTTTCAACTGGAAGTTTCACGGTTTCAAGTCTTCCATTCAAGGCTTTAATCTAATTCGAGGTGGTGTGTGAGCCTGATGTAACATCATGGTCTACTCTCATTGTGTCACATATGGCTGTGCAGATTTCCAGCACCTTTTCTTCTTGAGACTCTCCTTTCTCCACTGATCCTCTTGCCTTCCTCATTGCAAATGGGCTGTCCATATATGTGTGAGTTGACCTCTGGGCTCTCGATTCTTTTCCGTTGATCTCTGTGTCTGTTTTTGAGACCAGACTGTGCCATTTCGGTACTTCGCACTTCGTCCTACATGTTGAAATCAGTAAATGTGATATGTCCTGCTTTGTCTGTGTTCCTCAGGATTCCTTTGGGTATTCAGGGTCCCTTGTTGCTGGATAGAGACTTAAGGATTCTCTCATATTTCTGTGGGAAGGATTCTGCAACTTTGACTGGGATTGCATGGAATCCAGAGATTGCTTTATCCGTTATGGAGGTTTCAAGTATTTTAGTTCCTACACTCCTATAGCATGGAATACCCTTCCATTTGCTTGTGTCTTCTGGAATTTCTTTCCCCAAAGTTTTGCTAGTTTCCGATTTCCATAGCTTGCACCTGTTTGGCTAAGCTTATTTCTAGAGATCTTATTCTTTTTTTTCCTGAGGTTCGCCTTTTCTGTTCTTTTCAAGTTTTCAGTAGTTTTGTTTCGGCTGATGTTTATGGCTGTGCTCAGATCTGCTGTCGATGCTGCTGTATTTCCTGAGGAATACTGACGCTGTCTGACTTGCTTCCCAGCTGCCTCTACACTACCTCCCATGCCTCCCCGAGAATGGCTGGACCAGCGGAGAGGAGGTTCACCCCCAGGATTCCGCATGGCCAGCCCCGGGCTGCTGACCCAGAACGTGCAGACTTCACCACTGCACCACGGGCCGGCACCTTTCATGTTCCATTGGCAACCTGCGGTTGAGTGGAATGGGACTTGAATATGCTACTTGAGCCCAACTCGGGCACTGTGTAGATGAGGCCAGTTTGTTTTTCTTCTCCACTGTGATGTCAGAGGATTTGTCAGAAATGTGTCTCTGCTGTCCCTGCAAACTTCATAGACTCAGGTTTTCAGATCCTGATTTTAGCAGTCTCATAACTCACCCTTACCAGTTAGCCTAGGGTTGACTTTCGCTTGGGTGTCTGGGATTGTGACTTACTCTGACATTCGAATGTTCAGAGTATGTCTAAAACTGACATCTTTCTTTATGTATTATTCATGTGTGATTTCTGTGTGCCTTCCATTTTCTGGGACCGTTTTTTATTTTCCGTGGTAGAATCGTTGATATGGGCTCAGCGAGCTGAAGACTCGAATGAAAGATTGCTTGGACTCTCAAGATCCTGCATTGGTGTTCTTTTATTGAGAGAACAGTACAGGGTAGCATGGGGACAGGACACATTAGCAGTGAAGAGCTACTGCTGCTGCTGGCTGGGGACAGGACCCATGGGTAGTCAGGGCTCCTGCTGCTGCCCTGACTGGAGGGTTAGGGCTAATTTCATAAGGCATGGGTATATGACTTATTTTTACTCGAAAAAGAAATAATGATGTAAAATGTATTTCAATGATTTCAGTACAGATGGGGTCTGGCCATTGTGTTGTCATATTTTTAGATAGGAATCTGGCCATATAAATCAGCATGTAAGTGAGAATGCCCTGGGATTCTCTCCCTGGGGCAGCCCTAATTCATACCGTAAAAAAATCCACTGGGTCCTATAGTTTGGCATATATTCCAGGTCACCTTCAGCTTCCCTAGCTTGGCAGCCCTGATCCACATCATAAAACCTCCCTGAACCTATTTGGACTGGAAATCTTTGGGGATATGGATGATGGTCAGTCTTCTGTGACTACTTCTGGCTGTACAGGGTCATAGAGCTGTCCCTAAATTGGGCCATAGGTACACTTAGGCAGTTTAGTGGACCAGAATGCTTGCCCCATTGAGTTCAAGCCTGACAAGTTATACAGCTCCTCTGGAGATGAGAGAGTCATTGACAAGAGGTGGTCCAGGAAGTGAAACATTTTTGACATGCATAAGACAAACAATGAAACAGACAACAAAATATCATAAGAAATACAAGCAGTATGTTTAACCCAATGAATAAGGTTTTGAAGTAGTGCAGAAACCTTGTCCTGACTAGGAGTTCAACCAATCATTTAGATTTAGGGTTGGTCAGACATGGATTTAATTTGGTGGCTGGGATACCAAGCCAGAAATATTTTGATGGTAGTCAGCAATATAGGCACAACATTCAGTTTTTATAATGGCACAGGTGCCCCCTTGTGCTGCTGTCAAGACATCCAGATCAATTTGGATTTGGAGGACTGCCTTACACACTTGGGATACTTCTAAATTGAGCAGCGAAATGCTATGTTGTGTATCATTTAATGCCTTCATACTAAATTTGTTTAGGACTTCCATGTGCAAGACGACACATTCGATTCCCAATTGGTGAAAGAAAATTGCGGAAAGTTGGTCATACCGATGGAAGACAGGGCTGGCCAAGTGCTGTTGCAAGTTCGGTAGGTTAGCAGGAGGAGATATAGTAAATATAGTTCCACCTTGCATCCAGACAAAGCCTAGAGTGCATCGTCCAATCCATGAAGGTGGTAGCCAAGGTCATAAATTGGAGCCACGTATCCACTGAGCACCGTTAGGGGCTAACCAAAGCGTGTTGAGCCATGTATCCCAGTCAGTCTGAAAACAATCAGTATTGTTTTTAAGGCTATGATATGAGAACACATATAACAGGGATTTATTCCCATAGGTCGAGTGCTATACGGCCATGTATCACAGGGGTGATTTTTTTCCCCAAAAGAAAGTGGCCTTTTACTGAGTTGCCAACTAGTAGGAGTGAACCAAATGTATTCATCCCAAATTTTGTATTGTCCATCCTGTGTGTAGTAATAAGTTGGAGACATTACCTTTGGAACTTGTTCTGTATGATCCAAGTGTGACAAGGCAAATCTAGTTAGTATTTGGACAGTAGTATTGAAGGAAAATGTTTGATTGTGGCCAGGGAACTTCCAGGTGTCAGAGGTAGATGGCCACAAGGAGACATTAATATTAATAATACATGAATATTGCGGAAGAAAAGAGCTAGACTCTAATATCCATGAATGCCTACTATAGCTTCTAAAGAAACATAATTTTTTCTCTCTTAAATCACTCTCATTTTTACAAAAGATAGCCAAATCAGGATTAACGGGTTTGCAAATCAAGTGTAGTTTCAATACAAATTGCTCCAATTATTTACATAAGAGCAGCAAGAATAGTAATTGTTCATACAGGCTTTGTTAAATGTGCTTCGCTGGATCTTTTCCTGCAGAATCTCAGATTGAACTGTGAAGGCCTCTAGAGGCCAGAAAAGCCAAGCCAAGGACTTGCCATCAGATTTGGCCTGCAGTACCTACAGATTTGAGTGGTGTTCTCTTTGAGGTCTCCCCAAATATTTGGAGGTTCCCTGCACCTGCCAGATAAGCAAGCTTCCTTACTTACCGGGTAAGATTGCCAAAATCTCAGTAAACAAGGTACCAGGTCTGTGTTTCCCAGTGGCTGTATTCCAGAAAGTCCAATCTTTGTTCCAGAAACTCTGTCTTGTCATGTCAGAGCCTGTGTGTTTCAAATATGACATTCCACTCCAATCCTTGGTAATATAACCAATGTGTCCTGTTATAAGGAGAACAGATTCTTATGGAACTTATGCAAATATTGCCACGAAATGACCACACTCAGTCACAATGGGTTTCCAAATTCAGGAGGGATAAGGTAGGCAGAAAAAGATAAATGTTTCAGTTTTGCTCATAAGGGTATAATTTCACCAAATGGCTGTAAGTTATAGTTAGCATAAGAGAAAAGAGAAAAAGATTTCCTTCATTATGAGAAAACAAAACAACACATCCAAACTCAACAATATTTCAAACAGAAGTCCTAAAAATTTATAATCGTCCTAATCAGTGCACACAGTCCTGTATAATCAATTCTTGAGCTGAATCTTCTGTTAGCAGATCGATGAGCATAGTTTCTGTTAGAATTCTGTCATTTCTTACTCCGTTCAGTTTTACAATCTGAAGGTTTATCAGAAACCTGTCGTTTAGACTCTTTGTGTCAGAATCCTTTCCAGGAATTTCTCGGAAGTTGAAACATATTTGCAAAAGGAAAAAGCATCAGAGTAAAACAACAACTATCTGCAAATGGACAAAGAACTCAAAAGGGCAATTGGCAAAGAAACTTGACTACTTCTGTGACATATAACACTGCCAGATAATAAGTGAACTTATCACTGACAACCAGGGCAGACCAGAATTTTAGGAATGCTATCTAATTTTGAGACGTCTATATTAATAACATTTACCCATCAAATACCAGCTAAGAAAGTCTATTGTCGGTTATTTCACAATGTTTCCCATTTAATTTAATAGACCAAATAAGCCAAATTACTTTAGCATTTTCCTCCTTGTAGGAAGAGAGAGCAAATTTCTTTGAGAAGTCTCAGGGACCCTCTGAAAATCCTCAGAGTAATCATTCTTCTGTCTACCAGGTCTAAAGAATGCCTTCATTCAGGATTTGAATATTTCTGAGGGAGAAGCTTGTCACAACATATCAAAAGTTTTTAAAATGTTGTTCAAATAGCAAACAACACTCACTGTGAAACAATGCTCAGGTATCCATTCAAAGTGATAACAGAAAGAGTCAAAAATATTAAGAGTAACCTCAGCCATTATTTTCATAAAACAGATTTGTCTCTTAGGTAGATGTACTCAAAGGAACAGCTCTTACATCCTCTTTACCAAGAGCAGATCAAAAGTTCAAGAAAATGTATCCTTTTAGAGAAAACCAAATTTGAATTTCTGCACCTACTTATGTTTCACATTCAAACTCATTCACTTAATTGAACTTACTTTAGTCTACTTGACCAGACATAAAACTCATTTCAGAATTCCTCCTTCACAAACCTTCTACATCTTTCTTTTTCATTTTCAGTACTTGTCCCAAAGTCTTTCTTTTTTCCTTTCTACTATATCAGGAGCAATTTATCTTTCTTAACCCATCAAACAAAAATATTTCCATTCTTTATACCTTTTTTACTGAAAACATACATTTTAACTTCCTTGAATACAGAGCTCTTTTGCTTAGTAATTTCCAGTAGCTTTAATTCCGTATGTTAGTTAGAACCTTTAACGCTTAACGGACCTAGTAAACACTAAAAAGGTAAACAATTATGAAATGTCTTTTATATCAGCATTCTAAACACTTCACAACTTAAGAAACATGACACTTCACAATAAAACACAAGGCATGCTTTTTGATACACCCAAACGCTTTTAGCCTCTTTTATAAGAAGACAAAAGTAGATAACTTAGATATGTTTAACAATAATGTGTGAGTGTGCCGTTCTATCCAAAAGTGACCCGCATATTCATCTTTTTATCATTTAACTTAACTTGGCAAAATTCAAGATTGTTACCAAAAAGGATTTCGAAGCTGTTTTTTTTCCCCAAGTATACAGACCATAAAAGTTATTGTACTCAATTTTATGAGTTTTATGTATTTAAACCATTTGTTTCCAACAATTATGTTCAGATTACTACGGAAGCCTCATGAGGCATTAGACAAAACTGGTCATCATTTAAAGCTATTATTTTTCTGACAAATTCAACAAACAACGTGAACTTATATGGCTAGTAAACCGAGTCTGAATGCCTGCATCCTATGCAAATACTGACAACTCTGACAAGAAGACAATTTTCAATGAAACCAACAAACTTAAACAAGCTTTCATTTACCAAAGGTTAATTCATGTCACGTTAACTTTGAAAGTAACTCTGTTAATTTCGACTACATTTAGAATTTAAGAAAGCACTTACTTTAAGCCAACTAAACAGAGATCTTAATTTTGGCCAGACCATCCAGGGGTTAAAATATCACATGTATAATGTACACATAGACACATATACACAGAGACTGTACAACTATTGTTTTAAAAACTACTGCCATGAATCAGGTACAGTAATATAAAGCTCACCAGTTACAAATCAAAACTTTGTTTTGAGCCTTTTTACTAATACTTATGGAGAAGACCCTCAAGAAGCTAGACTTTTTCAAGGGCACACTTATGGCCATTTATCCTTTCCCCTCCTTTTTTTTTTTCAGTCTTAAGAAAGAGTGATATGCTAGATAATAGTTCCTGGAGAGGGGGGAAGATAATCCTTTTCATGGTAAAGGAAAAAGGTGGAATCTGAACTTCGTCTAGAACTGTATTTCCAGTCTTGCAAGGATTTTCTAAGGACGGTTGCTCTTGATTTCTCAGAAACTGGGCTGTAACTTTAAGGACGTTCTAGATTGATCTACCTGTCCAACTGCACCAGAAAGGCAGAGAGAAACATCACACATTTTCTACCAGCTGGAGTTTCTGGGGCATAACCCATACAATTGAAAGTGTTTCTAATTAGTTAGAATGACCCTGAGTGATGAGTCTTAAGGGACGCTTATCTCATTCTCCACAGCAGTAAAGCCAGTGTCTGACTGACAGTGAAGTGGAGAAGGGTGGAATGCATACAAAGGGCTTGAACTGGCTGGAGGCCGGGGCTCCCAGTACCCGGGTTGAGAATGAAGTTCCTTGCAAAATGTTTTCAAGTTTTCTGATTTTACAGAAGTTCCAGGTTCTGGTCAATTCCAGCCTGAACTTAACCAAGACTTGGTGACAACAGAGGACATGATGAGCAAAACAAAGAAAGGAAATGAAGACATCAGACCTCACCCTCATGGCCGCTCAAAGAGGGTTCTCAAGAGAAGACTCACTCAACAGTTCCCATGCTCGGGCACACTATTGTAGCATGACAGTTCACAGAATAACTCACAGGTCTGCTACCATCATAGCCAACTCAGTAGGTGACTAAAACACTCAATGACTCACCCCCCAAGAGAGAGCACCATACTTGGGCTTTCTGGGGTGATCAGGCCCAGAAATGCCAAGTTTGGGCTCCCAGGGGTGGAGGCCATGACTGTTGACAGATTTCTTTGCTTCCCTGTTGCAAAGCTCAAAAGGAGACGCAAAACACCATTGCAACTCTAAGAAAGATGAAAGAGAGAGGTCCATTACCTTGAAAATCCCCCCTGAACCTGGGGCAGCATCCTACCTGTCATTCCTACCGTGGGGTTCCTATAACAAGGGGTGATGGGGGTGTCCCCCAGCATTGCCTCCATTGCATATCTTCCCTGCTATGCCTGGAAGTTACAGGTGCCTGGTGAACATCTTTCCTATTCTGCCTGGCAGTAATAGGTGCCTGGTGAATGGTCCCCAAGACAAAGGGAGAAGTTCAAGAGAGAACAGGATGGAGAAAATTAGTGAGGCATTTTCCGCCACTCTGGGGGACATTCTACCCAATTGCGTGTTGGAGGCATTCTCCGAGAAGGGCTTCCCATACGCAACCAAAGGTTAGACTTTGGTACTTTCCTTGAACTGGAGTCCCAATTGGGACATTCACACAGTTCAGATCATGGTCAGGTGCCATGGGAGGTATCCCAATCCAACCTTAGGAAAGGAACCTTACAGGGGAGTCTTGCAGATTGCTGACCATCCTAATGACTTAAGTGGCTGACCCGTGCCCACCTAAAATTTGTATATTAGAGAAAGAGTCAGGAAGGAATGGAGTAATTCACTCTACATCGCCCATAGGCTTAAGGTAGTGATTCTCTTCAAGCTGAATGCCATGATTTGCCCCATAGAGTAGCCATGGGCAGCAAACGTGGATTCATACAGCTATCCAAGACAGTTCCTGATGGAGAAGTGAATTTAGATTCATCCTCGAAACAGAGAGAGGCACAAGGAAGAAAAGGGCACTTACCAGAAGTTGAGCTCAGAAACCGATGAAGCAAGTTCCCGGTAGGGGGGCCACAATATATGATGGTGGGTCAGCGAGCTGATGAGTCGGAAGAAAGATTTCTTGGTCTCTCAAGGCCTGGCAGAGGTGCTCTTTTATTTAGAGAATGGTACAGGATAACATAGGGACAGGACCCATGGGGAGTAAAGAGTTGCTTCATGGGGACAGGACCTATGGGTAGTGAAGAGCTGCAGGCATGGGAACTGGACACACAGGCAGTGAATAGCTGCTGCTGCTGCATGGGGAAAGGAGCCATGGCCAGTGAGATGTCCTGCCACTGCCCTGAGTTGAGGGTAAGGGCAAATTTTATAAGGCATGTGTACGTGACATTTTTACTGGAAAAAGAAAAGATGATGTAAAAAGCCATTAAATGACTTCAGTACAGATGGAGTCTGGTTATTGTGTGGTCGTATAACATTAGATACGAATTTGGCCATATAGATAGGCATGTAGGTGAGCATCGCCTGGGCTTCTCTCACTGGGGCACCTCTAATTCATACCAAAAAAACTTCACCGGGTCGTATGCTTTGACATGTAGGCCAGGTAACCTTGGGCTTTTCGAGCTGGGGCAGCCTTAATCCACATCAATCGTCATTGTCTTTCTCAGATATCTCCCATACATACGCTTATCAGTCCATTCTCCTTCATTCCAAGTTATGAATTTTGTGTTTCTTTAATCACCATATGTTCTCTAGGCTGATGTGTGAGTGTTTTCATGATTGTTGGGCATTGCCTTTGCATTTCCATCGTTCACTTGAAGGAATCTTTGCTATCCTAGCCTAGGTCCAACTGAGCACTGAGAACACGAGGTGATCTTGGTTGGTTTGACATTCTGAGATCAGAAACTCCAAATTCTAGGTTGTCCAGGCAACCACCTTATGGGCATAATGTTTCTGAGACAAATTAGAGAAATGTGATGAATTCCTGTCTCCAGGTAAGATATTTTTATGTCTCTTTTCTAAATTTGGGAAGGCTGGAACTTGACCCTGGATCCATGGTCCTCCTAGTTGATTACATCTAGATACTGCTTTACTTTATTTCTGTAGGGTTTGTAAGTTGTTTGATTTACACCCTAAGCTCTGGCATGTTTATTTTTCATTAAATATAAGTGTAATGTTCTAATTTTCAGCCAGCATCCTCACATATGCTGTCAAAACACATAGTCAATAATCTTCTACGGCCAGAGATGGGAGAGAATTTCACTGGTGCCAAACTGAGCACTCTAGCTTTGGATGTCAGCCTTCACTTTGGATTGGTGATTCCCAGAGGGAATGAAAAAATCCAAAAAGGCGTGCTGATTTGGGGCATAAAGGATTTGAGGCTGAAAGAGATTAGAGAAGATGAACTTCCAAGGACTGTGAATCTCCTCCAAATGCTTAATGATGCTACAGAAAGTAGACCATTGCAAATAGATTATGGGGAATACTATGAAGAGAATGTGTTCCGTGCTAAACAGATGAACCAAGGGAAAATGTTACCGTCTATGATGTTACGAGTAATTACATTCACGAATAATCACAGCAGGCCATCTTCTTCCCAAGTTCAGGAAAAATATGGGTCCACAAGTAAAATTCAGGGCCAGCCATGTGTTCAGGAGTGTAAGTGCCCACATTCCTATTGGGTGGCCTGGGATTCATGGATTCGCATCACTGGTGCTGATCAGATTAGTAAAGTTGGGAAAGATAGATTTCCTGGTATGGTGTGTACAGAGATCACAAAGAAGTCGAATTTGTGAGCATACATCAGAGATAGGCAATAGGAAAAAAACATGAAAATATTGCAATCTATGACACATCTGGTACACTTCCCTAAATACAGACTGAAGGAAGTGATGTGACCTGCATAGGTAGAATTGGCGGACTGCATGAGATGACACAATCATTGCACATCAGAGGCTTGAGTGGGCAACTTCAACTTTGGATGGACTCCAGGACTTTCACTGGGGAAAGTCTACACATTCGGCCATATTCACAAAATGTAACAGATAAAACCCAAGATAAACTTAAAGTAAAGAAACCATGTCTAGAGAGAATGTAGTAGACATTTAAAAGTTCAAGGATAAAGTTAGAAACCCACAAGAAATCCAGGAAATGGAAAACTATTCAAGCTGGAAAGGGAGAGTAGTCATGTGCATAGAAGATGCTGGGACAACTTAGAAGTTTGAGGGAGTTTATGACATCACAGTGAACATGTCACCCAAGATGGCCTCATGGTTATAGTCTGAGGATTGTCCTAGGCTACGATACTCAAGTTAAAGATACCCAGAAGAGAATTTAAAAACAGAAACCAGGCACTGAAACTTGAAGAGAGAGAATACACGCTGATTAAAGGGGTAAGAAAGAAGTCATTGTGAGGAAGCAATAATAGGGGACAAGCGCTGAGTGGAGAACATTGTAATCTACTCAAGTGTATGGGGAGGCCATGCTGATGCAAGCTTGAAACTTGATTTGAAACCAGAGGCTGGACTTGGGGCTTATCAGACCTACATTGTCCTTCTGCCTTAATCATAATCCAAAATTAAGAATGATCTCCTGAGGACACTGTAGACAATGATTGATGCTTCCTTTCCTATGCCCCTAGCATTCATTGAAGAGAAGTCTCACTTTCCATAGCTCTGGCATTACAGAGGCCCATTGGGTACATGCTAATGTGTCACAAGATATCTCTTTGAACACTTGCAGGAATGGACCCCCATCATGCTTCGTGTATGTCCCATTGTTTGACAGGGCTCCAGAATTGTGCTGAGAAGCACCCTATTCCTGACGGCTTTGTTGCTTTGTGAGGGCTGCCCTAACAGGCTAGTATGCTTGGTTTGGCTTCAATGAAATTCTCTCCCCGTATCTCTTGAAGTAGAATGATTATAAATATCGTGTATTGACAGCATATGTAAGGAGGTTGGCTCAAAATTAGAACATTACAATTATGTTTATAGAAAAATAAACATGCCAGAGCTGAGGATGTAAATCGAACAAGTAAAACACTCTATAGAAATATAGTAAGCCAGTATCTAGACATAATCTAGTGGAACACTCAAGGATCGGGAGTAAAGTTCGAAACTTCCCAAATCCAGAAATGAGACAGAAAAGTATCTTACCTGGAGCGGAGTTCATCAGATTTCTCTAATATGTGTCGGAAACATAACGTCCGTGAAGGCGGTTGCCAGCACAACCTCGAATCTGGAGTTTCTGATCTCAGAATGTCAAAGCAACCAAGACGACCACGTGTTCTCAGGGCTCAGTGTCACCTCGGCCAGGATAGCAGTTTCCTACAGGTGACCGATGGAAATTCCAAGACAACACGCAACAATCACGAAAAGACTCAGACCTCGGCATACAGAACATATGGTGATTACAGAAATACAAAAGTCATAGCTTGCAATGGAGGAGAACGGACTGATAAGCATATTGAAGAGAGATAGGTCAGAAAGACCGTAACGATTAGACTTTGGAAAAGAGAAAAAAATCCCTGAAAATGGAAGGCCAATAGAAATCACATCTGAATAATACAAAGTGAAAGACTTCAGTCATTAGACAGACTCTGACTGGACGTTTGAAAGTCCGAGAAAGTCACAACGCCAAAAACTGCAGCGAAGGTCAAACCTGGACTAACTGGGATGGGTGAGTTATGGGACTGCTCCACGCGGGCTCTGAAAGCCTGCATCCAGGAAGCTAGACAGGACAGCAGACACACGATTCTGACAAATCCTCCGACATCACAGAGGGCCAGAAAAAGAAGCTGGCCTCATCTACACAGGGCCAGAGGTGGGCTCAAGTAGCATATTCAAGTCACGTCCCACTCAACTGCAGGTTGCCAATGGAACACGAAAGGGGCCGGCCAGTGGGGAAGTGGTGAAGTCCGTGCATTCTGGTTTGGGAGCCCGGCATCGGAAACATGGAATCCTGCGGGTGAGCATCCTCACGGCTCGTCCAGCCATTCTGGGGCAGATGTGTGAGGTAGTGTAGAGGTAGATGGGAAGCGACATTATACAGCTCCACTCTTCCACAGCAAATACAGCAGCATCGCCCACAGATGTGAGCGCAGCCATAAACTTCTGCCAAAACAAAGCCAATTGAAAGTTGTAAAGAATTGAAAAATTGAACCTCAAAAAAGAAAGCATGCCAGTAAGAAGTAAAAGATATCTAGCAATAACCTTGGCCAAACAGGAGAAAGCTATGGAAACCGAAATCCAGCAAAGATTCTGGGGAAGAAACTCCAGAAGACACAAGGAAACGGAAGGCTATTCCGTGTTCTTCGAAAGGAAGAACTAACACACTTGAAGCGTCCATACCACATAAAGCCATCTCTGGATTCCATGCAGTCCCAGTCAAAGTCGCAGCACTATTTCCCACAGAAATGGAAGAGAGAATCCTAGAGTTTCTATCCAGCAACAAAAGACACTGAATAGCCAAAGGAATACTGAGGAAAACGGACAAAGCAGCAGGCATCACACTCTCTGATTTCCAGATATAGGACGAAGTGCTAGGTACGGAAACAGCACAGCCTGGCGCCCAAAAGAGGCACACAGACCCATGGAACAGAATCGACAGCCCAGAGGTCAACTGACACACATATGGACAGCCCATTTTCGACCAGGGAGCCAAGAGGAGACAGCAGAGAAAGGAGAGTCTCGACAAGAAATGGTGCTGGGAAGACAGCACAGCCACATGGAACACAGTGAGAGTAGACCGTGATGTTACACTAGGGACACACACCACCTCGAATTGGATTAAAGCCTTGAACGGAAGACTTGAAAACGTGCAGCTTCTAGGAGAAAATGCAGGCAGCTTGCTCTTTGCCATCAGGCTTAGCCACCTGTTTGGAAGAAGCATGTGTGACCGGGCAAGGGAAACAAAGGAAACAAGAAACAAGCGGGACTCCATCCAACGCAGAAGCTTCTGCCCAGCCAATGACACCATCGACTGACTGGGAAGACTGTGCAACAACTGACAGCAGATGTTTGCAAACCGCACATCGGAGAAGGGGTGAACAGCCATAAGATCCAATGAACTCATACGTCTTCACAGGAAAAGAAACAGCGAGCCCAATAAAACCAGGGCAAAAGATGGAAACAGACAGCTCTCCCAGGAAGATAGAAAGATGGCCAACAGGCTGTATGAAAACATGCTCATCAACATTAAGTCTCTGCTCAATGCAAATACAAACGGCACTGAGATAGCAGCTCACAGTGGTCAGAATGGCTATAAGGATGAAGAGAGGAACCAACAAGTTTCAGAGAGGAGGTGGAGAGAAGGGAAGCCTCCTGCACTGATGGTGGGAGTGTAAACCGGTGCAGCCACTACGCAAAGTGGTGTGGAATTGCCTCAGAATTTTCAGAATCCATCTACCACATGATCCAGGTATTCCTCTGTGGCGTATATATCCAAAGATCTTGGAAATACTAATGCACAGAGATCCGTGCATTGCTGTATTCTCCACAGCCTTACTCACAATATGCAACATTTGGAAGCCTCCCTGGTGCCCATCAAGGGACGAATGGAGAAGGAAGATGGGCTATAGCCACACAATGGCATAGCACTCAGCTGTAGGAACAGATGCAGTGCAGCCATTTGTGACCACCTGAATGGCTCCTGAGGGTATCAGGGGAACTGAAAGAAGCACTGGGGTAAGGTCAAATACCACAGGATCTCACGTACAAGGAGAAGAGGAAAAATGGACCAACAAACAGGTAGCACGTGACATAGGATTGGCAGTTCCCAGAGGGAAAGGGGGGTGGGGGACGGAGGGACAAAGAGTTGATTAGGCACAAGTGTGTGTTGAGGGCCTGTAATTAGGCTTACGCTGGTGAAGATGATGTAGCCTACACAGAAGTCTAAATCTATGAGGATGTAGATTTGAAAGCTATAGGATGTTAGAATGCTGGGTTACAGAAATCAATTCACATAAAATCAAAACTCCGAAAAGGGGTGCAGATTTACGGCCCTAAGCTTTGGAGGCTGAAAGAGATTACAGATGATGAACATCCAAGGATTAGCAATCGCCTCCAAATGCTTAATGATGATACAGAAAGGTAGACCTTTGCAAAGAGATGAAGAGGAATACTACCAAGAGAACATGGTCTGAGCCAAATCATGAATCAACGGCAAATGTTACCGACCCTGATGTTACTACCGCTTCCCTTCATGAATGATCGAAGCAGGCCAACATCTTCCCAAATTCAGGCCAAAGGTTGGTCCAAAAGCCCAATTTGGGGCCGGGCTGTGGTGTAGCAGGTAAGTGCCCACATCCGCTTGGGCGGCCCGGGCTTCACCGGCTAGCATCACACTTGGGGATCAGATTACTAGCATTAGGAAATACAGATTTCAATGTCTGGTGGTCACAGAGATCATAAAGAAGTAGAAATGGTGAGGAGACCTTATCAGTACGCACCAGAAAAAGAACCACGAGAATATTACAATCTATGAACGCATAAGGAACACTTCCCCAAATGATGAAGGAAGGAAAACATGAGACCTGCCAAGGTGGAGTTGTCAGACTGCTAGGAGATCACACGATCAGTGTGCATCAGGGGAATGCCTGGGCAACTTCAACATGAGAGGGCCTCCCGGACGTTCTCTGGGGAAAGTCCACCCATTTGGCCATATCCACAAAAGATAAGAGATAAAACCCGGGATAAGCTTAAAGGAAAGAAACCAGTGTCTAGAGGGAACGTAGTAGACCCTTCAAGTCCTTGGAGATAGTTAGAAACCAACAAGAAATCCAGAGCAAGGAAAACTATCCTTCCTGGAAAGGGGGACTAGTCAGATTGGGATGAGACGGCTCTGAAACACTGTGTGCATTGAGGTTGTCAGGACAACTTAGAATCTGAGGGTGTTTATGACAACACAGTGAACATGTCACCCAAGATGGCCGCATGTTTACAGTCCGAGGATTGGCCTAGTCTAGGACACTCAAGTGAGAGATACCCAGAAACAGCTTTTCCAAACAAAA